>NC_133406.1:103939423-104245961 GCF_049350105.2 Macaca mulatta | reverse complement strand
GGATTGCAGGTGTGAGACACAGTGCCTTGCCATTGTTTACTTTTATAAGCAGTCTCACTACTGGGTGGCCAAAGGAAATGAAATCAGTATGTCAAAGAGATACGTGCACTCCCAGATTTATTGCAGCATTATTCACAATAGTTGAGATATGGAATCAACTTAAGTGTCTATCAATGGATGAATGGATAAAGAAAGTGAGTGCATACACACAATGCAGTACTATTCAGCTTTAAAAAAGAAGGAAATCCTGTCATTTGTGACAACATGAATGAACTTGGAGGACATTATGTTAAGTGAAATAAGCCGGCATAGAAAGACAAATACCACATAATATCATCTGTAGGTGGGGTATAAGGGAGTAGAACTCATAGAAACTGAGAGGAAAATGGTGGTTCCTAGAGGCTGGGTGAGGTAGAATGGGAAGATTAGAGAGATGTTAGTCACAGGATGCAAAATTTCAGTTAGACCGTAGGAACAAATTTAAGACATTTATTGTACATCATGGTGACTACAGTTAATACCAATAAACTGTATCCTTGAAAATTTCTGAGAGAGTAAATTTTAAGTGTTCTCGTTACAACAGAATAAGTATGTGAGGTAATGCATATGTTAAATAGTGTGATTTAGCCATTTCACAATGTAGACATATATCAAAGCATCATGTTGTGTGCTGTAAATATATACAGCTTTTACTTGTCAATTTAAAAATATTTTTTAAAATTATAAAAAAGAAATGTACAGTCTAGGCCTCACACGAGGCCTACTCAATCAGTATCTGTATGTAAATATTAGAATTTAAAAAGTAAAATGAGATAAAACAAAACTAAAAAACAAAAGGAATTCGATTTCCACCTGCACCATTAACTACACCTCTTTTTTTTTTTTTTTTTTTTGAGACGGAGTTTCACTCTTGTTACCCAGGTTGGAGTGCAATGGCATGATCTCTGCTCACTGAAATCTCCGCCTCCTGGATTCAAGTGATTCTCCAGCCTCAGCCTCCCAAGTAGCTGGGATTACAGGCACCCACCACCACACCTGGCTAAGTTTTGTATTTTTAGTAGAGATTAGGTTTCACTATATTGGCCAGGCTGCTCTAGAACTCCTGACCTCAGGTGATCTGGGCCTCCCAAAGTGCTGGGATTACAGGCATGAGTGCCCAGCCAACCACACTTCTTAAGGCTAGATAAATAAATAGCTTTAAGTGTAGAGCAAATGGTGTTTCACTTGCAAAGAAGAGAATCTCTTGGTCCTCTCCTTTCCCCAACCGCAAATAACGACTTTGCTATTGGCGATGGAGGGTGGGTTGGGAAGGGAAGTTTGTGAAGCAATGGCCGAGGGCCTTATTGAACAGGCATGCTGCAGGGGTGGCTTGGTCATAAGTTGCTGATGAAGCAGATTCTCTGTCACTCATCCCTGGTGAACAGGTGGGGACTGCCTTCTTCAAGAGAGACAGGTGATAATAGAAGAGTAGACAACTCTGAACAAACTTTTCCTGAGGATTGTCCCTTTTGGTATTACTCAAACTTGAATAATACATGGGCATGTTTTATAGGGAATTTTTTTTCAGCTCTTTGGGTGATCTATTATTAGGATCTTATTAAAATATGTATAATTTTAAAACTAGGTATACACTACTTATGCTTATAGTTCTTATGCGACTCTAGAGCCAAAACAAATTTATAAATGAAATCAACTATATCTGAGCAGACCTCGGGATTTGAGAGAGAAAAATAAATCAAATATAACTATGAAACCCAATAAGATGTAAATTATTTTAACGTGATAGATAATATGGTTTTGTTGAAACTAATCACTAGTATGGAACTTAAAGATAGACACAGTAGAACCATGTATCCTCAGGGTCTGGTCTGTGTTTAAATGTGTTATTTAGATGTATTAATACTCATGCAAAACATGCCTGTTAGTGTAAGTACATTGAACAAATTGTTGTTAATAGCTTTGAGGGTTCATAAGTTCAGGAAAATAAGATCTCAACCAAAACTCTGTAGTAAACAATCATCGAATGTCAGTTTCAATGACGTATCATTTGATAATTTGTTAAATTGTCTACTCACTTGAAGATGGGGTTAGCATTGTGTTGATATTAAAATTGGTACTCAGTGGATATCTAATCCATTTACTAACAGAATCAGGGACAGAATCATTCTTCTTTGTGTATTTATGCCTCAAGTTTCTGCTTATAAGCTGGTATGTGTTGGTATGTAAAAAGCCAGAGTCCCCATGGCACATCTGCTCACAGCGTGAAGATGACGTTGAATCCTATGGCTTAGTAGATTAAACTGCCTCATGCCATGCAGCGACTTAGTTTTCCCAACATTTCCTCTATTTCCATCCTTGACTTCATCTGGCTTTCATTTGGCATTTGTGCAAGTGTAAACACAAATGAAAAGTCAGGCAGTGAAATTGCATGATGGTTACTTCTTGTATAAAATGTTAAATTATAATCAAAGACACAAAATTTTAAAAATCCTAGAACTCTTGTGGACTGCAAGATATTTATCCTTTGAGACATACTGCTTTAAAATTAAATTTAGGCTCCACGGTTCTCAGGAAAACTTTTCTCATCTGCGGTCTTTCCTTTAAGTTCCATTAATAATTAAAAATGACAGTTGTGATGACTTCTGAGTAATGAGTGTTTATTATGCTCCAAAATTTAAGTTAAGCATTTTACATATGTAGTCTCATGAAAACCTGGTAATTGGTGTGAAGTGAGAGCTTTGGCTATTTTACATGTGAGGACATTAGACACCAAGAAAAGGTCAATCACATGACAAGTAAGTGGCAGCAGCAGAATTTGAAACTGTATCTTTCTCATTGCAACATCCAAGCCTTACCCACTAAAGCCCCTTCTTTTTTTTTTTTTTTAATTATTATACTTTATGTTCTAGGGTACATGTGCATAACGTGCAGGTTTGTTACATATGTATACTTGTGCCATGTTGCTGTGCTGCACCCATCAACTTGTCAGCACCCAACTACTCGTCATTTACATCAGGTATAACTCCCAATGCAATCCCTCCCCCCTCCTGCCTCCCCATAATAGGCCCCGGTGTGTGATGTCCCCCTTCCCGAGTCCAAGTGATCTCATTGTTCAGTTCCCACCTATGAGTGAGAACATGCGGTGTTTGGTTTTCTGTTCTTGTGGTAGTTTGCTAAGAATGATGGTTTCCAGCTGCATCCATGTCCCTACAAAGGACACAAACTCATCCTTTTTTATGGCTGCATAGTATTCCATGGTGTATATGTGCCACATTTTCTTAATCCAGTCTGTCACTGATGGACATTTGGGTTGATTCCAATCTTTGCTATTGTGAATAGTGTGGCAATAAACATACGTGTGCATGTGTCTTTATAGCAGCATGATTTATAATCCTTTGGGTATATACCCAGTAATGGGATGGCTGGGTCATATGGTACATCTAGTTCTAGATCCTTGAGGAATCGCCATACTGTTTTCCATAATGGTTGAACTAGTTTACAATCCCACCAACAGTGTAAAAGTGTTCCTATTTCTCCACATCCTCTCCAGCACCTGTTGTTTCCTGACTTTTTAATGATTGCCATTCTAACTGGTGTGAGATGGTATCTCATTGTGGTTTTGATTTGCATTTCTCTGATGGCGAGTGATGATGAGCATTTTTTCATGTGTCTGTTGGCTGTATGAATGTCTTCCTTTGAGAAATGTCTGTTCATATCCTTTGCCCACTTTTTGATGGGGTTGTTTTTTTTTTCTTGTAAATTTGTTTGAGTTCTTTGTAGGTTCTGGATATTAGCCCTTTGTCAGATGAGTAGATTGCAAAAATTTTCTCCCATCTGTAGGTTGCCTGTTCACTCTGATGGTAGTTTCTTTTGCTGTGCAGAAGCTTTTTAGTTTAATGAGATCCCATTTGTCAATTTTGGCTTTTGCTGCCGTTGCTTTTGGTGTTTTAGACATGAAGTCTTTGCCCATGCCTATGTCCTGAATGGTACTACCTAGGTTTTCCTCTAGGGTTTTTATGGTATTAGGTCTAACATTTAAGTCTCGAATCCATCTTGAATTAATTTTCGTATAAGGAGTAAGGAAAGGATCCAGTTTCAGCTTTCTACTTATGGCTAGCCAATTTTCCCAGCACCATTTATTAAATAGGGAATCCTTTCCCCATTTCTTGTTTCTCTCAGGTTTGTCAAAGATCAGATGGCTGTAGATGTGTGGTATTATTTCTGAGGACTCTGTTTGGTTCCATTGGTCTATATCTCTGTTTTGGTACCAGTACCATGCTGTTTTGGTTACTGTAGCCTTGTAGTATAGTTTGAAGTCAGGTAGTGTGATGCCTCCAGCTTTGTTCTTTTGACTTAGGATTGTCTTGGAGATGCGGGCTCTTTTTTGGTTCCATATGAACTTTAAAGCAGTTCTTTCCAATTCTGTGAAGAAACTCATTGGTAGCTTGATGGAGATGGCATTGAATCTATAAATAACCTTGGGCAGTATGGCCATTTTCACGATATTGATTCTTCCTATCCATGAGCATGGTATGTTCTCCCATTTGTTTGTGTCCTCTTTTATTTCACTGAGCAGTGGTTTGTAGTTCTCCTTGAAGAGGTCCTTCACATCCCTTGTAAGTTGGATTCCTAGGTATTTTATTCTCTTTGAAGCAATTGTGAATGGAAGTTCATTCATGATTTGGCTCTCTGTTTGTCTGTTACTGGTGTATAAGAATGCTTGTGATTTTTGCACATTAATTTTGTATCCTGAGACTTTGCTGAAGTTGCTTATCAGCTTAAGGAGATTTTGGGCTGAGAAAATGGGGTTTTCTAAATATACAATCATGTCATCTGCAAACAGGGACAATTTGACTTCTTCTTTTCCTAACTGAATACCCTTGATTTCTTTCTCTTGCCTGATTGCCCTAGCCAGAATTTCCAACACTATGTTGAATAGGAGTGGTGAGAGAGGGCATCCCTGTCTTGTGCCAGTTTTCAAAGGGAATTTTTCCAGTTTTTGCCCATTCAGTATGATATTGGCTGTGGGTTTGTCATAAATAGCTCTTATTATTTTGAGATACGTTCCATCAAACCGAATTTATTGAGCGTTTTTAGCATGAAGGGCTGTTGACTTTGTCAAAAGCCTTTTCTGCATCTATTGAGATAATCATGTGGTTCTTGTCTTTGGTTCTGTTTATATCCTGGATTATGTTTATTGATTTGCGAATGTTGAACCAGCCTTGCATCCCAGGGATGAAGCCCACTTGATCATGGTGGATAAGCTTTTTGATGTGCTGCTGAATCCGGTTTGCCAGTATTTTATTGAGGATTTTTGCATCGATGTTCATCAGGGATATTGGTCTAAAATTCTCTTTTTTTGTTGTGTCTCTGCCAGGCTTTGATATCAGGATGATGTTGGCCTCATAAAATGAGTAGGGAAGATTCCCTCTTTTTCTGTTGATTGGAATAGTTTCAGAAGGAATGGTACCAGATCCTCCTTGTACCTCTGGTAGAATTCAGCTGTGAATCCATCTGGTCCTGGACCTTTTTTGGTTGGTAGGCTATTAATTATTGTCTCAATTTCAGAGCCTGCTATTGGTCTATTCAGGAATTCAACTTCTTCCTGGTTTAGTCTTGGAAGAGTGTAAGTGTCCAGGAAATTATCCATTTCTTCTAGATTTTCTAGTTTATTTGCATAGAGGTGTTTATAGTATTCTCTGATGGTAGTTTGTATTTCTGTGGGGTCGGTGGTGATATCCCCTTTATCATTTTTTATTGCATCTATTTGATTCTTCTCTCTTTTCTTCTTTATTAGTCTTGCTAGCGGTCTGTCAATTTTGTTGATGTTTTCAAAAAACCAACTCCTGGATTCATTGATTTTTTGGAGGGTGTTTTGTGTCTCTATCTCCTTCAGTTCTGCTCTGATCTTAGTTATTTCTTGCCTTCTGTTAGCTTTTGAATGTGTTTGCTCTTGCTTCTCTAGTTCTTTTAATTGTGATGTTAGAGTGTCAATTTTAGATCTTTCCTGCTTTCTCTTGTGGGCATTTAGTGCTATAAATTTCCCTCTACACACTGCTTTAAATGTGTCCCAGAGATTCTGGTATGTTGTATCTTTGTTCTCATTGGTTTCAAAGAACATCTTTATTTCTGCCTTCATTTCGTTATGTATCCAGTAGTCATTCAGGAGCAGATTGTTCAGTTTCCATGTAGTTGAGCGGTTTTGATTGAGTTTCTTAGTCCTGAGTTCTAGTTTGATTGCACTGTGGTCTGAGAGACAGTTTGTTATAATTTCTGTTCTTGTACATTTGCTGAGGAGTGCTTTACTTCCAATTACATGGTCAATTTTGGAATAAGTGCGATGTGGTGCTGAGAAGAATGTATATTCTGTTGATTTGGGGTGGAGAGTTCTATAGATGTCTATTAGGTCTGCTTGCTGCAGAGATGAGTTCAATTCCTGGATATCTTTGTTAACTTTCTGTCTTGTTGATCTGTCTAATGTTGACAGTGGAGTGTTGAAGTCTCCCATTATTATTGTATGGGAGTCTAAGTCTCTTTGTACATCTCTAAGGACTTGCTTTATGAATCTGGGTGCTCCTGTATTGGGTGCATATATATTTAGGATAGTTAGCTCTTCCTGTTGAATTGATCCCTTTACCATTATGTAATGGCCTTCTTTGTCTCTTTTGATCTTTGATGGTTTAAAGTCTATTTTATCAGAGACTAGTATTGCAACCCCTGCTTTCTTTTGTTCTCCATTTGCTTGGTAAATCTTCCTCCATCCCTTTATTTTGAGCCTATGTATGTCTCTGTGTGTGAGATGGGTATCCTGAATACAGCAGACTGATGGATCTTGACTCTTTATCCAGTTTGCCAGTCTGTGTCTTTTAATTGGAGCATTTAGTCCGTTTACATTTAAGGTTAATATTGTTATGTGTGAACTTGATCCTGCCATTATGATATTAACTGGTTATTTTGCTTGTTAGTTGATGCAGTTTCTTCCTAGCCTCGATGGTCTTTACATTTTGGCATGTTTTCGCAATGGCTGGTACCGGTTGTTCCTTTCCATGTTTAGTGCTTCCTTCAGGGTCTCTTGTAAGGCATGCCTAGTGGTGACAAAATCTCTAAGCATTTGCTTATCTGTAAAGGATTTTATTTCTCCTTCACTTATGAAACTTAGTTTGGCTGGATATGAAATTCTGGGTTGAAAATTCTTTTCTTTAAGAATGTTGAATATTGGCCCCCACTCTCTTCTGGCTTGGAGAGTTTCTGCTGAGAGATCTGCTGTTAGTCTGATGGGCTTCCCTTTGTGGGTAACCCGACCTTTCTCTCTCGCTGCACTTAAGATCTTTTCCTTCATTTCAACTTTGGTGAATCTGGCAATTATGTGTCTTGGAGTTGCTCTTCTCGAGGAGTATCTTTGTGGCGTTCTCTATATTTCCTGGATTTGAATGTTGGCCTGCCCTACTAGGTTGGGGAAGTTCTCCTGGATGATATCCTGAAGAGTGTTTTCCAACTTGGTTCCGTTTTCCCCCTCACTTTCAGGCATCCCAATCAGACGTAGATTTGGTCTTTTTACATAATCCCATACTTCTTGCAGGCTTTGTTCATTTCTTTTTCTTCTTTTTTCTTTTGGTTTCTCTTCTCGCTTCATTTCGTTCATTTGATCCTCAATCGCTGATACTCTTTCTTCCAGTTGATCGAGTCGGTTACTGAAGCTTGTGCATTTGTCACGTATTTCTCATGTTATGGTTTTCATCTCTTTCATTTCATTTATGACCTTCTCTGCATTAATTACTCTAGCCATCAATTCTTCCACTTTTTTTTCAAGATTTTTAGTTTCTTTGTGCTGGGTACGTAATTCCTCCTGTAGCTCTGAGAAGTTTGATGGACTGAAGCCTTCTTCTCTCATCTCGTCAAAGTCATTCTCCGTCAAGCTTTGATCCATTGCTGGTGATGAGCTGCGCTCCTTTGCCGGGGGAGATGCACTCTTATTTTTTGAATTTCCAGCTTTTCTGCCCTGCTTTTTCCCCATCTTTGTGGTTTTATCTGCCTCTGGTCTTTGATGATGGTGACGTACTGATGGGGTTTTGGTGTAGGTGTCCTTCCTGTTTGATAGTTTTCCTTCTAACAGTCAGGACCCTCAGCTGTAGGTCTGTTGGAGATTGCCTGAGGTCCACTCCAGACCCTGTTTGCCTGGGTGTCAGCAGCAGAGGCTGCAGAAGATAGAATATTGCTGAACAGCGAGTGTACCTGTCTGATTCTTGCTTTGGAAGCTTCCTCTCAGGGGTGTACTCCACCCTGTGAGGTGTGGGGTGTCAGACTGCCCCTCGTGGGGGATGTCTCCCAGTTAGGCTACTCAGGGGTCAGGGACCCACTTGAGCAGGCAGTCTGTCCCTTCTCAGATCTCAACCTCCATGTTGGGAGATCCACTGCTCTCTTCAAAGCTGTCAGACAGAGTCGTTTGCATCTGCAGAGGTTTCTGCTGCTTTTGTTGTTATCTGTGCCCTGTCCCCAGAGGTGGAGTCTACAGAGACAGGCAGCTTTCCTTTAGCTGCTGTGAGCTCCACCCAGTTTGAGCTTCCCAGCGGCTTTGTTTACCTACTTAAGCCTCAGCAATGGCGGCCCTCCCTCCCCCAGCCTGGCTGCTGCCTTGCTGTGATATCGCAGACTGCTGTGCTAGCAATGAGGGAGGCTCCGTGGGCGTGGGACCCTCCCGGCCAGGTGTGGTATATTATCTCCAGGTGTGCCTGTTTGCTTAAGGTGCAGTATTGGGGTGGGAGTTACCCGATTTTCCAGGTGTTGTGTGTCTCAGTTCCCCTGGCTAGGAAAAGGGATTCCCTTTCCCCTTGCACTTCCCAGGTGAGGCGATGCCTCGCCCTGCTTCAGCTCTCACTGGTTGGCCTGCAGCAGCTGACCAGCACCGATTGTCCGGCACTCCCTAGTGAGATGAACCCAGTACCTCAGTTGAAAATGCAGAAATCACCGGTCTTCTGTGTCGCTCGCGCTGGGAGTTGGAGACTGGAGCTGTTCCTATTCGGCCATCTTGCTCCGCCCCCTCTAAAGCCCCTTCTTATGTCTCCATTTCACATTGTGAATATCTGTTTTACTGCAACTAGGCACAACTGCTCTACAATTATCCTCATACATTCCTGTCTTTTCCATTGGGCCAGTGGCTCTCAATCTGTATTATGCAACAGAATCACCTGGAGTACTTTTTAAAAAATGCAGGTCCCAGACGCTGCTCCATACTTACTAAATAAGAAATTTTCTGTGCAAATGTCCAGGAGGCCTGCATCTTTTAAAACAGCCCCCCTCAGGTGATTCTGTTGCAGGTGTCTGTCTGATCACATTTTGTGTAAAACAGCATTAGACTGTGGATGCCTCAAGAACCATGGCTTTTAAAAAAATCCATCCTTGTATCTCAAGGACTCACTCACTAAATGCTTGTCAGATAAGTAAAAGAATGAATGAAGGTGCAATTGTCAAGAAAGATGTGTTCTTGGGAAGAATATGCTTTTGGCCAGACCCTTGGAAAATTTAGAGATGCATGTTTAAATATCACTTATAATATACTCGGTCTAGACTCTCCTTCCTGGAGGCCAAGTATGGCAAAGAGCCGATGAGAGGGTGGTAGAAAGTACAGATCCATCTACATATATATATAAAAAATGAAAATGCTCCGGACCATCCAGGATGAGATAGAATAAATTTTCTCTTGCTTTTATAAAACTAAAGTCAGTTGAACTAGAAATGTTTAAATGCACTTGAGGCCCAGAAAGAGATTTGTTCCCTTAAAGTTTTGTGGACCTGACATTTTCTACTTAACTCATAGCTCTAAGGTCAATATGGATTTGTTACCAGAAAAGGGTCCCAATCCACACCCCAAGAGAGGGTTCTTAGACCTCATGCGAGAAAGAGTTCTGGGCAAGTCTATAGAGTAAAGTGAAAGCAAGTTTATTAGAGAATGAAAGAAACAAAAGAACGGCTACTCCATAGGCAGAGCAGTGGCATGGGCTGCTCAGTTGGGTATACTTATAGTTATTTCTTGATTATATGCTAAATAAGGGGTGGATTATTCATGGATTCATGAAATCCAATAATGGATTCAA
Source organism: Macaca mulatta (assembly GCF_049350105.2). Lineage (NCBI taxonomy): Eukaryota > Metazoa > Chordata > Mammalia > Primates > Cercopithecidae > Macaca > Macaca mulatta. The sequence continues at coordinate 104,235,870 of NC_133406.1, read as the reverse complement.
TATGGATTCAATAATCCATAATCATGGATTATTCATGGATTTCCCTTTTCTGGAAAAGGGGCAGGGATTTCCCTCGGAACTGAGGAGCCCTCCCCTTTTTAGACTATATGAGGTAACTTCCAGATGTTGACATGGCATTTGTAAACTGTGATAGCGCTGGTGGGAGTGTCTTTTAGCATCTTAATGCATTATAATTTGCATCTAATGAGCAGTGAGGATGACCAGAGGTCACTTTCATCACCATCTTGGTTTTGGTGGGACTTGGTAGGCTTCTTTACTGCATCCTGTTTTATCAGTAGGGTCTTTGTGACCTGTATGTATCTTGTGCCAACCTCCTGTCTCATCCTGTGACTAAGAATGCCTTAACCTCCTGGGAATGCAGCCCAGCAGGTCTCAGTCTCGTTTTACCCAGCCCCTATTCAAGATGGAGTCACTCTGGTTCAAATGCCTCTGACAGATTCATTCCTGTATTTAGCAAGAGTTTTTTTTTTTTTTTTAGAGTACTTACTAAAAAGCTTGTATTTAATAAGACATAGTCCTTTCCCTTTCTGAGTTTATTTTCAGTTAGAAAATTCAGGGAGCAGTAAAAGAGCAATGCAAGTAAATGGGGGGATACTTGTTCAGAATCTGCAAATGTAAGAGTGCATGGAAGGGTTTGTATAGCCAGGGGACTGGTGCTGGATGCTGCAAATTGAATAAGAATTGGAATAAATTGGATAGCCAGGAAGCAAAGAGCAGTGGAACAGATGCTTGGCAGTCAGATTGCTTATGGCTGGCTGGTTCAGTTAACAGTAAGGACAGGAGCCTAGGGTGGTGCGATATTTGCCTTGGGGAGCATAGAGAAATAGCATTGCATAGATGTGTTTTCTGACATTAAGTAGAGCTTTGGATGTTGTGGAATTTTGAACATTTCCTTTATATGAAAGCCGGTGAATTGCAGGGGAGAACAAATCAAGTCAGGGAGACCTACTAGAAGGCTGCTTTCTCAGAACAAGGAGCACTGAGGAAAAAATTAAAAACAAATAAACAAAAAAAGAAGGTTGATTTTGGTAGTCCAGATGTGAAGGGACAGGGTTTAGACCAGGGTGGTGGAGTGCAGAAAGAAAAGCCAGAGGGATGTGGAAGGACAAGATGGCATGACCATGGATGGTGGCAGAAGCAGTGTGGAACGAGCACATCAGCTGATGTGGAACGTATGAGAACAAAAACACTCATTTTCTCACCAGAACCCTTAGTAGGAGACAGTACCTTAAGCTTACAGTGAGGATTCCAAATTGAAATTGCTCAGTAGCTGTTTCACCCTTTGTTGCTGGCAGAGCAGATGGCTCTGGAAGAGACTAGGACAATTTGTTGCTTCTTCTGTCTCTCATCACTCCCCGACCTCATTCCACAGTGAGGACCACTCACTAGTGACATTTCTGCTTTAGACCGACAAAGGAAGTCTTGCTAATGAGACTTAGGCACTGTTTCCCAAAGTGCCATTCTTGGAAATCTGTGGGTTTGTAAGTAGATTACAGGGTCACAGTTCCATGGTCAAATTAGTTCAAAAAGTATTGTTAGAGAATTAAGCAAGTTTCTTTACTGCAGGATGTCCCACAGTCTTTAATATGGTAATCAACATTTTGACTATCCAAGAGAGGGCGAGCTTGGAGCACTCCACAAACTTTTTGGATCATGGAGCTCTTTTAAAAAGAAGCACCTTGAAAGAAGAGGATAACACAGCATATATGTAAAGAAATTAGGGACTAGAAAGTTTGTCTCTTGCACTAGAGGTTGGTAGTGTCATGCAAAAAAACAAGAGTTGGGATTTGGGTCCAGGCTTTACCACTAACTGGTGATCTGGGGTAAGTCATTGAATGTCTCTGAGGTTCAGTTTTCCCAGGGGTTATGTTCATTGTAAATGAACTCTTCAACTCCTTTCAAAAGCCTGTCTTTATACTCAAAAAGGAAAATAATCTGCACTTTCTCTACTCTGCAATAACTCTGGTGGTGGAGGCAGTGGTAGGAAAAGAGAGGGTAGAGGGGACAGTGACAAGAAGATGAATAAGATACGGTCTGAACCCCTGAGCTGATTCGACTGTTGGGCCCAGTTACAGTGCTGGGCTGATGTAACAAAGATAGATGAAGTTTGCAGTGTGTTCTCAGGCTTCTCTGAATCCAGCCACATCATGTGATATACAGCAACTAGTTCAGTTGCTAAGCAACACTAATTCCCAATGGTCACTTAATCCGTCTAGTCTCAGTTCTGCTATTAAGAAGCTGTGAGGCCTTGGATAAATCAATTAACCCTCTGGGTTTGGGTTTCCTTCATCTGTAAAATAAGGAGGTTGGGTTAGGTCTGGAACCATTTTTAAGTTGACCCAAGTCTTACCTGGAAGAAGGTAAAGGAAACACAGCTGTTCTCCTCTCACCCACCCCATGCAGGTGGGCCCCAACATTCTGTCTTCGCTTTTCTTCTCTTCCTTCCTCCTGGATCACTTAATCTGTCTCAGACTTTAATTATTGCATTTATGTAGTTGAAGTTCAAATGTGGATCTCTAAGACCAACTCCTCTCTTGAATGCCAAAGTCAAGGTGTGTCTATCTGTTTTCATTCTAAGGAAATCAAATTACTTATGTTTCAAACCAAACTCACAGTCTCCCCTTACAAACCAATTCCTCTTCCAGGTTAAAAATAAATAAATAAATAACTGGCCAGGTGCTGTGGCTCATGCCTGTAATCCCAACATTTTGGGAGGCCAAGGAAGGCAGATCACTTGAGGTCAGGAATTCAAGAATAGCCTGGCCAACATGGTGAAACCCCATCTCTACTAAAAATACAAAAATTAGCAGGGTGGAGTGGCGCACACCTGTAATCTCAGCTACACAGGAGGCTGAAGCAGGAGAATCACTTGAACCTGGGAGGTGAAGGTTGCAATGAACCAAGATTGCATCACTGCACTCCAGCCTAGGCAACAGAGTGAGACTCCATATCAAAAATAAATTCATAAATAAATAAATAACTATGTGCTCCTGGTCACATGCAGCCCAGACACCCAGGCTTTTTGACTCCTTCCTTCTTCCCTCCTGTGGTAGTCACTGGTCAATTCTCAATTCTCTCCACATTATTATTATTATTTTTTGAGACAGTCTTGCTCTGTTACCCTGGCTGGAGTGCAGTGACTCGATCTCAGCTCACTGCAACCTCAGCCTTCCAGGTTCAAGTGATTCTCATGTCCCAGCCTCCGAAGCAGCTGAGATTACAGTGGGTGTGCAGCACCATGCCCAGCTAATTTTTGTATTTTTAGTAAAGACGTGTTTTCACCTTGTTGGCCAGGGTGGTCTTGAACTTCTGGCCTCAAATGATCCACCTGCGTTGGCCTCCCGAAGTGCTGGGATTACAGGCATGAGCCATCGTGCCCAGCCCCTCTCTATATTATTATATGTCCACATTATTTATTTCCCTTTCCTGATGTCATTATTGTACATAAGGCTTTCATTGGTCATCCTGTCCCAGGTCTCTCCTCCAAAGCACTCCATATGCCAGGTTCAGCCTCACAGAGCTTCTCTGAGCCTGCCATCCCACCTCTCCAAAGCCCTTCCTGGCTGTCTTGTGCTCACCCCTTGGTGGCATTCGGAGCCCTGCGTTTTCCCACCTCAATCATCTTCCAGCTTCCAGCTTTGTCTTCAATTACCTGTGTGTTCCTGTCCTCCTGCCAACTATTTATTAGTCTTCTTATCTCATAACTTGCCTATTCAAATTGTTCCCTTTTCTTAGACTTTTGTCTGCATTCTTTCTACCTGACAAAATCCTAGTGATATTTCAAGAGTCAGCTCAAATAATGCCTCCTCACTCCAACAAATCTTTAGGGAACTCTCAACTGGCTTGATTTCTCCTTCTTTTAGTGCCTTGTTCTTTTCTTTCTTACTACCTTACCAACCCAAACTATATATCTACTATATCTTGTAGTATCCTTTATATCTTTTTTGAGGCCAAGGAACATGTTTCCTTCATCTTTCTATCAACTATAGTGCATATTATATATTAGGAACTCAAAAACATGGTTGAATAAATTCCTATTAAATTATTAAGCTATTAAAACAATAATCTATTGAAATAATGTAATAATCTTAATCTCCTAACAAAATACTAATTAAATTTAAGTAAAATAAATAATCTACAATAATCCAAAAATGAATTGAATCTTGGTTTACTCTTTGGTGTTTTACCATTCTACTTTTGTGTCAAGTTTAGAAATAATTTTCTGAAGAATTTTGACTTTGATTTTAGTTATACTTTTGCTTAAGTAAGACCATCAGCCTATGGTTAAGGATATTTGTCTGTCCTGTGAAATCTCACTATCTCCAAGAAACCGGCTGGCTTCACTACATCATGGGAAAGGTGTTATCTTTCCTAGTTGGAGCGTCATCTGATGATGTGGTTGAAAACATGCACTTTGGCATAAGACAGACTTGGTTTGGAATTCCGACTCTGGCCTTGTTAGGGCTGCTTGGGGAATTTAGTTAGCATCTCTAAATATTGGTTTCCTCATTTGTAAATGGAGGTAATAATACATCCTGTAATTGTAGGTACTGGTTCTACTCTTGGAAGGATTCAAAAATTGTCATACTTAGCTGAGGGGCTCCTCCAAGCCTGGGCGGGGTTTTCTGTATGCTCTATGGACCTACAAATGCAAACCACACTGGACTATGTAATTTCAGAGACAGATTGGAAAGCTGAAACAGAAATGCAGGGACTGTTGGTGCCCATCTTCCTGGCTTGGTGGGGAGGGATGCAGGAAAGCAGACTTGTGCTTCTCATCTTGAATCAGACAGATGACAGACACTCCAGGAAATTCCTTTTGTTTGGGAAAAAAATGCTCTACCGTCTTCTCTTACCTCAGTTTCCTACATTCCCAGACTTCCTAAAAGACTACACCACTGGGGTTCCCTGAGAAACCAGCTAAGTCCAGGACATAAGATCAGCCCCACAGCTCATTTTGGTTCATAGACAATAAGGAAAGGGGACTTAACAATTACTGAGTGCTGAGTACCCACTATGTGGTAGGAACATTTTCTACATAATTATAATTATACTTCCTCATAACTTTGTCACATAAGTATCATCTCTATTTTACAAGTAGATGCTAAGCAACCTCCCAAGATTGTACAGCTAGTAAATCTGAGTGAAGAAATGAACTCAGATAGTCTATAAAACTTTTAGCATTTGTGGCCAGGCATAGTGGCTTATGCCTCTAATCCCAGCACATTGGGAGGACGAGGTGGGAGGACTGCTTGAACTCAGGAGTTAGCGATCAGCCTGGGCTACATGGCAAAACCTTGTCTGTACAAAAAATACAAAAATTAGCTGGGTGTGGTGCACCTGCAGTCCCGGCTACTTGGGAGGCTGAGGTAGGAGGATCGCTTGAACCCAGGAGGTGGAGGTTGCAGTGAGCCATGATCACACTACTGCACTTCAACCTGTGTGACAGAACAAGGCCCTGTCTTAACAAACAAACAAGCAAACAAACAAAGAAAGAAACTTTTAGCATTTGAGATCTTCAATGTGATCAAAGCAAATTAGCTTTATGAGGTGGGGTTTCCTTTAGCTTCTATGTCAGCGAAATTGTGAACCAACAGGATTTACCTTTTGCCACCTTAGTACTGCGGGAAACTAGCTTTCAGAAATATTGTTTGAGGGCTGGGCACGGTGGCTCATGCCTGTAATCCCAGCACTTTGGGACGCCAAGGCGAGTGGATCACCTGAGGTCAGGAGTTCGAGACCAGCCTGAGCAACATGTCCAAACCCTGTCTCTATAAAAATACAAAAACTAGCCAAGCATGGTGGCGCATGCCTGTAATCCTAGATACTTGGGAAGCTGAGGCATGAGAATCACTTGAACCCTAGAGGCGGAGGTTGCAGTGGTTGAGATCATGGATCGTGTCTACTGCACTCCAGCCTGGGTGATAGAGTGAGACTCTGTCTCAAAAAACAAAAAACAAACAAACAAACGAAAAACTGTTTGGGGACACTTGGGTCCTGTTTTCTTCCCTGACGCTGATGTGATGCTGATGATAGTGAGTGTTTCAAGAACTAGGAGAGACTGGTGGTTGTAAACATCCCTATAAACGTTAGCTCAGAGATTGTTAATGTTAATTTTCTGGAGCAGTGTGAGGTAAGCCCCAAGTAGTAAAGGGCAGAAGTATAGTAAAAGTTTGGTTGTTTTGTCAACTTTGCAAGACTTCAGCTGGATACCTTGTTAGGAAACTAGAAGCTGGAGGAAAGTTGTGCTAAGATGTGTAGCATTTGTTCTTGCTTTGTGTGGCCATTTTATTCCCAATAAGTACTCCACTAAAGAAATGGGCAATTTACAGCAGCCATTCAGCAGCCCGCCTGAACACTGTGGCACTGTATATAGTTATAGGGAGTTATATCCATTCAGAGGGACACACCAGATCAGAGGAAAGGAAAGAGGTAACTATGTATGCAGACGTGGAACTGTCCCCAACATGTATAACAGACAAGCCAAGGTGAAATATATAGCATGCTAATATCCAACTTTTTAAATTAAAAATCTGTGCCTCTCAAGGTATGGTGGCTCACATTTGTAATCCCAGCACTTTGTGAGGCCGAGGTGGGAGGATCGCTTGATTGCCTGAAGCCAGGAGTTCGAGACCAGCTTGGGCAACATAGCAAGACCTGGTCTCTATAAAAAAATACAAAAATTAGCTGGGCATGGTGGTGTGTGCCTGTAGTCCTAGCTACTCAGGAGGCTAAGGCAAAAGGATCACTTGAGCCCAGGAGTTCAAGGCTGCCGTGAGCTATGATCACTCCACTCCACTCCAGCCTGGGCAACAAAGCAAGACCCTGTCTAAAGAATACTACAGCAAAACAAACAAACAAACAAAAAAACCCAAAACACTACAAATCCATAGTTTTTATATATGTGTAAAGTATTTCTAGAAAATTACTCAAGTAACTGATAACTAGTTACCTCTGAAGGTGGGGATGGTGTGGTGGAAATGAGACTCACTTTTCATTGTCCAGAGCAGTGATTCCCAGCGTGTTCTGGGATTCCTGGGAGTCCTTGAGACCCTTTCAGGAGATCCATAGATCAAAATTATTTTAATAATAATACCAAGTTGCTTTTATTCTCATTCTCTCATGAGTGTACAGTGGAGTTTTCCGGAGGCTCAGTGACATGTGCCATTGCAACAAATTGAATCCAGAAGCAGATATGATAATACAACTGTGTCTGGTCAAGCCAAATATTTAAGAGATTTTAAAGAATGTAAAATGATATAATTCTTCTCATTTTGAAGATGAAGTTATTTTTATAACAATTTTGAAGATAAAGTTATTTTTATGACAAGTATTATTCAACAAAATTACTATTATTTAATGAGTTAATACACAAATTTTAAATTCTCAGTTTTAATTTCTAACTGGGCAAATATCAGTTGGTATAAACAACATCCCTCTGAGATCCTCTGGGATACATCCAATTCCTTCAGTGCCTGGTGTGCTTGGAAAGCTTCTTTTGCACAGTGCTGGACAGGAGTGCCAAGGAGGAAAGAAATGTGAATAGAACCGAAGTCTGTAATAAAATATTGCTTTCTCTTTTTCCCAGCCTCCATCAAGGGAGATCTACAAGTTGCCTGGGGTTCAATGCTATAGAAAGTTCCAAGGTTTGTGGCTTGAATTGTTCTAAAGAAGCTGAAATAATTGAAGAGAAGTAGAGGCCAGCTGTTTTTGAGGATCCTGCTCCACAGAGAATGCTCTGCCCCTGTTGATGTAAGTAGATCCAGTCACCGAGGCTCTGTTACCACATGAGATTGGGAGTGGTGTGGCTCACATTGAATCCCCCCACTTATCCTGCCTGGTGTCACAGGGAAAGTTGAACACTTGGTTTCTGTGCCTAGGGCTGCTATCAGATGAGGAGACAATGTATTTGACTATATAGGAAATCTGATATGGACTGTCAACTCATTTTCACTTCCATTGATTTGGTCGTGACCAGCCCTAGATTAGAGGGCAGTTCTGGAGTGTCCTGGCCTAGAGTGTCTTCCTCAGTTTTGAGTGAGCCAGGGTATCTGGCCTCTTTCTGGGACTTCTCTGTCCTTACAGGACCCACTGGAAATCTCTAGGGTTCCTGCGTCAATTCATGTTTTCTAATATTAAAATTTGTTTTTATTTTTAACAATCATTTTATAAGTTGTTTTCTTCTAGGAATAATTTGAGGTGATTTAGAGTAAAACAATACTTAATAGAAGCACTACAACCAGGATAATAGTACAAGAGTCCTGTAATTATGTTTTGGGGAAATTAAATGTAAGAAAACCTAGCCCAGGGATACTGACTGCAGATTTGTACCACGCTTAGCTGTGACTCAAGGCAAAAAGAGAAGCATGCTATATTGCAGAACTTTTATTAGGAAACTATTTCCACATATCAAGGTGGTCTGCTACAGGTGAATTTTGGTCTGAATGGGACTTCTCGGTTCATCCTTTGGCAGGCTCAAATCCCACCGAGGATCTAGAACTGTAGCAATTTCTAGATTGCATCTGAGACCTTCCCAGCCTGGAGCTCCATATCTCCTTCATGCCTGTGCCTCTAGCATCTAGCACAGGGTCTGACACATGGAGGATGCTCAGTGAGAGCCCTCAGATTCAACTTGGGCTTTACTGTATTCTGCACAGCTTCTGGAATGTGTGCTGAATGAATGAATGATTGAGTAAATAATGTGAATGATTATTGGGATAAGGGTGGGGCTAAAGTAGTATTTTCTTACATTCCCCAGAAGATTTCTTCTCCCTGTCAGGATGCTTATTGGATTATCCCCTCCTCTCTGTTTATTATCTAGGGAATGCCTCATTGCTCTTTAGTTTCCTGGTGGTAATAATTCACTTCATAGTTTAATATCTTAGATTTTCTTCTTCCCACAGATTGCCTTGAAATTTGCCTTTTCTTCCTCCCTCACTTTCTTCCTTCCTCTTTCTTTTCCTCCCTTTTTTCCTTCCTTATGATAGACTCTTGGTATGGGAGAGTTAAGAGGTCTTAACTTGAGCCTTCACAGTGTATATTTTAGAATGAATAATTCATTGCTATGCTTCACCACCAACCAGAAATTATTATAGTGTTTCTCTATTACATGAGATTTTTCAAACATTATTTATCTATCATTTGTTCTGCTTTACCTTTCAGAAACTATCACTGTGGTCTTTTCTTCCCCTGCCATTGGATTTTTTTTTTTTTTTTTTTTTAACAGGGTCTTGCTCTGTCTGTCACCCAGGCTGGAGTGTAGCAGTGCGATCTTGTGCAATCTTGGCTCACTGCAACCTCTGCCTCCAGGCTCAAGTGATCTTCCCACCTCAGCCTCCCAAGTAGCTGGAAATACAGGTGTACGCCACCACTTTGTATTTTTTGTGGAGATGGGGGTCTCACTATGTTGTCCAGGCTGGTCTTGAATTCCTGAGCTCAAGCAATCCTACCACCATGGCCTCCTAAAGTGCTCGGATTACAGGCATGAGCCACCATGCCTGGCCACCAATCTTAAACAGTGATTTCCATAAATTATTATTTCAATATTCAAGGCATATGCTATATATAGCCTTGTCCTATGAAGCCTGATTTCAGTGCCCTCCTCCAACCCCACTGTCATATTATCCCTAGAACTATCTCACATACCTTGGCTCCTCCAGGAAGAGTCCTTCTGGTCATCAATTCAGGCTCATTCTCTTTCTGGGAATGATCAGACTGAATATTTCAATCTGTTTAGAGATTTACTAAGTTTTAGTTTCTTGTGTTTCTTATTAATAGGGAGACCAAATAATTCAGCATCTAATCTGGAGAACTAGTGAGGACAGGAGAAGTTATTAATAGGTAATCTGAAACATAAGGCATACTCTGGATGGGTGTGGCCACCTACTTTTCAAAGATATTGCCTCTTTAATAGGTACTGAGAGCAGAAGGGTAACAACAGCCTTTGGAGATTGAACTCCTGAGTTCTGTTCAGTTGTCTGGGGCTAGGGAACTCTGACACAGATTTTGTAGCACTGAGTATTTCTAACAAGCTGTGGGGGGCCTGTCTCCTAGTGGATGTTAGAGTTCCCAGAGGGAGAAGTCAAGACCACTGCAGCACCGATGGCCCCGTGCTTATGAGATCCAGTGGTGGTACCCCCAGTCAGTCTTCCTCCACCCTCTCCTTCCGCTTTTCCCTTTTCCTCCCCTTCTTCCCTTGCCCTCCCCACTCCCCAATCTGCTCCCTTCTCTTTTGGATCCTTATTCTCTCCCTCTCCCTTCCACCCCCTCCTCCGTCTGTCTCCCTCCTTTTCTGTATTCTCTTTCCATCGCCTTCTCTTTCACTATTTTCTTCTCTCCCTTTGCCATTCACACTGTCTTCCTTTCCTTCTCTCTTCTAAAATGGCTCTTCCAAAATCATTGGAGGGCAGCTCAAAAGAGCAACTCTGCCAACATTAATTTCTCCTTGAAAGGGAAAAGCCTGCATTTCCAATTATGACTTAGTCTTCTTTCATTAGTTAGAAACTGTCTTTTTCCCACAGCAAGTGGCCTAGGAATGGTGTGTTTCTCGCAAGTCTCTGGTTGGAGGTTCTGGTTTTATGTATTCTGCTGTGCACACTTTCCAGGGCATGAAGACAGGGCAGCCTGGGGCATTGCAGGTGGGAGTGGCAGCGAGGATGATGGTCTGGCTGTGATAGGACACACCTGGAAATGTCTGCTTGTCACAGAATGGATTACAGCTGAAGTAAACAAAACTCTGTGATCATGTTGCTGCATAAACCCCAACGTCTGAAATTTGGGATGATGGCTGTGCCAGGATTATTTTAGAAAGACAAACTCAGGATCAGTGTTCAACTAACCAGAGAATCTATAGCTGCTGTGGATGTCCCTCCACCAGAGAGGGAGAGAGCGTAGCAGAAACTGAGGAGAGAAGCTCTTCAGGCCACTCAACGGCTCACGTCCGTAGTCCCAGCACTTTGGGATGCCGAGGAGGGAGGCTCACTTGAGCCAGGTTGGAGAGCAGCCTCGGCAATGTCGCAAGACCTTGTCTGTACAAAACAAAAACAAAAACAAAACAAAAACAAAAACAAAAGCCAGGTGTGATGGTGCCTGCCTGTGGTTCCAGCTACTGGGGAGGCTGAGGTGGAAGAATTTTTTGAGCCTGGGAGGTCGAGGCATGGTAAGCCCTGTTCACATCGCTGCACTCCAGTCCGGGTGATAGAATGAGACCTTGTCTCAATAACAAATAAATAAATTAAATAAATAAATAAATAAGTAAGTAAAAGTTCTTCGAAGAGGAATGGAGGGGAGGAACCAAGGGCTGAACATGGACAATTCTAGGCAAACAGGGCTCCAGAAACCTTCTGAAAAGCATAAGCTGAGAGCAGACTTCAGTAACATGAAGAAAGAACTAGGGAGGAGGGGAGCAGTCTAGAGAATAACATGCTCTTATTTGTTCATGGGATTCATAAACTGTGGACAATATTTTTATTTACCAAAAAGATAACAAAGTTTATTGAGTACCTGTAATGTGTAAGGGACTCTGGAAATAGTCTGAAGGGATACAAATATAAATAAGAGAGAATTCCAGCCTCGGTTTCTCATGGGCATGGGCTAATAGGAAAGGAAAGGAACAAAAAAGAGAATTACACTCAAGGGAGGCGAGCATGAGTCAGGACCATGACAAATGGTTGAGGGAAGGAAAGAACACTTGTAGCTGGGATGTTTAAGGAACACGTGCTTTGAATATAGAGGGTGTGGAGCTTGAGCCAAGCCTTGGGGGCTAGGAAGGAATTTGATATGCAGAAGGGAAGATGTGGGTCATTATCGTTGGAGCTGACCTAGGCAGCTGTGATCTGGTGAACAAGTACTGTGCTGGGCATGTGGAGTGGAGGGGAGGGAGGAAATGGCTGTCTACTTGGGGCAGAGGATTGGGTTGAGCAGCGGTGGAAGGTAACACTGGAAAGGAGGACAATTGCCAGACTGTGGAGAGCCCTGACTGTTGGCTGGGCTAAGACATCTGGACAGTCTGGACACCATGTTAGGGATTCAGCACGTGCATTTTATGTGCTCTAGCGGGGAAGGATGACTTTACTGTTAGAGATGCTCATTTCTGATGTCCCTCTTGCTGAGTGTGAGTGCAGTCCTGAATCAGATATAAGGTGTCATGACAATAAACCATTTGGAAAATGTAAAAAAAATGTATGCATGAAGCACTTGAAACAAGCATTTTCTAAGGTCTCAATTTCTTGTTTTTGCTTTGATCATTATAGCTTATAAGAGTAGATTTCAGGGTTAGCCACAAACTCTATTGCTGTCAGAGCAGATTTGGGCTGCTAGGTAGAATCTTATTTTCATTGTTTTGATTCTCATTTCTTTGTAATTTTTTGTATTATACTACATATTTTAGCCCCAAATTGTGGGCTGCAGGAACAATGTTGTTAAGTATTTTTGGCTGGCAGTGTTCACTAAATTGCTTCCTGAGCCTGAACTTGCTCAAACTTCCTGTTTTTTAGGGCACAGAACTCCTGGTTTCTCCATTTATGATGGATGAGAGGGGTTTGGAGTCTCTTTTCTAGACTTTCATAGCATGTTTCAGGATTTCTCACTGATATCTAATTGTCTTATAAGAGCCATTACCTTTTTTTCTGGACTCAAAAAACCATGATCCCTTCTAGGTAAGGTCTGAGTCTCTGTCAAACATTTTCACTTTTGTGTAACATTTAGCATAGTATTTATGAGGCATTACTTTATTTGAGGGTAGAGGAGGTAGGTGGCGGTGGGCAGTTGGGACCCCCCACCCCGTGCTTATGTTCTGGTCCAGTATTAAGTCTTGTAGAGAATGGTCTAAAATAGATCTGTGCTATCTGAAATATTATCTAGTGAGAGCATTGGCATCATCAAAGAGCTTGTTAAAAATGCAGGATCTAAGCTGGGCGTGGTGGCTCACGCCTGTAATCCCAGCACTTTGGGAGGCCGAGGCAGGTGGATCACGAGGTCAGGAGATCGAGACCATCCTGGCTAACACGGTGAAACCCTGTCTCTACTAAACATATAAAAAAAAATTAGCCGGGCATGGTGGCGGGCGCCTGTAGTCCCAGCTACTCGGGAGGCTGAGGCAGGAGAATGGCATGAACCCGGGAGGTGGAGGTTGCAGTGAACCGAGATTGCACCACTGCCCTCCAGCCTGGGCAACAGAGTGAGACTCCGTCTCAAAAAAAAAAAAAAAAAAAAAATGCAGGATCTAAGACCTCAGACTAAATCAGAATCTGTGTAATTTGACCGTCCTTTGAGACTTGCTGGTCTCCAGATGTAATGTATACACATCACCTAGGGATCACGTTAAATGCAGGTTCTGGCACTCAGTTGCTTTGGTAATGATACAACAACCAGGCCTTGAAGTTTTCTCGCTTCAAAGCAACTTCCTATCTAGAGATGTCACTGGACACCTTCCCTCCTGAGAGTGACACTCCTGCACAGAACAGATGGTTTATGACAGGAGTTGAAAAACTGTGGCCTGCTGGTGATACCCAGCCTGCCACCTCTTTTTGCAAATAAAGTTTTATTAGATCACAGTGACACTCATGTATTTACATATTGTCTATGGCCTCTTTTGTGCTGTATTGACTGAGTTGCATAGTTGTAAAAGAGACCGTATGACCCACAAAGCCAAAAGTATTTACTATCTGGGACTTTATAGAAAACAGTTTGCTGACCCTAGCTTATGTGAGTGACCCTAAATATTTCCTTAAAGGAATCAAATAGCTATACTCTCTTGCCCCATTGGCAAACTTTCCAAGCCCATCTGAATCCATGGCTATTCATGGAGAAGCTGAACCATAAACCGTAATTCCCAAGCGGCCCACAAAGGGTCTTGAGCCTAAAATTGGTCTGGATAATGGTACCACAGCACCTGTGACTTTCCAAAATCCATTTAATATGTCTCTCCTCAAAGAAATGGTTGTAATTTTTGTAATTTTATTGAGCTGACTCCCTCCTCCACAAATTGATTTCATTAATTGTTCAACACAAGTTTGACTTTTCCCAAGAATTGGAATCAAAAGGAAATTCTGAGTAAAAATATATTTGGGACCAAGGAAATAAAAAGACTTGTACAAGTTGGTTATAATACACATTTTACTCCTAAAAAGGTAGCGTTGGTTTCGGCCTCACTCTGGGCTATTCACTGGGCAGGCTGTGTGGGCTTGGAGTCATTCTTCTAATTCTCTTAGAGAATCCCACCACCTGTCTCTTATTTGGGTTTTTGAATTGTGAAATGATGGCACACACAAGCTCCAAGAATAGCTGTGTGTGTACGCCAAGCATACAGAGACAGAAGGCAGAGACTTAGGCCAAGGATCAGGAAATACAGAAGAGAAGCTGGCATGGAGGCATCTGCTCCACAAATACAGTGAAGTCGGAGGTTGCAGGAGGAGGGAGGTGGGACCCATGTAATCACTAGAGGATGTGAGCACTCTGCTCTGCTCTGCAAGTCTTGGAGATCTTGGTTTTCTTTCCAGAACCAAATTTCAGAGGAGGTGGGTGTAGGAGAATTGAGATTCTTTTTCCTCATCCAGAGTTATCTGGGGCCAGGGAGGTTTAGGGTGAGATTCTGTGGGAATCTTTGCTGTAGCTCCAGAAGCTTTATTCTGACTTAGCTCCTTTTCCCTTTGTCTGGACTGTAGTTCCTTTTCCCTTTGTCTGAATAGTCCAGGACACTAAAAGGGTTTGTGAAGAGGCTGGGTAGACATAAGTGGAGAGTCTTCTCCTTAATTCTAGAGTCTACCTTGACTTCAACCAATTAGAGATTGTAGGAGTGAATTAGATCTCCTTATGTTAAACCCTGTTTCTGGCAAGCCCTCCTGAAATTCCCTAAGATGCAGAGCTGATTAGCTCACCCGGTCAGAACGTGAAGGTTTTAAAGCCAAAGTTACTATTTGGGCTGATATTTTAGACTTTCTCTTCGTTGGAAGAAGCATAATGTATTCATTCATTCATTCATTCATTCATTCATTCACTCAGTGAATATCCATTGAAAACCTATTGTGTAACAGGATGTGAGGAAAAACATGAACTGGAGAGTCAGACCCATCTGAGTTCAAATTCTAGTTTCTTGATCTGTGAGCTAACTAACACCTCATTCAAGTTTCCATCCAGGTGACATAACCACCCCAGCTTCCTTCCCTGATTCTGCAGGTTAGGTTGGACATTTACTTCTCTGCTTTTGCAGCAACTTCTTTTTTTTTAATCTTCATTTATTTTATTTTATTTTATTTTATTTTTATTATACTTTAAGTTTTAGGGTACATGTGCACAACATGCAGGTTTGTTACACATGTATACATGTGCCATGTTGGTGTGCTGCACCCATTAACTCATCATTTACATTAGGTATATCTCCTAATGCTATCCCTCCCCTCTCTCCCCATCCCACAACAGGCCCCGGTGTGTGATGTTCCCCTTCCTGTGTCCAAGTGTTCTCATTGTTCAGTTCCCACGTATGAGTGAGAACATGCGGTGTTTGTTTTTCTGTTCTTGCGATAGTTTGCTGAGAATGATGGTTTCCAGCTTTTCGTAGCAACTTCTACATTGTCTGTTCTCATACCACATTATGTGGAAATTATCCGTTTGGAGTCTGTCTCTCTCTCCAGATTGTAAAGTCATTGATAGAAAAGAGCTTCATTTCACATACTTTTTACCCTTAGTGCCTGACATATATTAGAAATTAGACATATGTTTATTGCACTGAAAAGAACCTAGTTGTGTGGCTTAATTTCCCTAAAGCATATGTCTCTTATCTGTAAAATGAAGGTGATAAAAACGTGCCTTGTGAGTTTTTTGTGAAGATTATATCAGATAATGTTTGAATTAGTATTTTATAAATATGAAGTGCTTGCAAATAGTAATAGTTGTTCTAATATCTGGATTGATTGGGATTCAGTAGAAAGCAAGTAGAAGAGAATCAAGAAAATATGTGGAGATGTCCTAGTCCACTTTTTCTAAACTAAATGACTGAACAAGGGGGATCTGGAGACTTCAGCTTCTGAGTTTTGGTGTGTGGGGTTGACACAGGACAGAGGACCCTTTCCAGCAAGCTCTATGTCTCTGCCACTAGATTATATACTCATAACAGTGGGGATAGGTTTTATTAATTTATTTGCCCCTTTATTCACCCTAAGCACAACTAAGAAAGTGAATATGTAATAATTGGATTTCAATGGGCATTGCAAGGCCAAAGTCTCCTGCTCCCGCAAATCTCCCAGTATCCCTGGCCTGTATGTGTCTTGTCTTGAGAACCTGAATAATGGAACTGTTAGATTGAAAACATAGATTGGGGAGAAGAGAGTGAGTTGAGTTTGAAAAATATTGAGTGTGACATCTGGCAGTCAAATACTCAGCGCTGAGTCATTTCACTTTTCATGTGTCTGTTTTAGCTCACAAACTAGACATGGAGATCATTGTACAGATTCCATAGTGCTTAATGCTCTGGCTACCCATTAAAAAACTTATAGAGCTTGCTGGAGGGGGTCCCCTATCTCGTGTCAACTCAATAAATAAATATTTATGGATTCTCTGCAAAATATTGGAATTTCTTTCACATGTAAGTAACAAAGAACTGCTGCAGATGTTTCAGCAGAGTTGTAAAATGATATGAATTTTGCTGTGAGAAAACTTGATCTTGCTGTAATGTATGAAAAAGACTAGAAGGGAAAGAAATTGGGGGTGTAGAGACTTGTTAGGAGGGCCAAGATAAGAGCAAGTGGGCCGTGAAGGAGGCTGTGGCAGCACCATGCCAAGCAGATTAGAGTGGAGGGGACTCGACTACCCAAGAGGCTGGGGACTCAGCTTTCTCCCTAGTATTAGTCCTAGAAAAGTCTCCCTGCTCTGGGAAGACCAATGTCTAGCCTTATGTGGCTTCGGAACAAAAGCCGGTGATTGCATCCAAGGGAAGATAATGAGAAACACACAGGCCATGAAAATCAGGAAAGCACCATTAATCTTTTTGTTGCAAAACTTCACTTTTCAAAGTTCTGGGGAAGGGTGCGGAAGCCTCAGCACATGAACTTGAGCCCTGTACTCGGAAATGCAAAATGGAAACCCCCTAATAAATCACAGAACTGAAAATATCAAGAGTCTGAGAGGTTGGGGGAGGACAGGAGTGAGAAAAGGAAGGGTGCTGGAGTACTGATCAGAAGACAGGAGAAAGCAACAGTGTAAAATGCGGAGAAGGGCTTAGTAGACATTCAATTTAATCTAGACTTTTATTTTGCTACAAACTAATTTTATGAAGACTTTTTTGCCCAAATATTAAATATTTACTAATTAAAGAAAAGATATTAAAACAGGAAAAACTACTTTCATTCAATAAAAACTCTAGTAGTTCTTCCTAACTCCAGAATTGTGTGTATATTTTTTACCTATTAAATAATCAGAAATAGAAACCAATTAGACAAGATATGTGAATATCCTTAAAAATTTTCCGTAATATTTGACTTAGGAACTTTAGTTTTATGAATGTACTCTAAGGAATACCCTGAAAAGGACAAAATCTATACACAAAGATTATACACAAATTTATTATAGAATTATGTATAAAAAACCCTAAATGACCAGCCTTGAGTGTATGGTTAAATATGTAAGTTATAAGCCTTTGAAATAATGAGTTTTGAGAGTTTTAGGTAACAGAAGAAGGTGTTTATGATATTATATTAAATCAAGATAAAATTCACAATGTAATATAAAGATATACAATCAAGGATGTAAAAGTGCATGGAAAAAAACTCTAATGAAAATATGCCAAAATGTTAACTATGATTGCTTTTAGATAAGGGGATTATGGGACCATTTTGTTTCCTTATGCAATTGAAAAGTCATAAATGAGCATGCATTACTTTTTCATCAGAAAAAGAAATGAGTTACATCATTTTTAAAGGGAAGATATTGTGAAGGAATATTTGTTGAGAGGATGCATAAAAAATCTGGGTAATTTCCTTATTTCCCTGGGATTCTGAGAATTTTTTTACTCTTGGGAATATCCTTCCTTGCTCCTAGTTAAATTATTTTCATATGTTAGTCTTGTTCCTGGGGATAAAATGGTAAGTTTGCTATTTTAGCTCTGCTTGAACATGTGGAGTAATTCTCTGTTACATATACAGAAAACAAGGTCTTAACTCCTTGGTTTGATATTCAAGGTCTTTCAGAGTTAAATCCTGATTGATCTTCCCAATTTCACTTCCCTTAGTTTCCTACATATATTTTCTACACAAATCAAAAACCTTTTCAGACTTCCTGTTTCTTGTTCGTGTCCATAACCTCCCCTTTCTGAAACTCTACTTGTTCATGGGGACAGAATGTTCACAGAGCATGCATTAAACATCATAAAGTGGACTGGGAGCCTCTTTTAACATACGCAGTCTGGTACTGCTGTGCTGTGTGATTTTGACAAGGCAGTTAGTTCACCCTCTAGATCTCAGATGGAACACCTGTAAAACAAAGGATTATATAGTAGATGGTTGCCAATGTTCCTTGCAGCACTACAGCTGAGTGAACCTTGTTCCCTCATGGCCCTAGGTGTGCTCATTCATCTGCCTGCACCTTGTCTCAGGTTCCCACTGCATCTTAAGTGGCCCCTGCCTACCCCACTGTCAAATTCAACCCTTCCTAGCTCATGTCCCATTTCCTTTATAATGCTGTCCTCAGTGATTCTGATTAACAGGGACTTGCATGTATGATTTTTTTTTTTGCCACTCATACATGCTGCCTTTTATCAAAACTATGGCACATGCCAAAGATATAACAGATAATATCATTTGAATAAGAAGTCAACTCGATGGGGAGAAAAAACCTACTTAAGTAAGCTTTAGAGATAAAGGTGCACACTTCTCTAAATCCTTTGTTTATGGTCTGTTAATCAATAAAGTCCAATCTGTGATCCCCAGATACATAAGAGGAGAAAGATATATAGATTATTTATGATATTTCTGAAAAGCCTAAGAAAAATCACACACAGGCCCACAGTAAGTCTATGTTTCTTTATTTTGAGTTAGAGGATTTTTTTTTTTCATTTTTAGCCAGTGTAAATTGGTTTAAACTTCATCTCTTGAATGACTCCTAACATGACAGAGCCCTTTCCTTCCTTCAAATTTCTACAAATGCATTGCTCCCCTTTTTTCTTTTCACTACCCATATGTCCATGTTGGACAAAAACCATGAAGGAGGTTGAGAAACTGTACCAAAATGCCAAGAGCATCTTTGCCATGTTTCAGCACAAAGGGCACTGTTAGAAGGAGGTGATCAGGGTCATCTTCTGACTCAGCCTCACAAGAGGAGCCAGGGCAGATGGACAGTTCCCAACTGTTTACTCTCCTCTCTCTCCTCATTCTCTCTCTCGCATTCTTTTTGCTTCTGCTTTTTATTAGCAGCACAAAAGATTTTGAAGTGCTTAAGGGCAGAAAGCTTGCCTTGTTCATCTTTGCAGCTCTTGCTGGGACCAAGTATGGTGCTAAACACAGGGTAGACATTCAGTAAGTATTTGTGGAATTAATGAATGAATAAATGAAGGACAGGCGTAACTTTGATGGTAATGGGTCAGTGTGAACTCCGGAAAGAGTATGCAGAGTTATAGTCAAAGTGGATGATGGATCATTGCTCTGACTTACTAGTTATGTAATCTTGAGCAAACCCCTTTATCACTGTGGGATTAATTTCCCCAGCTGTTGAAAAAATGCATGTAGGGGAAAGGGGGAGGGTTAGTGATTAAAAATGTGTACCTTAAGGAGCATGTATGTAAAATCATCTGGCACATGGTGCAGCTAAAGAGCTGGCATTTATGTAGCACTTTATTTTTCCTGCATTTTTAAAAAATGTAAAACCTGAAAATCATTAAGTTATACTAACCTCAAATCTCACCACTTAAGAATTATATAAAATAAGAAATAAAATTTCTCTTCCCAGCCAACTTTTCTAATTTTCCAGAGATAACTACTTTTCTTTACATTTAGGTTTGATGTTTATCTTTCTTGATATTTTTCCAAAGTTTCATGGATATATATACACACATATATTTATAATTATTTAAGATATATGTAAACTCATAAATATATACACGTACGTATATATTCATGCAACTTTGGAGATATGTGTGTGTATATCACATATCTCCAAAATGTAACTATTCATCATTTTCAAAATGGAACTATTCATGTCTATCTATCTCCAAGTCAATTGTTTTTGAATGATGGCAGAAGCATTTGTTGTTTGAATATACCATATTTTGCTGCCAGTCCCCCAGTTCCAGTGTTTTGTGATTACAAATAATAATGCAAGGGTCTTCCTTGTACATCTATATCTGTAAGCTTTTGTACAGTACTTACTTTAGTAATAAGGCACTTGAACACTTATTGTTCTCTTTACTCATAACCACCACAAGAAAAAAGGACAGAAATTGTTATTCTGTGTTACAGATGAAGAAAAGGGAGGGCTCAAGGAGACAAGTGGCTTGGCCAGAGACCCACACAGATAGACTATGGCAGAGCCTGTGTTTCCCAGTGGCTTGAATTCTTGTCCAGAGCTCTTTTTGTCACACTGCAATAAAGCACAAGTCAACAGGGAACCTTTACAACCAGGCAGAGAAGCGTGGGTCAGGGAGCAGGCAGTCACATTACATTGTAGAAAAGAACAAACACATACACACAAACAAGAAACTCAAGGCCAAACACATCTAAAAGATATTATTTGGAAGAAATACACTGGTGGTGAGTGAGGGACCAGCATAAGATGAGCTGTCCTTTAACTAGTTACCATCTTTTATGCAGTGTTCTCAATATGATATTCAAATGATTAGGATGGTTTAGATTGCATAAATGTGGCAGGAGAATGACAAAGGACACCCCTGCAACCCCAACAATGACACTACTCCTCTCCCTCAAGGGAAGTGTCTAGGGAAGGTCTGTCGGCATCTGGTTAGGATTGGCCTTAATTGACACCTTCCTCAATTATCTGCAGGAAATATTAGCTGTTATTAAAATTTGCAGATGCAGTCAATTGTCAGAGTCACTGGAGACCAAGAATTATTACTCAGAGCATTGGAGAGAGGCTGGCAGGAAAGAGAACAATTCAGCCTGGAAAAATGCAAACTAATGGATAAAGCAAGGTTGGGGGAGTGGGGGAAGAACTTAGAGGGATAAGGCTAGTAGTAGGGTGAGGCAGTGAAGCACTCCCCTGGAGTACAAACTTTAAGGGGATACCAAAAACTCAGCTATCAAGATAAATAAAATTTTAATTCAATATTGAAAAATCAAGTTGACAAATGACAGCCTGTGGGCCAGCAGCCTGTTTGTAAATACAATTTTATTGGAAAGTCACTGGAAGTAAAGGTACCGTGGCAGGGGAGATCCAGGCTAATTCTTTGATGTGAAAACCCTGGTTCAGCTTGTGAATGTTAGACACATTAGACCTTAGCTTGTGATTGGTGGGAAAAATACTTCTGAAGAAAAGGAATAATGGATCTGACTGCTTTTATGGGTTTCCTGGGGCTATTGTAACAAGTGATCACAAACTAGGTGGCTTAGAACAACAGAAATTGATTGTCTCACAGTTCTGGAGGCTGGAAGTCCAAGATTAAGGTGTCAGCAGGGCCATACTCCCTCTGAAGATTCTAGAGAAGCATCTTTCTTCAACATCTAATTTTTGATGGCTCTTGCAATCAGTCCAATCTCTGCCTTGATGTTTGCATACTCATTCTTGTGTATGTCTCTCTGTCTCTGTGTCCACATCTTTTTCTCCTTTCCCTTAGATCCTAGTGATTGGGTGACATCCCACTACAGATAACTTCATTTTAACTTGAAAACATCTGCAAAGACCCTATTTTCAAATAAGGTTACATTCCTAAGGTTACCTATGAATATAACCTTAACTCTTTGGTTCCTTATTTGTAAATAGAGTCTTTCTTGGACACAATTCAACACACCACACTATTAAGTAGGTGGGGATGGGGAGAGATTTGACTTAGGTGCAGCAGAAACATTATCCATTCACAAGAATCTGGCGGTGGAGTCAGGGGCAGACTCCTGACATTATTTAAATACCTAAGAAAATATTTAAGGAAATGTACTTTAGTTCTTTTGGGGTGCAAATATTATAACCTTTGCTAATGTCACATGGTGACAAATACGTGTAGGATTTTTAAGGGTAGTTCTGATTTCAAACATGCAAACAATAGTGACTAGAAATATTTTTACTAAATTTTATATTCCTTTTATTATTTTATTCTTCTCAATATAAGGCGCTTACTAAATTATTACTATAACTGAATATGACAACTTTAGATATTTTTCACAAAAATTCACCAACTGGGGAAAAATGTTGTTTGTAAAATGCAGTATTCTGATTTTTAATTTATGAAATATGGCTATAATGCTTCTGAAGCCTGTTCAAGGGCTGTGAAACAATGGAGATGATCGAATACCATTAGAATTTTAAGTAAGTTGAGATGTAAATGGGAATCAAATCTATTTTCTCCCATTTTCCAAACACATCACAGTCAAGTCCAAAAACTTGAATGTTACATAGCTTTTTGGTGAACACTTTTGTTATAGACATGCATGTGTAGGTATACTTAATTGTATCAGCAATAATAACATTAGTTATTTTAATTATTGTATCGCCAATCCTAATTACTAATCAATAAATGTATACTCATTAATTAATAATTCAATAATAATGGCTAATATTTATGAAGTGCTTATGTGCTAGACAGAAGAATTGATCCCTTTATGTGAATTATTTAATTTATGAATACAGTAATTCTTCCTTAAAATTGATATTCTGTTTATTTGGGCTTGAAATGTACTACATATTATTTTTCCTGCTTTTGGTCAGGGATCACCAGCCCATTTAAAGAGAGACAGCTGTATCTTTCTGTAACTGGGCTACTTTCTCCATGGGTGCATTAATGTTAACAGAGAAGCATGGCCAGCAAGCGTTGCTAGCACAATGTGACGGGCCCTGCTGTGATGAACAGAGAAACTGGGAACTTTATCATTGCTGCTACATACATTATCAACTAATAATGCGTTTTTAAAATTCCTGAAAATGGTTTGCTTTCTAAAGGTTAAAAAGGTTTAAGTTCTCCCTGCAATTTTGTTTATATAGATGATTTGCTTTGTAAACATTTGGTTTTTTTTGTTTGTTTTTGAGACAGAGTCTGGCTCTGTTGCCCAGGCTGGAGTGCAGTGGCGCGATCTCGGCTCACTGCAACCTCTGCCTCTTGGGTTCCAGTGATTCTCCCTCCTCAGCCTCGCCAGTAGCTGGGATTACAGGCATGTGCCACCATGCCTGGCTAATTTTTGTATTTTTAGTCGTGATGGGGCTTCACCATGTTGGCCAGGTTGGTCTGGAACTCCTGATCTTGTGATCTGCCCGCCTTGGCCTCCCAAAGTACTGGGATTACAGATGTGAGCCATTGTGCCTGCCACAGCTCTGCTTTTTAAGGCTTTGCAATTGATTGAATCAGGCTTGTTCAGGTTACCTAGGATAATCTTCCTCATGTAAAGTCAACCCATGATGGATTTTAATCAATCTATAGAACACCTTCACAGCAACACCTAGATCAGTGTTTGAGTAACTGGGGTCTATAGCCTAGCCAAGTTGAAAGATCAGAAGAGCTGTGACAACAATGATAAAATAAACTGTTTCCCTCTAGTTTCCTCTTGGGCATTAATAATTTAGCTAAGATAAACCCAAATACTTTGGATAAGATTGACTGAATTCAGCTTTGCTGATGCCTCTGATTTCAGTTGCTTTAACCAAGGGAAAACCCCTAGTGCTTCTGTTGTCTGTTGATACCCAGAGGCTTATGTGATCTGGAAGGGTAAGTGGCTTCTCTCTGATTTGCCAGGAGTAAGTGGTTATGTTAGCTGAGGAACCAGAACACTAATTTCAGTGATTGGACTCTGGTACAAGTGATGGGAGGCCCGAGGGTGGGGTGCTGCTTTTTCCTTTGGCCCTGATAAACATTTTATGCTTGTTATGGTGGTTGAAATGCTGTATTTAACCTTTTCTTCATGTGCCAGGAGGTTCACAGTAAATGAGGGGTGTGGTCTGTGAGGGGAAAAGTGGCTGTGGCTTGGCCTCTTTGTACCCTGTCAGCACACATGCACGCGTGGTCTGTAACATGTGAACCTATCACGTGGGTACTCATTACTGAGC
Organism: Macaca mulatta; assembly: GCF_049350105.2. NCBI lineage: Eukaryota > Metazoa > Chordata > Mammalia > Primates > Cercopithecidae > Macaca > Macaca mulatta. The sequence continues at coordinate 104,211,663 of NC_133406.1, read as the reverse complement.
TGTGAGGGCTGCCCCTGAGAAGCTGGGGGCAGTGGTCGGGAGAGGAGAAGGTCATGGGGGCACAGTAGAAATGGCACTGGACTGGGAATGAGTTCCTACTGCCAACTTGTCATCAGCTCAGTTCTTCCAATCCTGTACTCACTCCTTTATTGCCCAGGACATATATTTAATGCCAGGCTAAGCACAAGGCTTCCAGGATTCAGCAGTGAACAAGACAGATGCCCTTTTGGAGCTGACTGTTGAGCAATGTTAATAAATAGCAATGATCATATCATTAGCATTTCCCAAGGGTTACCATGTCCCAAATGTGTGAGCTATGATAGAGGAAGATGGGGTTATTCTAGGTGAAGGCTGAGAAGCTTCTGGGAGGTGGTGACTAATAACTACTGCCTTTTTTACTTTGGAGTCATGTCCTTTCTGTGACTCCCCTTTCCTTCTCCTCTGTGTTCTCTCCCTTGGCCTTGTCGGGCTGCCCCTGGCTTCCGTTCTCTCTTCCTAGTCTCCTTTCTAATTAGCCTTTCTAGCCCGATCAATCAAGCTCTTTTCTGGAATCTCTAGCTGCCTGATGGACACCTCCTTGTGGAAGCCCTCAGACATCTCAAAGATACATCTGTGAAGAACTCAACTCTTCCATTGTATTCTTCCTTCCCTTTCCTGTCTCTGATAATGTTATCACAATTCGTTTTGTCATTTAGGTCAAAAACATAGTCATCTTTGACCTACCTTCCCTATCATAACTACCACTCAGTCCTACCCTGTCTATTCCCACGATGTCTTTCATCTCTCCCTCCATTTGTTTGTCACTCTCAATGGTCAGACTGTCTTGGTCACTTTTCTGGGCAATCGCTATAGTTTCATGCTTACAGTTTCCTCTCAACTTTAGTTCATCCTCTTTAGAGCTACCAGAGCACATACTCTTGATACATCTTCTTGTGTCACTCTGTTGCTCAAAAGCTTTCAGTGAACCACTGCTGGGCTCTTCAGCCAGGTGCTTGTGTTCTAAACCTGGTTCCATCACTTACCAGCTGGGTAACTGGCAAATTATTAACCATTCTGTGCTTCTATTATTTCATCTATAAAACAATTGTGTCTGTCTCATAGAGTTGTGATGGGGATTAAATGAGTCAACATATAAGTAGTGCTTATAAAAAAAAAGTCTGACATAATTTTGGCATTCCATTCAGGTAGATCCTCTGGCTCCTGGTCCTCTACATTTTCCCTCTTGTACCTTGACTTTTTGCTTTTCTACCTTTTGTCTGTTATATTTCTGAATAGTTTTTTGCAAAGTAGTGCACAAATTAGTGCCTGTATCTACACAAACTACATCACATGTGATGTTCTTGTCTTTCTTCATATTCTTTTAAAAACTATGTATTATATGTGTACCCACATATGCATATTTATACTAAACTAAATATATATGTATATACATATATGCATATAGATTCATATATACTTTATTGTTTCTTAATTAACTGACCAAATGTCTTGATGATGCTTCTAAATAAGTAGTACTTAGGCAAATCTCCACCCATAATGTTGTGGTAAAAGATTAATTTTTGAAAACTGCTCAGAGAACAGCTTTCTATCACACTAGTCATTACAGTTTTAGTTTTTTCAATGTTCTGGCAGCCATTCTCATGAGGATGGACTGTGCTGACTGGTCTTAGTGAAAGTTACCAGTGGGCACGTTCTCAGGGCCTCTCTGTCCCCATGAAGCATCCCCACTCAGAGACATGGAAAACCTGTGAGCTCATACAAATGATTTCTGGGATGAAAATAGCAATGTGAGATAGTGCCAGGAACTTCAGGTTCACAGAGTATAATTAAGATTTTTCCTGAATCATTGCACACTGTAATTTCATCATTATGTACATTCTTTAATTATGGGCTCTAATTGCCCATTTTAGTTCTGTAATTAGACATAAAGACATTAATTTTGTAAATACAACAATTAGCTCAAGTGTACTTCCAAATTCTTTCCCCTACCCTACCTTTCAAGAAAAATTAATACATCATTAAAAAGTTTGTGCACAGAAAGAGCCTCTTAAAGGGCAGCTTTTGGGAGCCAGTTGGTGTTCTCAAAGGTGGGGCCCCGGTTCAGGAAGGGTATGGGAACATCACCCTCTTATATTCCCCATAAACTCTGTTGCTTCATGTTAGATAGACCCTGCAGGGTCCAGGGCAGGGAAGAGCTCCATTAATGCACGTAGGACCAATTTCTCTTAATTGTAAAATTTTAAGGTGACATCAATGCTTAATGAGTCATGGGAGAGGAATGAACTAATGTTAGGGCAACTCTGGTGTTTTATTTCTCTTGTGTCCTATTAAAAGATGAGAAGATGAAGCATTTTTGGTTCATGGGATTTGTATTTTTCATTTGTGTATGGGTAGCTGATTATCATCTGTCATTGTGTGTGTGTGTGTGTGTGTGTGTGAGAGAGAGAGAGAGAGAGAGAGAGAGAGCTAGAATCTGTTTTTTAAGAACTTCAATGATTCAGATCTCCATTTTTTCCTTCACCTATAGCACTTTAGTTAAAACAAAACAAAACAAAAAAACAGACCAGTTCCAGCATTTCCCCCCATGTACCATGCTATGTCCATTTCAGCCGATACATTTTACATATGTATCTATTTTCTCCACTTATAAATCCAAGCAAAAAATGGCAGTGTGGTAGAGTAGAAAGAGCCTCAGTAAGGGTCTTGGCCCCTTTTTCTTCCCTTTTTATACATACTGTCTCTCTAGGTAATCTCTCTAGTCTCATCCTTTAAAGGCCATTTATACTCTTTTGTCCCTCCATTTATATCTCTAGCTCAGGCCTCATCTCTGAGCTCCGGATTAGATAACAATCAGAATGCTTATTTCTACTTGGATGATTTATAGATAATTTAAGCTTGCTGTGTCCAAAACTGGGTTTACCTTTCCTCCAAATGTATTGCTTTTCTGTTTTTCCCAAACTCAATAAATGGCAAAATTCAGGTATTCAAGCCGAGTCATCCTTGATTATTCTTTCGACATACGAGCCATCAGCAAGGCTTGTTTCACCCTCCAGAACCTATCTTCAATCTGTCTGTTTCCCTCTCCCTCCATTCAGGCTGCCATCCCAATGCAGAGTGTTCTGTAAAGCAAAAGGGGTGGTCTGCTCTCACCAATAGCAGTTCATGTGCTCTTAATTCACGTGCTCTTAATTCACGGATGGATTACCTAGCACTTAACACAGACCCAGATATATTTGGTACTCAGTAATATATGCTGAAGAATGAATGAGTGAGTGAATGAATTAATGAATGAATAACAGAAACTCTTCCTCCTAGAACTTAATAATACAGAGCACAATTAACCTGCTTTCATAGGTAATCAGTGAACCTCGTGAAGTGTGACATTTATCTTTTGGTGAGAGCAGCTCACCCCTTTTGCTTTACTGTTTCACCAATTATCTCTGTTTTATTTTTGCCTGTTCTTTTGGACACAGCATTTAGTCAGAAATTTGCACCTGAGTCTTACTTCTGCCACCTACTAGTATAAAGATCAACTGGTGCGGAGCACTATACAGTGGTTATTTATTGTTTGCTACAATGTTGGAAAACTGAGTATACAGTTTCCTCTCTAGGACATCTTTAACTGGGAGGGATAAAAACGGCACAACTAAATTTCATGATTTGGATAAGAAGAGAAACATTGACCGGGTGTGGTGACTCACGCCTGTAATTTCAGCACTTTGGTAGGCTGAGGCGGGTGGATCACCTGAGGTCAGGAATTTGAGACCAGCCTGGCCAACATAGTGAAACCCTGTCTCTACTAAAAGTACAAAAAAAAAAAAATTAGACGGGCATGGCGGCGGGCACCTGTAATTTCAGCTACTCGGGAGGCTGAGGCAGGAGAATCGCCTGGACTCAGGAGGTGGAGGTTGCAGTGAGCCGAGATCGCGCTGTTGCATTCCAGCCTGGCCAACAAGAGCAAAACTCCATCTCACAAAAAAAAAAAAAAAAAAAAGAGAAATATTGCTTCACTCAGAAAGTGCTTCCTAAGAGATTCTTATGGTCCAGGGATGATGCTGGATGGTGGAGATGTGGAATAATGTAGAGATTAAAGGGTAGTGGGGACAGGGATGCACATATAAGCCAATGAGTAGAAGAAAGGGGTTCTGGTGCTGGCACAGCAGCAACCACAGGGTGAAAGCGACTGCAAATGCACATGTGCTCAATTCTCTGAGGGGACAATGGTGGGAAATGGTAGGGTCCTGATCATGTCATTGTTGATGGCAAGTCTACCAGTCAAAAGGAACAAGTGAGCAAAGGCCTGTAGCCTGGAGGCGGCTTGGGACTTTCAAGGAACCACACTTCATTAGACCTGCTAAAGCTTGTGTTTCAAAGAGAATGTACCCAGGTCAAAGACCTGTACATAGTAGGCACTTAGCTAATATCTGTTTAATAAATGGATAAGTGAATATAAGTGGCAGAAAGACGGCTGAGTTGTTGGGACAGGTGAGATCATGGAAGGCCTTGTGCATCATGCTAGGATCAGTAATGGGAAGTAGAGAAGTGGTCAATGAAGTTTTATTTAAGCAGAAAAGAGACCCTGTGGAGTTGAGTTTTAGAAAAATCCCTGTGGCTGTAGAAAAGAGGATGATTTGGTGGGAATGAGACTGAAGTTGTGAGCACAGACAGGAAGGGTAACTGAACATTTTGAGAGAGCTGAAAGTGTAGACAGGAAGGGTGTTCAGAAATTGTTGGAGTTCAGAGAGAAGTCCTGGGCCTGGCCAAGCAGTGTAGACAGCCAGAAACAGACAAGAAGTGGAATGTCACATTCTAGTAACTGATTGAAATGTGTGTGTGCATGCATGTGCAAGCTGAAATGTGTGTGTGTTTATAGGCAAGTGGGTTGAAAACTGTGTGTGTGCTTAAGTTGGAATGTACATGTGCATGTATACAGGTGATTTGAAGTATATGTGTGTGTGGGGGGGAACGCAGGGTGTGGTAGTGCATTGGAATGTGTGTGTGTGTGCATGAGTGCAAGTGAACAGTCAAGAATAGTGTCTAACACTTACCTATTTGGTCTAAAGGCTCATAAGACTTCTGCCTTACTCCTAGTCACATGCTCCAAGTCACAAGCAGAAATGGGCAGAACAGCTCGGCCTTGTAATTCCAGCCTGAGTCACACTAAGCTGTTTCCAACCAAGTGAATTAATTGCTCCCTTCTTATCCCACACAGCACTTTCCTCTACAACACTTGTCACACCACTGTTGTTATTAGTTTATATAATACTTTCCCCCCTGCTAGGCTGTGAAATCCTGAAGGAGGAGAAAATGTGTTAAGTATCATTTGTCTCTAGAGTCTAGCTCATTCAGGCACATGCTAAGTTCTCAACTAATGTCTGTTGAATGAACTAAGAGAATAGGCACACTTTTATAGCTTATTAAGCGCAAACATAGACTCCAAAGCAAAATCTCATCATTGCCTCTTGCACATTTTGGAAGCAACAGCAATAATAGTTACCATTTCTTAAGAACCTACTATGTGCAAGGCACAGTGCCAAGTACTTTGGGGGAGCCAGTGATTTTATGTGCAGTGTTTTTTAAAGTCTCTGGAGTTAAAAAAGTCCTGGGAGGTAAATATTATCCACCCCTTCCACAGACGACAGGAGCGAGGCTTACTAAGGATAAGTAATGTACCAAGTCACACAGCTAGAAAGTAGAGAGCTGAAACAGGAACTCAAAGCCTGGGCTCCAAACAAGCACACCCTGCAGACTTCCCTTCCCTATGATGCCCCATGCCCAGTTTTCTATTTTCTTTATAGTGGAAAAGTCAGTGCCCTTCCTATGAGAAATGAAAGGGTTTAAAGTAGTCAAAAGGAAACAGTGTTTCCTCTGTGCTCAGGGGGTTTTGGCTAATCACAGAGAGTGAACCAAAAACAATATTATGTGAGATGTGGCCAGTTTCGGTTGATTCCAGCTTTGGATGCTGTGAGCTGGATCCCAGGAGCACACGAGGAAAAACGATAATAGCATACTTAAGATCCAAGCCCATGGTGGGTTGAGGATAGAGGTTTTGCTTTCCTCAAACTATTGCATTTTTCTTTTCCTCCCTAAGGGTCCGGGCAAGATGCTTCCTACCCCAGGGGACCACTTCCAAATGCTGCTCTGTCACTTGGTGGAAAACTTCAAATTTATTGAGGTTTTACTGTGGAAGACTTAGTCAAGAGGGCAAGTACCCTATATCTCCAGATTGCCTTGCACATACTGGCATTCGACTAATATTTTATTGTATGGATTCTAATAGCTGATTACAGTTTGCAATGCTCTACTCATGGATAAATCACAGTTGATCTTCTCAGACTCCTTATGCCTTTTCCCAGTGGGGTTTTCATTGTCATGGATAACCCCAGGAGAAAGAGGAGGCACAGAGGAACCTCTTCTACATGAATAGGTGGGGGGACGCAAGGGAGGACTTCTAGCTTTTCTTCTTCTGACTTTTCTACATTCCCCAAGTTCAGTGACTCATCCCCATCTTTTAATTGAGCATCTTGGAACTGAACAGCACCTCCCAAGCAACCTTCACCTGGGAACCAGGCAGAAACAAGTGAAAATGTGGAGGAGGTGGTTATGAATTTTTGTGCAGTCAGTGATTTCAGGGATCCAGGAAGTTATTCTACTTTCTAAACCACTTCCCTACCTGCTGGATATGAATATAACTCCCTCAGTTTTCAGCTTTCACATCTACTTTATATAATTCTACTCTGCCTCTATATTATTTATACCTATGTGCTGGGACTTGAGCAAAGGTGTTTTTTTGTTGTTGTTTGTTTTTTGTTTTTTGTTTTTAGTTTTAAACTTTGTACAAGGGAAGCCATAAACAATTTGGGCAACTTGTAGGGAAGAGGCAGAGTGAATCTGGAGAAACCAACAGTCAGTAAATGTCACATGGGAGACACTGAGCCTGCAGACAGATCTTTCAATGTGAAGCAGCAGCAAAGAACATGGCTCTGGAGTCAAACTGGCTGAGTTAAAGAGTTGACTTTTTTACCTGCTAGTTACCTATTGGTAGTTACCTACTAGTTATCTACTAGTTACCTACCTCTGTTACCTACTAATGTGACCTTGGGCAGGTTAAGTAACTTCTCTGAACTTAGTTTACTGATATGTAAGTTAGTGATAATAATAATTCCTATCTCATAAAGTTACTGTGAAGATTAAGTGAGGCAATGTATGTGGAGTGTTAAAACAGTGCATGACGCAGAGTAAACACATTAAAATGAGCTGTTATTAATATTTGGTTGCTAAAGGTCTGTCCTACCTGATGTGTCTATCTCTTTCAAATAAATCCTCTGGGATTTAGCATTAGAAACTTAGTCTTGCAGAAAGTTAGAGCAGGGAGGAACCCTCAAGATTGTCTAATCCAAAACCGTCTTTTGTAAGTGAGGAATCACTGGCCCAAGGTCACAGAGGAAGTCACTGAGTAAACCCTCTGGTCTGTTGCCCGGAATGCATTCCTTCCCACAAATCTGGCCATGCTTGTCCTGGAGGGCAGATAGACTAGCCCTCCCCAGGTAACCGCATATCTTCCTGTAAAACCATCTCTCCTCACAAAGTGGCACAATTTCTAAGGATCCCTCAGGCAACAAAGTAGGTTGTGTTCAGAGACCAGCGAGGTGGAGAAACTGCCTAGCCACTGAACTCCAGGCCAGACTTGGTGACTGGCACTCAGTAGAGTCAGAGTCCTGGAGACCTGCGCATCAGGGAGAGGGCCCTGAAGAGATCTTGAAATAATTTGACATGGAAAAAGAAACATACAAGATTTCAGAGACACAGATGAGCATCATATTTTTAAGTCAAGAGCTCAGTTATATTTTTGACACTGTGGTGTCTACAGTACTAAGGCATGTTCTTATGAGAGTGACACTCACTAGCTCTTTTTCTTCCTTCCTTCCTTCCTTCCTTCCTTCCTTCCTTCCTTCCTTCCTTCCTTCCTTCCTTCCTTCCTTCCTTCCTTCCTTCCTTCCTTTCTTTCTTTCTTTCTTTCTTTCTTTCTTTCTTTCTTTCTTTCTTTCTTTCTTTCTTTCTTTCTTTCTTTCTTTCTTAACTTTCATTTTAGTTTCAGTGGTATCTGTGCAGGTTTGTCATATAGGTAATGGGGATTTGGTGTACAGGTAATTTTGTCACCTGGTAATAAACATAGTATCTAATAGTTATTTTTTCTGATTCTCTCCCTCCTCCCACCCACCATCCTCAAGTAGGCCCTAGAGTCTGTTGTTCTCCTCCTAGTATCTGTGTGTTTTCCTTGTTTAGCTCCTACTTGTAAGTGAGAACATTCAATATTTGGTTTTCTGTTCCTGTGTTAATTTGCTTAGGATAATGAGATCATGTCCTTTGATGTGGAAAGAGAAACTTAAAAATTTTCAGAGTCACAGATGAATATTATATTTTTAAGTCAAGAACTCAGTTATATTTTTGACAGTAGGGTGCCTACAATACTAAGGCGTGAATGGAGCCTCCAGCTCCATCCATGTTGCTGCAAAGGACGTGATCTCATTCTTTTGTATGACTGCATAGTATTCCATGGTGTGTATGTATGAAGGGTGGCCAGCCCCTCCGCACCTGCGGGTATATCTCGTCAGGTGGGACAAGAGACTGAAAAAAGAAATAAGACACAGAGACAAAAATATAGAGAAACAACAGTGGGTCCAGGAGACCAGCACTCAGCATACCAAGGACCTGCACCAGCACTGGTCTCTGAGTTCTCTCAGTTTTTTATTGATTATTATTTTCACTATCTCAGCAAGAGGAATGCAGTAGGAGAGCAGGGTGATAATAGGGAGAAGGTCAGCAAGAAAACATGTGAGCAAAAGCATCTATGTCGTAATTAAGTTCAAGGGGAGGTACTATGCCTGAATGTGCACATAGGCCAGATTTATGTTTCTCTCCGCCTAAATATCTCAGTGGAGTAAAGAATAACAAAGCAGCATTGCTGCCAACATGTCTCGCCTCCCCTCATAGGGCAGTTTTTCTCCTATCTCAGAATTGAACAAATGTACAATCGGGTTTTATACCGAGACATTCAGTTCCCAGGGGTAGGCAGGAGACAGTGGCTTTCCTCTATCTCAACTGCAAGAGGCCTTCCTCTTTTACTAATCCACCTCAGCACAGACTCTTTACTGGTGTCGGGTTGGGGGACTGTCAGGTCTTTCTCAACCCACAAGGCCATATTTCAGACTATCACATGGGGAGAAACCTTGGACAATACCTGGCTTTCCAAGGCAGAGGTCCCTGCAGCTTTTCACAGTGCATTATGCCCCTGGTTTATTGAGACTAGAGAATGGCGATGACTTTTACCAAGCATACTGCTTGTAAACATGTTGTTAACAAGGCACATCCTGCAGAGCCCTAGATCCCTTAAACCTTGATTCCATACAACACATCTGTGAGCACAAGGTTGGGGCAAAGTGGCTGGGGCAAAGTTACAAATTAACAGCATCTCAGCAAAGCAATTTTTCAAGGTACAGGTCAAAATGGAATTTCTTATGTCTTGCCTTTCTACATAGACACAGTAACAGTCTGATCTTTCTTTCTTTTCTCTACGTATGTACTATGTTTTCTTTATTCAGTCTACCATTGATGGCCATTTAATTTGATTCCATGTCTTTGCTATTGTGGATAGTGCTGCAATGAACATGTGTCTTTATGGTAGAACAATTTATGGCCCTTTGGGTATACAACCAATAATAAGATTGCTGGGTCAAATGGTAATTCTCCTTTTAGCTCTTTGAGGAATCACCACACTGCCTTCCAGAATGGCTGAACTAATTTGCAATCCCACCAGCAGAGTATGTGTGTGTTTTTTTTAACCTCGCCAACATCTGTTTTTTTTTTTTTTTTTTTTTTTTTTTTTACTTTTTAATAATAGCTATTCTGATGAGTATGAGATGGTATCTTATTATGGTTTTGATTTGCATTTCTCTAATGATTAGTGATGTCAAGTATTTTTTTTTGTATGCCTGTTGGCCGCATGTATGTCTTTTTTTGAAAAGTGTCTATTCATGTTCTTTGCCCACTTTTTAATGGGGCGGTTTGGTTTTTGCTTGTAAATTTGTTCAAGTTCCTTATAGATTCTGGACATTAAGCCTTTGTCTGTTGTTCCCCTCCTAGTTTGTAAATATTTTCTGCCATTCTGTAGGTTGTTTATTTACTCTGTGAGTAGTATCTTTTGCCGTGCAGAAGGTTTTTAATTAGTTCTCATTGGTAAATTTCTGTTTTTGTTGCAATTGCTTTTGGTGTCTTCATCATGAAATCTTTGCCAAGTCCTATGTCCAGAATGGTATTTTCTAGGTTATCTTCCAAAGTTTCTGTGGTTTTACGTTTTACATTTAAGTCTTTAATCCATCTTGAGTTTATTTTTGTATGTGGTATATAAGATAGGGGTCCAGTTTCAATCTTCTGCCTATGGCTAGCCAGCTATCTCAACATCATTTATTGAATGGGGAGTCCTTTTCTTAGTGCTTGTTTTTGTTGATTCTGTTGAAGATCAGATGGTTGTAAATATGCAACATTATTTCTGGGCTCTCTATTCTGTTACATTGGTCTATGTGTCTGTTTTTGTACCAGTACCATGCTGTTTTGGTTACTGCAGCCCTGTAGAATACTTTGAAGTTAAGTCGAGTGACATGATACCTCCTGCTTTGTTCAGCTCATTTCTTTCTTGTTGAAGACTTAAGTTCAATGACCTTAGACGTCTTTAGAATGGCATTTAGGAAAATGGACTCCTTTACAAAAAAGGTGAAAAAGAAAATAATATCACCCAACCTTAAAGACTATTTTTTTTGGGGGGAGAGGGAAAGGACTTTACTCATAATCCTATCAGCTGAACACATTCCAGTCTTCTTCTATAGAAACACAATTTTTTATAAAGTTGAAATTATGGAGCTATTTCTAAGAAAACTTAATTTCAGTTAGGGACTTGTTGATTATCTTTGGGTAAGTCAATCTGGCTTCTTTTCTGGGAGGAGTGTTGTGTCTTTAGAGATGTGAACATCGACGTCTGCTTGTTTTTGTGAGGAAGCATGGTAGAATGAAGAGAATGCTGTCTGAAGTCAAAAGATCCAGATTGAAACCAGACTTTAAGCCTGGACTCTGCTTCCCCTTTTGCTGAATGACCTTAAGGAAGTGTCTTAACCTTCCTGGATCTGTTTTCTAGCATTTATAAAATAGATCACTGGCATATCAGCTTGTTAACATGCACTGTGCTCAGCCTTGACACACGGGAGAAAGGTTTTCAGGGGCAGGATGAAGATTTCATCTATATGACCTTTGACTGCAGTTTGGTTGGTTGGGTTACACAATCTAAAATTGTAGATTGATTGAGAGTCTTTTGCAATATGTTTTTCTTTATGGTAGTTACACAGGTCCTCTCCTCTCTGGTGACAGTGGTAATTTACCAGGGCATTGTGTCCTTCTCTTTTCATTAATTAGGCCACTGAAGCCTACCTGAATCCCAAGAGACCATTCACTGATGATGAAGGTGGTAAGATAGGATTGTAGTATGTTGGACCTGCTGTCACAAACTACCATATGCGGGGTGACTTATAAATAAGAGAAATTTATTTTTCACAATTCTGGAGACTGGGAAGTCCTAAATCAAAGTGCCAGCAGATTTGGTGTCTGGTTAGGCCCGCTTGCTGGTTCACAGATAACTGTCTTCTTGCTGTGTTGTCACATGGTAGAAGGGGGAAGAGAACTCTCTGGGGTCCTTTGTATAAGGGTACTAGTCTCATCCACAAGGGCTCTGTCCTCATGATCTAATCGTCCCACAAAGGCCTCAACTCCAAATTCCATGACTTTGGGGGTCAGATTTAAGCATAGGAATTTTAAGGGGACACAAACATTCAGTTTATAGCAGAGAGTGTATGTTCACAGCACAGGAAGGTTCACAGCAGAAGGGACCCATTAATTGTGTAGAGACTTTCATGCTTCTGCTCTGATTCATTGTATAATCTGCTTCATTCAAAGGAAGAAGGTAAATTTTGGGTCTGTCTTGGAACATTTAGGTGACTCCTACCAAATATAGGATAGCTTTGAGCTATAACCTCATGAAGTCCCTGGTCATGTCTGTGTGTTTTCTTTGGACCAGACCCAAGGGCCTGTCCTGTGTCCTGGGCTCCTCCCACCTCTTTCCTGGAGAAACCCACAGTGAGGGTTGAGGGTGGGGGTCCATGTTTATCTCGGTGTGCCTCACTAGAGCTGGACACTGCTGCTCTGTTTGCCCAGGCTTAAGTATGCAGCTCCTTTTTTAACTGGCCAGGGACTTTCCCCCAGTTACTTGGCCTGCCATTGATTTTGGCCTCTTCTGCCTAAACCTTCTAGGATGATAAGGAGAGCACTATTACCCACTGCCTGCCCAAACCTAGTAGCAACAGCAGCTAGTCATGACCAGCATTCATGGCTGCAAGTACTGTCAGGCCAGGGGCCTGACCAGTGAACTGGAACTTTACTTCTCTCCCAAGTGGACTTAGAGTTCACTGAGTAGGTGGCCCTGTTAAAATATGTATAGCCTGTGCTAAAGGTAACTCTAGGGGTGAGGATGAGGCAATTCTGCTTGCTGGCTAGCCCAGGCTGGCAAAGAATAATGGGTGCAAGCAGAAATACCAGAGTCAGACTGGGTTCAAATTCCAATTCTGTTGCTTCCTAGATATACTAACTTAGGCAAGTACTTTTATTTCTCTATGTCTCAGTTTCTTCACTTGTGGAATTTTCATGTTTTAAGGATTTTGAGGATATCATTTTGAGGATTAAAACAATGTAACTACTTATGTTTAACACATGTAATTAAATGACAAAGTTTAGCAGAGTGCTTTAAAAACATGACCCAACTATATGCTGTCTATAAGAAGCCCCTTCTAATGTAATGATATAGCTGTGTTGAAAGAAAAAGGATGAAAAAAGCTATATTATGTAAACATTAATCGAATGAAAGCAGGAGTAGCCATATTAATACATGTGAAAATCCTCTACAAAATATTAGCAAATTGAATACAACCATGTACAAAAAGAATTACACATCGTATCAAATTAGATTTATTCTAAGTATGCAAGACTGGTTCAATATTTTTAAATCATGTGATTATATTAATTGATGAAGAAAATTATTTGATAAAATTCAACTCATTCATGACTTAAAAAAACCTCTCAGCAAGTTAGGAATAGAAGTATTACCTCAATCAAGAAGTTTACAACTAACATCATACTTTGTGAAGAAAGACTTAATGTTTTCTCCCTAAGACAGGGATCAAGGCAAGAATATCTGCTCCTGCCACTCTTATTCAGCACAGCACTGGAAATTCTAGCCATTACAGAAAAGAAATTAAAGGCATAAAGATTGGAAAGGAGGAAATAAAGCTATATTTGAAGATGACATGATTGCCTACATAAAAAAATACCAACACATTTACAAAAAACTCTCCTAGAACTAATAAGTGGGTTCAGTGAGACCACAGGATACAGGCTCAACAAGCTCACAGGATACAAAAATCAATTGTACGTCTATATATTTCTAATGAACATGCTGACACCAGAATAAGAAATACAATGCTAATTTTAATCACTAAAAATAATAAGTGTAAGTACATTTAAATATATTATATTTGTAATATATATCATGTAAGTGTAAATATAATAAAACATGCATAGGACTTGTATGTTGAAGGCTGCGAAGCCTGATGAAAGAAATAGAAAGAACTAAATAAATGGAGAAATATACTATATTCATGGAAGTACTTGACATAGTAAAGACACAATATAGTAAAGATGCCAATTCTCCCCAAATCAATATATACATTTAATATAATACCTACCCAAATCTTAGCAATGTTGTTTTTTTTAAAATAGATATAAAGAGGATTATTCTAAAATTTTGATGAAAGACTGAGGAACCATAAAAGCTAGAACAATTTTAAAGCAAACTAAGTGGGAGGAATCAGTCTACCCTATTTGAAGACTTATTATATAGCTATAGTAATCAAGACTGTGTGGTATTGACAGAAGTACAGACATAGATCAAAGGAATGCAATAAAGAATCCAGAAATAGACCCAGGCAAATACACCTCTGTGTTGCCTTATGTTTCGGAAAAGCTGTAGACTCAGGGTCAGGAAGCCCAGGTTTAGGTCCTTGGCCTTGCACAAGTGAGTTCTTCTAGTTATAAAACTTTGATTTTCTGGGTCTAAAGCACTTAAACTTTTCTGTCTCAGTTTTCTTTTCTGTTTAAGGGAACATCCTTCCTTCTTCCTTCCAAGCCTCTATTTGACAAGGATGACAAAATATCTTTCTTTTTTAAACACAAGGAATTCTACAGACCAAAAGAATTATTACATTGATTGATGTGAATAACACATCTCAACACCAGGAGGCCCTGGCTCCACAAACCTGAAGTCAAATGCCAAGAACTTTCATGAAATTTATGAATTTGGTTTTTTCTTCCCAACTAACACCACTAATTCTTTATTTGGACTTCTTAAGGAACACGAAGAATGGAACTCATTCTTGCAGAACTGTTCTTAGAGTGTGCTAGTGCTCAAAGCTCAGAGTTTAGCCATGTGAACTTCTGAGAAGTCTGTGAACAAGAGATTTTGTGGCAATTAAACAGTGGTTCAAAGGTAGATTCTCTGTCTCCCAGTAGAATACTTCTGCTTGTATGGGCAGAAAATTCTTAAAATGATTCAAACCAATCAACAGCCAACCACCCAAAAAGGATTATATGTAAATCCATATTGTATAGGTCCTGGGAGCTTTGAAAACCACATACCCGGAACACAGAAACACATATACACATACACCAACACACACACATGCACATACACACACACGTGTGCGTGCACACACACACACACACATGAATAGCAGCACCCTTAGCACCATTGCTACCTTATGTGATTCCTACCATAAAAACCCACACTTAAAAAAGCAAGCAAATTTGAAATCTACAGATGTGGATAACTCTCAAACTTGAATTGGGACACAAGAACTTTTCCTTCTCAGGCTAGTGAGATAGTATGGCATAGTGGCTAGAAGGGTGAATTCTGGAGATAAATTTTCTGGGTTTAAATCACAATTTTACCTTTCATTAACTGTGATTTTGGGCATGTTTTTTTAACTATTGGCTGCCTTGGTTTGCTCTTCAGTACGATTGGAATAATTATATATAAAATATACAGTATCTATCTCACAGTATTGCTGTGAGGATTTGAAGAAATCATTTACACTAAGCTTTTATGCATGAAATATATTTAGAACAGAGTGAAGCAGAAGTATCTGTGTTCTTTCATAGAATGTATGAATGAAATGGGACAGTGGGTGGTCACTGCCTTAAAATACTATCCCCATATATCTTGTCATTGTGCTATTGCAACAATACTCCTAACATTATTTCTTTCTTTATTTGAGTCACTTAAATACAAACATGTTCTGAGCAGAGTCAGCAGAGTGATTTACAAACTAGCTTTTTAGATTGGGAGGCACACAGGAGCTCTAGGTTGGGGGCCTGGGTCTAATCTCAGGGCTCTACTTTTTTAACAAGGTATATAATTGTGGACAAGTCAACTGGTGTCCCTGAACCTCATTCTTATCTGTACACTGAGGAGGCTAAACTGGGTGATCTCGGAGGTCCTTTCTGGCTGTAATATCCTAAGAGACTGGATGCTCCCTAGGGGAGGAAACTGGTTTATTGACGTACATACTGTGGAAGCTTACTAATGCAAATCTTTATTAAGTAGTTTTTCTGTAGCAGCCACTTTTCTAAGCCCTTTGACCTATTTAACTTTTGCAGCAATCCTATGAAGAAGGATTTATCGTTATCCCCATTTTACAGATAAAGAAACTGAAGCAGTCAGAAGCTAAGTGATTTGCCCAAAGGCCATATGGCTATTAAGTGGCAGAGCTGAGATTCATAATCCAGTAAGGTGAGGTACGCACACCAGGCATTCTATTCAGCACCAGACAGTGCTAGGCAAAGAATAACAGAAGAAGAGGGACTGTGTCCTATTCACTTTGTTTTCCCTACAGATCTGTAAGAGTGCCTGGAGCTTTATGTAGGTTCTGAATAGGTATTTATTATTCTTGTTTTTGTTTGTTTGTTTGAGATGGAGTCTCACTGTGTCGCCCAGGCTGGAGTGCAGTGGCTCATTCTCGACTCACTGCAAGCTCCACCTCTTGAGTCCAAGCAATTCTCCTACTTCATCCTCCAGAGGAGCTGGGATTACAGGTGCTCAGCACCATGCCCAGCTAATTTTTTTAAAAATTTTACTTAAAGTTCTGGGATACATGTGCAGATACAGTTTGTTGCATAGGCATACATGTGCCATAGTGGTTTGCTGCACCTACCAACCCGCCATCTAGGTTTTAAGCCCCGCATGCATTAGGTATTTGTCCTAATGTTCTCCCTTCCCTCGCCCCCCACCCCCTGACAGGCCCCGGTGTGTGATATCCCCCTCGCCGTGTCCATGTGTTCTCATTGTTCAACTCCCACTTATGAGTGAGAACATGCGGTGTTTGGTTTTCTGTTCCTGCGTTAGTTTGCTGAGAATGATGCCTTCTAGCTTCATCCATGTCCCTGCAAAGGATATGAACTCACTGTTTTTTATGGCTGCATAGTATTCCATGGTGTATATGTGCCACATTTTCTTTATTGATTCCTTCATTGATGGGCATTTGGGTTGGTTCCAAATCTTTGCTATTGTAAATAGTGCTGCAATAAACACACATGTGCATGTGTCTTTATGGTAGAATGATTTATAATCCTTTCAGTATATACCCAGTAATGGGAATTTTTTTTTATTATACTTTAAATTCTAGGGTACATGTGGATAACGTGCAGGTTTGTTACCAGGAATTTTTTGTATTTTTAGTAGAAATGGGGTTTTGCCATGTTGACCAGGCTGGTCTTGAACTCCTAACCTCAGGTTATCTGCCTGCCTCAGCCTCCCAAAGTACTGGGATTACAGGTGTGAGCCACCATGCCTGGCCTATCATTCTCATTTTTGTTTATGACAAAAAGTTATTGGATTAAATTGCTTTCAGTCTTCTGGGTTGCTCAGTGTTGCAGAGTTGGCTGCGTTAAGTTTCATTTTCTTTTGTTGATGTTACTCACACAAGGTGAAGGTTTTGGTTGGGGCTCAGGAGGGCTCCTGACTGGGGAGAAAGTGGGAAGATCCAGAGCAAGGAGAAGACAATGACGCTGCCAGGCTTTGGGCTGCTCTGGCCTCTCGGCTGCCTGCCACTGTCTTCATGTCCAGCCTCACTGTGTTTCTATAAAGGTGGAGTTGTAGCTCTCTGATTTCCCCTAAAGGTGGCCTGGATGTGGTAGAAGGAAGAGGAGGCAAGACATTACCTGCTCCTGGAATACTGATGAGTGGTTTGCTCTTTCTTGTATGCCCAGTGGCCTGGTCTTAAGCCTAGGAATAAATGTGGTCACCATGGCCATAAAATGGCCCCACTGCTGGGCTTGCTTTCCCTGGCCTCTGTGAGTTCCATGCTCATTATATGGACTCCCCATAACAATGTTGCGAGATGGCTTATTATTTCCAGAAGTGATCATGGCAGATTAGGAACAAACGTTTATTTTGAGGTGGGTTTTTTTCTTTTTTAATTTTACACGTTGTTGGATGAACATAACATCAAGGGCTGCTTTCCCAGCTGTCTTAGGAAAAGAGCTCTAATGTTGAAGCCAGTACCCCTGAGTGTTCTCATCCCAGTTTCAATTATAACTGACTGTAATACTGTAATGACAGTCTGACCTGTGTTCTTTTATGACTGAGATTTCCAGTGGGGATGGAGCAGGTGTCTGATGCACAGAACCAGGGGGATGCTGCCTGAGCCAGGTTGGGGATGGAGAGAAGAGGCTGAATTCCAAGACACTGACATCATCAATACTGACCCTAGTGCAGTTGCATACCTGGTCCTGCAATGAATAATGAGTATTTAGGGCACGTACACCAAGCATTAATAGGGTTACGAGGTGGATCATTCTTTTGAGTGTCCTTTTAAATGCCTCTGCAGTCACAGAAGCAGGACACCATGTAGGTGAGCATCTGGTGTTTTCACAGCTTTTTGAAGCTGCAACCCAGTGTAGTAAAAGTTTCCAGGTTGACTCAGTCCAAAGGTGACTGTTTTGGAAACTTTGAATGAGATTGGTTCGGCAACTTCAGTGTTATGCAAGTAAAAGGATGAGGGCAGTTGAAAGGGCCACTGCTCTGGACATGTTCTAAGTGACTTCTACCAATGGGAATATGTGAGCATGCATTAAGAATGAATCAAATGAGACTGACATGTCTCCAGTACAAGCACAGCACATACAAGGACACAACTTCGTATTTGGTTCAATGTGAGACTTCTCTATGGCTCCTTTCTCTTCATTTGCACCGATATCTGTACCATCCAGTATAAGTGGTATACTAATTGTAGCTAGCCTGTGCTGCGTGCCTGCTATTTTCTGGGTAATTCCCACATGTTTTACACAGGTTAACTCTACTTCCTGTCATGGAAACTATGTGGTCGATATAATGGTTATATTTTACCAATATGACAACTGAGGCACAGAGATGTTAAGTGTTTCACCCCAAGTAAATAAGTGGTTCAGTCAGGATTTGAACTCGAGCAGCACCTCACTCAAGTCTAAGCTCTTAACCATAGCACTACACTGACTCTATAAAATCTACACGTTCATTGGTTTTAAGCTCTACTAATTGAAGAACATTTATACATGTCTCTATTAAAAATTCAACTGTGTGTGGGTTATGAATTCACCCATAAAGAAGACTGCCATAATGCACGGAGGAGGGGTGTCTGTGGAGCTTCAGGAGACGTGATAATCCACAAGCTGGCCTGGGTTGAACTTAGCTATGCTTCTGCCAGGAAACAGGCTGGAGAAGGTCCAGGAAAGTACCAAGAAGTAGAGAAGTACCTGAGAGTGCTCAGCTCCCAGTGTGCCCCTTAGCACCTGCCAGTCACAGCTTGGTCGGTTCTGGCTGTGGGGCCGGCCTTCCTGAGACCCTTGTCAGGGAGCTCGTACCCTGGTGCTCTGTTTTCACTGATGATGAAGCCTCAGGGCCCTTGGTCCCCTCATGATGTTCTGCGGGAAAATTGTGCACACTTTTGTTGTGTGACTTAGGTTCTTTAGCTCAGGCTGGTTGACATGGAGCTTGGTTCCAGTGATCAGTGCTGGCTTTGATCTGATTTGCGCATCTCTGCAGGCTAGTGTCATGCTGCACTGTGGATCTGGACTGTGGTTCAGGTGCCAGGTGCAACATAGTCTTCAAGGATAGCCAATGGTGAGACAACAGCACTCTGTCATGCAGCTGAAATTTTGGAAACACGTGATGTCACATGAATGTCTATTGTGTGAGGTGATGGTTAATACCTGTGTCTCCAAGAAAGTGCCAGGCATTGGCTAGTCCTCACCACACCCCTACACATGGTAAGGGCAGTTATTAAGCTCATTTTGTAACTGAAGAAGCATTAACACCAACAGAGAAGATAATTTGCCCAAGGTCATACATGAAAACCAGTAGAGAAATTAAGATTTAAACCTCGGCAGTTAAGGCCTAAAGTCCGTGCTCATGACCACCAAGCTACCTCACCTGTCCCCTGCCAGGCTTTTTAGGGGATAAAGTGGAGACTAAAGTAGAACTTTCCTCAAAGACTGTCTTGTTGGTTTCACTTATTTTTTTTGTTAGTCTTTGGGTTTACTTTAAATTGATGGGCTGCTGGAAAAAATGTAAATTGTCATTTAAAAAGAAGGCATCAAGGTTTTGTCTTAGGTTAATTTTTCAAAGGGCTTACCAAGAACATGGAAGACAGAATGCTGGTTGGGTGCCGTGGCTCACGTCTGTAATCCCAGCACTTTGGGAGGCCGAGGCAGGCAGATCACTTGAGGCCAGGAGTTTGAGACCAGCCTGGCCAACATAGTGAAACCCCATCTCTACTAAAAATACAAACAAAAACAAAAACAAATTAGCCTGGCATGGTGGCGCATGCCTGTAATCCTAGCTACTTGGGAGGCTGAGTTGGGAGGATCTCTTGAACCCAGGAGGCAGAGATTGCAGTAAGCTGAGATCATGACACTGCATTATAGCCTGGGTGACAGAACAAGACTCTGTCAAAAAAAAAAAAGAAAAAAAAAAAAAAAAAAAAGCAGAATGCTGAGCCATTAGGAACTACTTCATTTAGTCTTGTCCTATCATTTGTGACCTTTGTGTATTGAGCACATCCTGACAGCTGGGCACTTTCTAAATACTTTACATGTGTTTCCCCACTTTATGCTTGTAATTGCTTTCTGGAAGCAGGACTGTGATTGTTCCCATTTTATGGAAGAAGGAAATGAGGTTCATGAATGTTACATAATCTACTCATAGTCACAAAGCTAGCAGGTGGTGGGGCTGGCATAGAAACCCAGGCAGTCTGGCTCCAGAGTGCATGTTCTTAATTAACTACTCCTCTAGGGTGGAAAGCTCACTGGTTTGGGGGTTACAGGATACTCGTGCCAGCTCTGCCAAAATGTCAACATGTGTGACACTGGCCAAGTCATATCTCCTCTCGGGTTCTCGTTTGTTTATTTACTGATTCATTCAGCAGCTCTTTCCAGCATACCTACTGTGTGCTAGACATTGTTAGTACTAGACACATAACGGGTGATAAGACAGATTTCCTCAATGCCTTTGTAGAGTTTACAGATGGATTTTCAGTTTCCTTATGTGTAAAAGATGAGAATTAAAATACATGAATGTTTCTCATCCTTTAGAAAACCCACACATATTTTTATAAACATAAAAAGTTTTGCCTTCCCTAAAGTTATTTGAAATTTCTAAGTGAGTAAATAACCATGACTAAAAATAAATTAAAGCAATTATAATAGTGAGTAATTTTTGTTTGAATCACACAAACCCTCATGCCTGTTCCTGAGGAGATTCTCCTGCGCTGGCCCCCTGAACCCTGGGCATTCTTTTGGTTAAGATTCAGTGGAACAGTATTCTTGCTCTAAAAACAGATCTACAGTTATGTTTTTTAATTGCTTTGAAATGCCAGAGTTGTGTCTATTTAATTTATATTCATTCTTTCACCAAGTTTTGGCTCTTGGGTTTGTGTGGCAGATAAAACTTTACTCATTCCTTTTACTGAAAACCTCTTTCCCCCCAAGGGTATGGTCGTGAGTCATGAGCTCTCTCACCAACTGACATTTCCCCATCCTGTTTTCGGAGGGAACAACAAGGGACATGCCTTGTGCCTAACCCAGCGGGCCCACAGGCTGCTCCTTTAGTGGCCTCGTGAGTTCGATGAGCTTTTGGCTCTAGGAAGTGCCTGGGCTGCTATTACTCTGAGATTCTCATGAGAAAGGATGCTTCACAGACCTCTTAGGAGCACCAGCCAGGTTGTAAAGATCTCTTTAAGACTGGGCTCTGGAAGGATTGGGCACTCCAACACCCTACCTTGCCCTTAATTGTGCATTGCCTAGTGTTCTCTAATTGCCTCACAAATGCCCTTGAAAACTCTCAAGGATGGCCTCGCTGTGCATAACGAAGGAATGCGACCTACTGGCTGGGTGTACTGAAGGAGCAGAGAGCAGGATTCTCATAATGATTGTTCAAAGAATTTATTTATGTGGAGTCCTAAAAGGAGTGATAAGTGTTGTGAAAAAAATGAAATTTAATTCAACAAACAGTGAGGCAAACGCTGTGCTTGGTGACAGGAATATAGAGTTGAATAAGACCAGTGTCTAGTGATGTCCTGGCAAGTACAACTGGCTCTGTGGGAGGCGATGCCCTGATTTGTAGCTTTTGCTGATTTCCATCGAGTAAATACTCTTGCCATGTTTGATTTCAAGCTACCAACATCATGTCAATTGGCTTACAGAAGCCCTGAAAATTTAATAATCAGCTCTTATGAGCCTGTACAAATTGATCTTACATTCTGCTGCTAATATCTACTTTTGAAGTTGTCAGTTTAGATTGGAACATACATAAATTGCCATGCAGTCTGATAAAGACAGAAATAGAAGTATGTAGAAGGTAGAAAGATATCACAAGGGACACTGGTTCAATTCCATGATGGGCATATCCACATGGTAGCCTGCAAAAAAAGACAGACAAGGCCTATAGGTAGGTGGAGACAGGGACCTTCAGAGCATCTTCTGTGCCTTCAGGTCATGGGGAAATGCCTTGGCCTGCCTTAAGGTCCCGTGCAGTCTAGCCTCACCTTACCTGGCTAAGCTTTCTCCCACATTTACTAACACAAACCTTCTGCTCTAGTGAGTGCAGTCCAGTGTTTTCAATCTTGAGAGCACGTCCCTGCCTTGGGTGACACCATCCCACCACACCCCTCTTTGGAAAGTGCCTTCCCTCCACCTCCGTTTCCCTGCTGTACTCATCCTTCTTTATGAATGCTTCCTACAACAGCTCCAAGCCACAGAAAACACTAACAGAAAGGGAAAGATTGATCACATGGATTCCATTAAAGTGAAGAATTTATGTTTATCAACAGTCACTGTTAAGAAAGGAAAAGGCAAACAATGGAGTCAGAGGAACTATTTGGAGCACTTATGACCAATCGAGGATTTGCATTCAAGACATGTAAGGACCTCTCACAAATCAATAAGAAAAAGACAGGAGAAGGGGCAGGAGACCAAAACAGGAACTTCACAAGAATGGATATCCAAATGACATGAAAAGAAGTTTGCCTTCACTCCACCTTTACCTCAGTCACTAGGGAAATGTGATGCCACTAGATACCCATCAAAGTGGCTGAAACCAAATAGACTTGTATTACCAAGCATTGTCGAAGACTTGAAACAGTGGGAAATAACATATACTGCTGGTAAGAATCAAATGTGGTATAACCTATTTGAAAAACATTTTGGCAATTTTTATTAAAATGGAACATTTGCATACTCGATAACCCAGAATTAATATCCTAGCTATAATCCAATGAAAATGTATATCTATATGTTTACCTAAAAGTATGTACTGGAATGTTTATACAGCATCATTAGTTATGGCTCCAAATTGGAAATACCCAGATGTTCATCAACAGTAAAAAATAAATTATAGGCTATTTGTAAAGTGGAATCTTATTAAACTATGAAAAAGCATGACATATTGCTCCATAGAACTACATGGATGAACCTCATAAACCTAATTTTGAGTGAAAGGGGCCAAACACAAAAGAAGACAAAATGGAGTTATTATATTTATATAAAGTTCAAAAACAGACAAAACTCTATGAAGTTAGACATCAGTTTACCTGATACCTTTGGGGAAGAGCAAGAGGTTAGTGACTGGGAGGGCTGTGTTGGAGGCTTCTGAGTTGCTGAGGATGTTATATTTCTGGCCCTGAGTGGTGATCACACAAGTATGTTCACTTTGTCATTGAGCTTTACATGCGTGATTTGTGCACTTTTCTGCTTCTGAATGAAAGTGTTAGAACTAGTGTTGGAAAATGAGGGAGTGTTTCTGGACCGCCTTTGTGTTTTTTCTTTTGACGTTTTCTATCTTTATGAGTTTATTCATCAAACAAAGACATATTGAGAATGACAATGTGCTGGGATCTATTTTAGGTACTGAGAGTGAAACAAAATAGAAACAATTGCCCTTTTC
This sequence comes from Macaca mulatta, assembly GCF_049350105.2. Taxonomy (NCBI): domain Eukaryota; kingdom Metazoa; phylum Chordata; class Mammalia; order Primates; family Cercopithecidae; genus Macaca; species Macaca mulatta. Next base: position 104,188,037 of record NC_133406.1, on the reverse strand, counting down.
ATGGAGCTTACATTCTCAAGGGGACAGCAAGGTCATTGAACAGAAAAATATGTAACAAGTTAGGGGATAAGAAATACTCTAAAGTGGTATTAGGGGATAAGAGGATAAAGAATAATGGAGCTGGGCTGACGGTTTGGGCACTGACTAGGTATCGTTTTATATGGGGTGGTTGAAGAGGACCTCTGACCAGGCAACCTTGGAGCCAGAGCCTGGATGAAGTGAGTAAGGGAGCCTGAGAAGTATGTGAAGAACATTCCAGGCAGAGAGGGCAGTAAGCACAAAGGCCCTGCATTGGGATCCTTGGCCTCCGAAGCAAGAAACTCAGCATCATTCTTGGCTTCTCTCTCTCTTCTTCACCCTCATATTTGAATCAAGTCATGATCCATTTGATTTCATAGCTAAATCTCTCATAGTTTGCAACCTCTGCCTCTCAGGCTCAAGCGCTTCTCCTGCCTCAGCCTCCCGAGTAGCTGGGATTACAGGCACGTGCCACCACGCCCAGCTAATTTTTGTATTTTTAGTAGAGATGGAGTTTCACCATGTTGGCCAGGATGTCCTCGAACTCCTGGTTTGTCTCCATCCCCTCCATTGTTGCCTATTTGGGCAATAGTTTTTTGACTCTGCCTTCTCGTTTCCATTTTTTTCTCTCTGGTTTTAAGTCATTCACTGGATATGCCACTTCTCTGCCTAAAAGCCCTCCAGTGGCTCTGCTTTGCTCTCAGAGTAAATGCCCTATAAGGTTTTGGCTTTCCTCACTGGTCTCATATCTTTCTGATTTGCTGCACACTCCGTGCTTGAGCCACACCAAGGCAATTCCACATTTCCCACATTCCCTCTGAGGAAAGACCCTTTAGTCTCTGGGTTTTTCTTCATGAGGGTGCCTCTACCTGTGGAGTTCTTTCCCCCACCTCCTCATTTTATGTTTTGTACATCCCTTAGGTCTCAGCTTAGATGTTGTTTAGTCTGGGAAGATGTTCCTGCCCCTTAAACCTTGGCCAGGTCCCTGTATTCTCCTATCATTGCCCTGTCATATCATTCTGTCATTGAGTTTTCTTTTTTCAAGCCTCCCCTGAAACTCTAAGATACATGTGGGAAGTAACTGTGTTACTTATTTGTAGTGCTTAGCAAAGTTCCTGATGTTTAGAAATTTCTCAATAAATATTAAAAAAGAATGCATGTTGAGCTACATTTCTGTGATATGTCAAAAATCTAGAAGTATTTTTATTAATAACTGATAGAAATATCTTTCAGTCAAAACATTATTCATCAATTCATAAAAAAGCAGCCTAGCTTTGTGTTTGAGTTTTTTTTTTTTCCTGGTGATTTTGTGTTCCATAATTTTTCAAACACATAAACATTATCTTTCAAATTTTAATACCACCTTATTTGACTCAATCACATGTAAAATTTTTGTTCAGAGAATTTTGAATGTATCTGTGAAAAATATTCAAATGTCGAAATCCAAATATCTTGCTTTGGCTATGGAGCGATATCATTATTGTGACTTAATTCTAGAATTTGGACTTAATTGCTAAAAAAACCATTTTGAATTCAACTTTATTAATTTTGTCAAGTTTTCGACATGCTAGGTAGACATTCTTTCCAATTTATTACAGTCTCTTCATATAGACACAAAAGCTTTTAACATGATGGGAAAGCTGGTGAGACAAGCCAGAAAAGAAAGCAGCTCTGTTTTCTTTTTTTTTGTTGAGGTGGAGTCTAGCTCTGTTGCCCAGGCTAGAGTGCAGTGGTGCAATCTTGGCTCATTGTAGCCTCTGCCTCCCAGGTTCAAGCAATTCTTGTGCCTCAATCACCCAAGTAGCTGGGATCACAGGCATGCGCCACCACACCGGCTAATTTTTGTATTTTTAGTAGAGACGGGGTTTCACCATGTTGGCCAGGCTGGTCTCAAACTCCTGAGCTCAAGTGATCCACCTGCCTCCGCCTCCCAAAGTGCTGGGATTACAGGTGTGAGCCATTGTGCCCAGGCAGAAAGCTGCAATTTTTAAGGTGATGATTTGTACCATCGGTGTGAGGAGTGATGCTATTGATCCCTGCTGGGCATGAGCATTAGAAGAAAGCTGAGCAGGGACTTGAAATGGGGATGTGGAGCACTGTGTCAATATCTCTCAAATGGGCTTTTAAAAATTCTTTTAACAGATTATTTGGAGAATTATAAATGTTTGAGCCTCAGATACACTCATAGCCACCATTTACTGAGTACTTGCTATATGCCAGGCACTATAATAACTGCTTTAAATAGGCAATCTTATTTAATTGTAATAACAGTTATATGGGATTGTTACCATCATTCCCATTTAATGGATGAGAAAAATTAAGGCTCAGAGAGGTTGAGTGATTTGCCGTAGGTCATATAGCAGGTCAGAGGTAGTGCTGAGCTATGAACTCAGTTCCTCCAACTCAAAATGTGCAAGGCTACTAATGACTGGGTTCTACTGGCTTATGTATTGAAAAGCAAATCAACGAACTCATTCTAGAGCTAAATGTTAACTATTGCTGTGGATTATCCATGACATAACCCATCCACTATATTCTAGTATTGGTTAAAAGGTAGGAGAGAAGTGATAGTAAATTTCATGGGTTCAGCATAGCTTCTGACCGACAGAAGACATTGAAACGTTTTAAATGTTTCTTTTCCTTTTAAACCAAATAACACTAAAAGTTTCACCAAACAAGGGTTCATAGATCCTCTCTAAATGGTGGATGTGGCGAGTGTGCATGCTCTGAGCAAAAAGAGCCTTCCCTTTCTGTGGGAATTGTGACCCTGGAAAGGAGGAGAGCAGTAACAGCTGGCCATCTCCCCCTGAAAGGCCAGGGCCCCCCTCTCGGGCCTCTGGGCTCCAGCTCTGGCTGAGGGTGTGTTTGTTTGGCTGTGACTCTTTCCCTTCGGTTTCCCTCTCTGGGTGTCATATTTCATGAGCTCCAGGCTCCTGCCTGTTTCAGCTTGAGCCTCTGGCTTTCATTGCTGCCTCCTTGGCCTAAGCTGAGTGAGGGCTTGAAAAATGACACTGATTGGATGCACATTTGATGGAGGCGATTGCTGGACCAGCACCTCACCAATCCCCAGCTCCAAATGCAACTGACAGCTACACCCTCCTGGTTGGAGCCCAAACCACTGCTTTAGTAAGAGAGGCCCCTTTCCTCCCTTCTCTCCACCCCATACCCTTGCTGTTTGCCCAACTCTTCCTGCTGAAATCAGAGGCAGCTTGTGCCTCCCAGCCTTCTTCCCTGCCCCCGCTGTCTGCCCAGACACAAGCTTCCCCTGGGCTGGAAAGCCCCCACTTGTCTGACTGTGCTAATCCTCTGTTTGAGGTTCCAGAATGTACTTCCCAATTGTTGGGCCTGGGTTCCTGTACTTAGCTGCCCAGAATCTCCACTTCTCTGCTGAGATTTCCATTATACAAGAGATTCAACCAGAACCCTCTCCGTGGGCCTCCATGCCTCTTTTTGCTGAATTCCGCATTCTCATTCTGGGTAGGGGTGGGAGTTGGTGGGGGTACATGTCCCTCGAGTCTAATCATGATCTTATTGGGGAGAGCTCAGTAGGAAAGTAATAACATACTCATTTAAACAACTTTTTCTCTGTTAGTCTTTTTATTGAACTTCATAGAATTAATGGATAAAGACTATTGGTTAGAGTGCATGTTTCTTAGAAGAGATGTAACTCCATCTTAAGATTTTAATATGACTCCATTTTAAGAGACTCTTAAAAAAATAAGGATTGTCACCGCAGGAGTGTACAGAGCACCTCAACTATTGGAGTCCAAGTGGTCTCTTGGGTGGGTCATAAAATCTGAGTCATAAGAACCTCATGGCAAAGAAAACTTGAAACTGCAAAGTCTCACATAGTCATTTGCTGAAAACTGAAGTATCCCAGCAAATGTGGGGTTAGACCTCCTTAGAGAAACACGTTCCAATATGAGATTGAACCTGACAATTTTGCATGCTAACCTGGACTGTTTCTTATTACAGCAAAGGAGATGGGCTTTTTGTTTGCTTTGGGTGTATTTGTTTTTGCTGCCAAAGTGGTGTAATGTCATGATTATTTAATATGTATGAGGCCTAGTTGTGTACTAGGGAGAGTCAAAATACATTTACTATGAAATGAGATCAGCTCCAGTTGTTTAAACAGCTCCAGTTGTAACAATAAAAGCTAAGACTTGATGCCAAGCACTGTTTCTAGGTATTAACTCATTGACTCCTCATGATTACTCCTCACGATGGTCCTCTTGGAAAGGATCCTGTTTTTCTATGAGAAAACTGAAGCTTGAGTGTTAAGGAACTTGCTTAAACTCACACATTTGGTAAAGGTCAGCGCTTAGATTTAAAGCCAGGCACCCTCATTCTAGAGCCTGTGGCTCAACCGCTGAGCTATACTGCTTGTTAGTGTTGTTAGTGGAGTGATAGTAGAAGTAGATGGGCTAGAGTTCTCCATTTCTAACCCTAAAAATCGATAGCTATTAACACTGAAGACAGCAACTGCCAATTAAATAAATCCTCAATGAGACCGAGAAGAGAATCTGCTAATCTGTTGGTCACTAATATCTGCAGTTTATCTGCTTGTCTATCTGCAGTAGAACTGTCTTAGAACACTTTGCTGAATGAAATTGAACATAGAAAGCTGACTGAAGGGAAAACAGAGAAGGTGGGATAGTTGAGAAGGGAGTAAGATCAGACAAATGGCAATGCTCCCTGGGATACTGTGTCCAAGCAGAACAGTCAAGGGATTCAGTTCTGAATTCAGAAGCTGTTCAGGTAGACACCCTCCTTACAGAGTTGGTTAGCCCCTTGCTGTACGCACATTTGGGGCTGTTCAAAGCATGAGGGAGGCATGGTCTGTGCTCAGTCCAGGCATCCAAAGCACCAGGGAGGCAGGATCTGTGTTCATTTCAGGCGTCTTATCTCGCTGCCACTTCCAGGCCTGCCCGTTACAGACAATATATTTTCTACACTCTCCCTTCTCCTTTATTTTTACTTCTGGATGTGCCATGGTGAATATTTTTCAGGGGAATGGGGGGAATAGTTTCCTTCTCAAGCTGGGTTGAAACCTAGCACTATGATTAGGGTTGCGCTATCCTCTGCCTGCCTCTCCCCTAACTCCTGCTGTGTATAGGTGGGCGCGGCTCAAGCATCCTTGGGGCTGGGAGAAGGCTGCATTAGGAATGTTCCTACCAGCAGAAGCTGGCCAGTGAGAGGCTTGTAGGCACTTTGTAATTTACCATTCTCCTCTAGAACTATGCAGCAGTCTGAGGGGCTGTTCGGAGGATTCTCCCCAGTCATTCCCATTGCTAGCTTTGGGGGCCTTCTCCCATAGTTCATAGCCTCATACTAATGTGCTTTATTCCTAAAGCCCTGTCCTGGGGGTTTTTGAAGAAAAGGAATGAAGATCAACATGCCTTCCCTAGCCCGAAATTACACTGTTTGACTCATATAGTGAGGAGCTTTATAATCTGTAATCCTTTTGGGATTGTCTGTACTATAAGGATATTCTCTGGGACTTATGCCTATTTAACCAAGATTGTCTGCAATGGGGAGCTCCCATGACAGGGAATTCAGAAGAAGGCTGGCATAGGCTTCTAACTTATACCAGTGCTCCCTGATGCCTGTGAATATGGGGAAAGGGCGAGGAGATTTTGAGAACAGATAAGAGACATTTGAATTTCTCCATGCCTTCTGAAAAACCATGTGCAGAGATGAATTGAAACTTACCTTGTTAGCGTTATAAATCTAAACACTTTCCTTGCTAGGCCACAATGGCTTAATAATATCCTCTAAAGAATCTATGTTCACTCTACTTGCATCGATTTATATCTCCTTTTTCTAATTCTGCATTGTCTCTGGACACTTCTACTTCCAAATATCACCTGTTTAAGGAATAGCACTTACCTTGTCTTGCACTGTGAATCCAAATTTCTGTGAAAAATGGTCTCTGGACGTTGTTCCCACTTGAGATTGCTGAGTGTCATGAACATTGGTTTTGAAGAGTATAGAGTGTTGCTGGAAGACAGCTTGAGGCTAAACGTGGTTGTGCAATATGGTTCCTACACACTGTCCAGCAGGTGGTTGGATACAGTAATGCCATGCTCTGCTTCTTGGTTTGTTCCATTCAAAGCATGAAAAAATAAAAGCAAAATGTAATCAATGAATTCAGCTTCTCTTAAGCTCACTTTTATCTCCTTTCTATAAGACTCAGTCATTATTTCTGAATATGCCATCAATTTTATGAGTGAAAACCCAGTTTTAGTTTTAAAACACACAGATATAACAATAAGATGCAAAGTTCTACAGTAAAATTCTTAGACATAAACACTGAGATTTTTGGATTCACAAATAAATAGTTTAGATAACACTCAGAAAGATCTTTTCCTGCTAATTAGCTTCTATTGTCACCTTGTCCTAAGTTGATATGTAGCTCAATTTGTTAGGAAAGGGATTTCCCACACATGCCCTAACTATAATCATAAGCATCTGCAACTCTGTTTTCAAACAAAGCATCTGCAATTCTATTTTCAAACAGGTGGTTACTCATGAGAGAGCTTCTTTAAACTGCAATGGACCACACAGAGGTGGATGTCTAGCACATTTGCCGTGACTATGACTTTGCCCTGACCCTATCTTTCACTGTTTCTTCTTTTCAATATTGCAGGATTCTAACCATATGACTTTCCCACCCCTCACCTGATGGCTTCTACTGGCAACACCATCTTATGCTATTTGGGGTAAATGTGCTCCTTATCAGCCCTGGATCCTAGCCAGGCTCAGGACCTTGTGAATGCAATGTCTATTGGGCTGTTGTGGACCCCATGACTATGACATCCCTTTTCAGGGAGCTAGGTCAAGGACATCATGCAACTCATTTGCATGCCATATTGAAGATTCACACTCGGGGGAATACTTTATTCTCAGGCAGCCAAGACTTTGAAACTCCAGCATAGTATGAAGAGTGCTGAGCCTTCAGCATTTTTAGCACATGATTTCAGGCTTGGAAATCTGATGTACTTGCAGACCTCTACACAAGAGGAGGTGTTTGCATAGAAACATGAGCATGCTGGGGCTGGGTCTTCCTTTTGCTGCACATGTTAAAGCATACATTGTAACCAAAATTTTGGAAGCAATGAGAATCTCTTACTCTACTATTGGGATATGGGGTCACAGCAAGACTTTGGAGGAGGTATTATTGAGAAGATGCCCCTATGAGCTGTTACTCAGAGTCATTAATCACTTACAGGGCACTATGAGAATGGCATAGTTCATGTCTTAAAACCATTTATAGCTACTGGTTGAGACAGAAAAGGAAACTATATGCTGTGTGATTAAACCAGTGTTTTCCTTTTTGCATTCTGTCTTCTACATGTGTTGTGGTGAAATGAAACTTTACCACGTTCAGCAGGTGCTCAGGAGAAACATTGAGCAGTGTTGGTATATATTTCAATGGCATTCAAGACCCCGATAAATAATTTAGGACTTGGGGAGATCTGGGCATGGGAAGAAGAACTGAAAAAAAAAACCCGGAGGTAATTTACTAATGTATGTTTGTAGGTTAAAACACTTTTTATAGCTGACCAGAGTAGATAGAATCATTCTTTACAACTATTAAGTGGTATTAACTAGGTTGACCTGATTCCCTTGGAAAAGTGATTAATTTTGTCCTCCAGACCTTACTTCTGAAGCTCAAAGTTGGTTTAAACAATTCAGTTGTAGTAGAGGATAGCCTGATACACAAGTTTTGCCACAGAATCTGGGCCAGATGGCATTTGCAGTAAATGGAAGGTAACAATGATCAGCTCTGGTATTTACATGTGTAGGTGGTATGGTCTTGTGGGAGTGTTCATATGCTTACAAGTCATTTGGCTCTTGGCCATAAACTATTGCCACGTAAGGCTTTGACTCTGTATCAGTATGAATAAGGTAGCTCTTTCAGCTCATGAGTATCCATTTGCTTTCTGTGTCAGGCTGATGTCAAGTTACCCTGCTTTCGTACTCTGGTGAACAGACACATAGATTATTAAAACTGAAAGGGATCTAAAAATTTGTCTAAACCAACATCCTATGTGAAGAAGGATCTTCCTTACAGCCTCACAAATAAGATGATTAGTCAGCCTCTACTTGAATATTTCCAGTAGTGGGGACCTCACAACCTCACAAAGAAGCACAGCCCATTTTTGGATGGCTCTAATTTTTAGGGTGTTCCCTCTTATTTTGGATAAAAATCTGCCTCCCTGTAACTTCCTCAGTCATGACTGGAGTTCTGTTATATGATCTGAAACCTTCGATTTCAGAATAGGGCATCACATATTTGAAGACCATCATCGAGTCCCAGTGTAGCTTTCTTTTTTCTGCACGAAGCATTCCAAGGTCTTTCAGTAAATCCCCTTGTTTTCTTGGCAGGGAGTCACTCATCATCACTTTTCTCTTCCCACTGCAGCTGTATTAAGCTCCTTGAACCTTTGCATCCTGGAGATACAGCTTTCTTGTCACAAAGCCCAATTTACCTTCTCTGAAAAGAGTCTAGTTCTTTTTATTAGTTTTAGTTGTACAGTTTGGGATTCTCCTTTTTCTCCTCTTTGTCTTATTTTTCTTCCCAGCTTCCTCATCACTTGGCATTATTGTGCATAAAGTTCTGAATCATATTCTTCAACTTTGTTCATTGTAATTTTTGTCACTCTGTCTTCCCTCTTGGATTATTTCTTTCATTCTCCTTAGAAAATTTTTGAATTCTCCCATCAGTTGGAAAAAAGAGACACTCTTTACATCCTTTACCTTCTCCTCCAGCTTATACTGACTATGCAAGCAGCTTATACTTAAGTCCCATGCAAGCAGTGAGTTCAGAAAAACCAAGAACATGAACAATGTATCATCTCCTATTGTTGGCTCTTGATTTTGAATAGATATTCCCTATTCAACTAGATTCATGTGTGAGACTCTGAGTATAGGTCATTCATTGAATGTCTGTTACTGCTAGAGTCTCTGAGTATGTAGTCAGTTGATGTGAACTTAAATGTAGTTGGTGTTACATGCAGTTTAAATGTTACCCTATTTCAACCTCATGGTTCTCATTCTTATGCCAATAGCTACAGTATATTTATTCTCTACCATAGGATCTAATTACATAAGCTTTGGTACTTCTCATTATCCAGAAGGAACTTAATGTGAGAGAGGATATGTCTTCCCCACATTATGAAGGATTAAGAAACAGAGGCTCAGGGAGAATATTTGGCTCATCCAAGACTACACCATTAGTTCAGCAGCTGGTCAGATGCTGTTTCCGATAAGCCACTCAGTTAGCTAACTCCCTTGGCTTCAATAGAGAAAGTGACTTAAACTGTGGCATTTCTGATCTTTTATACTCTGTGTGTGTGTGTGTGTGTGTGTGTGTGTGTACATTTTTTCTTCTTTATCACCTAGCATATTTTCTGATATGTAATAAGTTCTCAATAAATGCTGGTTAATGAATATTTCAAACCATCTTTTCCTTTTGGAAGTTGGGAGCATAAGTAATGGAAAAAGACTAGATTGAGCAATAAAGTATAAAGTATAACTAGGAAAGGTCATAGTTTGGGATGAAGAGTAATGCAGTTTGTTCAGAAGTATATAAATCATTGTGCTATGTGCCACAAAGCCTATACAGAATGTATAGTCTAGTTCCTGATATCAGTGAGTTTATAATGAGATAAACATATTATATTTGGCATTGTGAAAATGAGATAAAAATAGAGACAAGACTGAATCATATGGGAAAAGATTAGTTTCCAGTTCAAGAGAATGTTATCAACATCAGCGAGGTGTTCAGAGAAGGGAAGGTAATAAAGAGCCTGCTATTATGCTATTGTTCTCATCGGAAGAGGGGTGAGTGTGAGGGAGGAAGAGAGGACAGATGGAAGATGAGAAGAGGGTGTTTTCCAGAGACATGTTGTCCATTTAGTACCAGCCCTGTGTGGCAAATAGGACACGAACCTCCAATTGGCTTAAGCTCTTGAGGTAGAAGAGATTAAGAATGTAAAAAAGGGAACAAAATTTATTGAGCACCTACTATATGTGAATTCACGAATATTTCTTGATCACCTGTTTGTAGAAGGCACTGTGTTAGGTGTTAGAGATTCAGTGGTGATAAAGAGAGATACTATCTTCACCCTCAAGGGCAGGCCAGGTAGTGTGCTAGGAACCTCACAAAACTGATCTCAAGAAGGAGGTGCTGAAGTCACATAAGCTCCCCTTATGTAGTTATTCCAGTTTTTGGTTTTCATATCTAATGGATTTTTTTTTTTTTTACCATAGCTTCTCCCCATCCACCAAACCCCAGCCTTTCCAGAGTGTATCTGTCTTTCCAAAATGAGTTTGATACTTTGTGTGCATGCCGGGATCCCCAGGGGATTGGTGACATCATATGCCATTGGCTCCTATTGCACGCAAGAGAGGAGACAGATCTGCACATTCCTGCAGTTAATGCTGAGCAGAATCTTGGCAGAGGTGGTGGCATCCTTCATTTGACTTTAGACCTTCAACCTCCCTTTTAAAGCCCTGGCTCACACAGTTATTGAGAAGCCTTATCCTGCAAAGAACCTACAGCTTAGGAAAGAGTTGCCCACATGTTTTCACTATCAAACAAAAAATATTGGCAAATCTTTTATCAATTTTCTATTCTGGCAGAGGTACCATTTATTATGGGGCAGATGGGATATAGATAGAGCATCTCCCTGCTTCTACCTTCCTGAGATAAATGCCTGTTCCACTCCCAATCACCAGGAAATGCCTTGGAGCAATGGAGTCTAATAGCCTGAGAGTTGTAAAGGGGCAGCAAAGCCACTTCTGCAGGAGGAGAGTGTTCATGAGCCTTATTCATCATCCATATGGGAAGCTGATTCGTGTACATGCTTTTCACCCTGATTTGACACATACTAACATCAAATAACTATCTGCTTTACCCCATTTGGATACTATAATAAAAAAAGATAGTCCAGGTACCTCATAAACAACAGAAATTTATTTCTCATTGTCCTGGAGGCCAGGACGTCCAAGATCAAGGTGCTGGCAGATTCAGGGTCTGGTTGGGGCCCACTGCCTGGTTTATGGATGGCATGTTCTCGCTGTGTCCTCACATGGTGGAAGGGATGAGGGATCTCTATAGGATCTCTTTTAATAGCACTCTGAAAGAGAGTGCCACCCTCATAACCTAATCACTTCTCAAAGGCCCTACTTCCTAATACTATCACACTAGGGGTTAGAATTTCAATATAGGAGTTTTGGGGGAACACACATCCAGTCTGTAGCACTATCTGATAAGGCTTCTGAATAGTCCTGGGCCATTTTATGTAATGGGGATTTACTAAGGACTCTCAATAGCATGGCTCTTGCTTCAAGGGGTTTTCCATGGAGGACCTGTCAGAATCACCTAAAGATTTGCCCTTTTGCTTTTGGGGGAATCATTGAGAGAAAAAGGACCTGGCTCCCGTGCTTTCCGCATGCCCACCCACTCCGGCCCTTCTGATTAATGTTTGCTGTTCTGCTTTGCAGATGCTTCCCAGGACCCAGAGGGACACTGTAGCCTCATTTCTGTGGAGACCTTTGGCTGGACTCTCCTGGCTCTCCCAGAGGTGAGAGACTGTGGTTCCTGTAGCCTCAGGCTTGGCACCAACTCATCTCTGGTGGATCCAGGATTCCAGATATCCAATCTCACTACAGTCAGGGCCTCTTTGTCCCAGTGTGACCTTGCGGGCTGTCCCTCTGCCTGCCTCTTAACAGCCCCTGCCATTGGTGATTTTCGTTCCAACTATGAGCCGATGGATCCCTGAAAGCGACTGTGTGGGCTTCTCTCACGATCTCACTCTGGCCTCAGCCTGGTGGTGTGCTCCTCTGTGGTCTGGATGGGGATGATGAACTCAGGCTGCCTGTTGTTTTTGTTTTGTGATATTTAAAGCAGCCAAAGCTCTCATTACTGTAATACAGTATGTGCCTGGGCTGAAGGGGTAGCAGCATTCCTTCTGGATGAGGGGGCAGTTCTATTCTGTTGTGGTGCACCCGCCAGAGTGTTTAAAACCATGGCTGGTAGAATTTACAGTGCCAGGACTGACAGGGGCCTTGGAACTCCCGCATTTTCACACATCCCAGCCCCTTGTTTGAATGAAGAGGGAGTTGAGCCCATTCTGGGTATGGGGCGACTGTTCAGGCCCTGGGGTGATGAGTGGCAGATCTGGGACTAGAACTCAGGCCCAGAGACCAGCTTGCTGTCATCTGGCTAAGTTTCTGCTTCTGTTCTCCTCACTTGTTCAAGATCCTTCTGAGGCCCTGAACCAAATGAGGAAAATTCATATAAATCTTAGCACACTGCTTGATATGTAATAAGTGCTCCATAAATGTTTATCAGTACTCTCATAAGCCCTGAGACATGCAAAATATTCTTGCCCTTCAGGGACTTACAGTCTTGAGGAGGAGACAAAATTTTCACACTTACACACTAACACACTTAAGGAGCAATTTAAGTCACTAAATGGTTATCTGCTAAGTTTTGGGGAATAGGTGCAGTGGATCACGCAAGAGAGGAGACAGATTATTATGGCCTAGAAGAAGTGCCATGGTGAAGATAAGAGCATAATGTGTATGACATCTGTGTATGACGGCTTTTCAACTCCTGGCAGTGAGTGGGTCAGCAGCCATTCCTGGACACTGCAGAGCCCTCAGGCCAGCCACTCATCTACCCAGCACATTCACTAATTATCACCCAGCTCTGTGCTCTGCATGAGAATGTAAAGAAGACCATGACAAGATCCTTTCCTCAAGCCTAGCCAGGGAGACAGACATGCATAAAGATATGACCACTGAAAAATTCTACATTCATATCTATTTATATCCTCAAGGCATCATCTGAGCCCACAGGTGGGTAGGCAAGTCAGATAGGATCAAGAGTTTGAAGGAAAGCATACATTTACCTGGTAAAAAGGGGCAACTCACAAGCCATAAGCTCTTGTGCAAAGGGGCTGGTAATTGTGAGTCTTCTACAGGAGAGGTGGAGTTGCTGGGACGTTAGACCCAATCAAGGGCATTCTGAGAATGAGATTGAGAAACCTCTGAGGCCAGCATGGGGCAAGACTTTGGTGTCACATTCGGCCCTGGCAATGTGGTATTTTTGAGCTGGGCCAGGAACTGGAGAGGAGTGGGCCTGGTGGAATGGAGAGGGAGGCTCTTTACTTATCAAGAGTAGGTACCAGATGCTGGTGACTCAAGGGGAAACTTCCTGAATGGATATGGAGTCTGTAGATGTTTAATGGCCTAAAACAAACACATTTTCTGCACTGCTTGGTTCAGAGGCTGCAGGTTAAAGTAACATAGAAGAGAATGTCCAGCCAGCAAGGTGAAGGAAGCATGAAATGGAAAGGGTTAGAAGCTGAACTTCTCTTGATCAATGACTTCATTATCTTGGCAAGGATTGCAGAAACTGCAGGTGCTGAGGCAGTGACTTGTTTGGAGGAAGGGGTAGGGACCAGGAAAGGAATCCCAGATACTTGGTGCTAACCCAACTGCTGAATGAGGCTTTCAGGCTCTGGGATTCAGTCAGGAACTCCTGGGCCACATTCTTCCTAGGTATAGGGCTAGAGAGCCTTCACTCTTAGTGTCTGTATGTCCCTGGGCCAATCTGCTTTGTTCTACCATGCCTAACATCAGAAAAAAAAGGGTAGATTAAGTTTGGAGCCACTGCTCTGTATCTTCATCCTGCTTGTTTTTCCTAAGGCAACTGAGCCTTGGAAGGTCTTGTAAGTCCCTGTGAGGTCTACAGTTGTCAGGGGTTGGTGAGGTCGGAGAACAAGCTGGTCTGTTCTGAATTCAACTCTCTCTTTCTCCCTTTCACAACTGAAGGTCTTCCTGAGCCTTTGCCTCTTTCATTAGCCTGGATGTTGAGACTGCAATTTTTCATGATTGCTTGTTTTGTATTTTTTCTTCATGGTCTTTCCTAAAGTCTGTTATTCATCCAGGTCCACTTATATGTCTTCTAATCTATTGCATGAACCCTGCAGCCACGGCCTGGCGTGAAGTTGCCTGCTCATTGTCTCACTGGTTTTTCCAAATGCTCACAGGCACTAGTCATGTAAATCTCCTCCTGGCAAGAAAAAAGACTGACTTTTTGTTGTTGCTGTGTTATCCCCAGGTGATTCAACCTGTCCTGGGATCACAATAGATGCTCAGCATACGATTGCCACCTCGACTGCTGATCTTTTTCTTCCTATACACCATTCTATTCACCCCACTATTCAAAAATTGATATTTATAAGCACTTACTATATCCCAGGAATTGTACTATATGTTCTTTATATGCATTATCCCATTTAATTTTAATAGTTATACCATTTTCTACTTTTAACTATCTCATCCTTTCTACACTGATAGAAAAGTGTCCCTAAACCCAGAGACTTATTAGTACCTGGCTGTTTTAGAAGTTCCTGACCCATAACATTTCTGAAGTTATTGCTAGAAGATATGGTTGCAAAGGCCTGGGAGGAGAAATCCTTTCTGTCTCTGATGGTTTCAGGGAAGGTAAGAGGTCTCCTGTCTCTTTGTGGTAAAAACGCCAGGGTAGGCCTTGATCTCCTGAGTCTTGAGTATGTTAAGGGAAAGACACTAAGACTGCTCTGCCAAAAGGGCAGACCCTGCCTGGTGTCTGGGAAGTTGAGCCCAAGTTTCTCTCCAAGGAGGGTCTCCTGCAGGGATCAGGAAGGAGGGTCTATTGGCATCACACAGGACCTCTTCTAGGTTCAGGAGGGTTTCCTGTAGCTAGATGAGATAGAATTGATTGATGTCTCAGTGATGCTTGAGGCCATGTTGATTGGACCTGCGCTAAAGGCAAGCCGCCCTTCAGAGCCACGTGTTCTCAAGAGACAGCACAGCCATAACCGCAAGAGTAGGATGGTCCTGGTGGAAATGGCACAATCAAACAAGCTCCTGGGCCTTGTGGCTTTGAGTGGCTGAACTGGAAGGTTCTTGGGGTGTGAGCACTCTCACTCGCCGTGTTGATCAAGCAGCGTAATCACATCACTGCCCCCACAGAAGTGGCAGCCACTCAGTTCTCCTTAGCCCAGGCTGATTTCTGCTCTGCTGGTTCATAGGAAACCACTTGGGTGTTTCATGAGTGCTGAAGCCCGAGGCACTTTCTCCAGGGGCAGCATGCATCACTCACAGGATGGACCAAGCGAAATGTCCTGGTCAAAGGCAAGAAGTTTGTATTATTGTCCTTGCCTATTTTACTATCATGTAAATACCCGCCAACCAACCTACAGATATTCTCTGAGTACTTACTATGTAGGTGTTAAGGGATACAAAAATAAGGGTGTGGCTAGGGGTGGCATGCTTTTTGCCCCTAACTTGCAAATTTGTTGAGAACATGATGCCAGGCACAGTAAAAACAAAAGATAAATACAAATAAATGGTAACATTTATGAGACAGGCACTAGGTTCTAGGCACTTCTTATGTGTTAACTCATTTCATCCTTACAACATTTCTATGGGCAGGTGCCATTATTACTCCCATTTTTACAGGTAAGGAGACAGAGGTGCCAAAGTTCAAGTGTGTGCCCAGGTGCATGCCGCCAGTGAGAGGGGGAGACAGGACTCAAACCCAGCAAGCCTGGTCTCAGACAAGGTGACTCATAAGGAGCAGGAAAGGAGGTAGGCGGCAGAACATTCAGTGCAGGGGTTCAGAGGGTGGAAGGAAGTAACTTCAATCTGGTTTAAAGAAACCAGTTATCAGAGACAGACAGAGCCTAAAGAAGGTATGGGTGGCTCAGAGTTTTAGGAAGGAAAAACAGGAAGTTGGGCCAATAGGGATAGCATGATAAGAGAACAAGTGCTAGGCTGGAAGACCAGGGGCCTGGCTGTGGCTGTGAGCAGCTGCTCCCTCGGGGCAGGTCACTCTGCTTTTTTGGCTGCCTTATTTTTCTCACCTCCAATTGGAGAAAATTGGGAAAGATGAGCTTTCAGGTCCCTTCAAGTTTTTACCTTATGGTTCTGTGATTTTTGAGGGCTGGCATGTTTTCCTGGTTGCTTCCAAAACCCTCTGACCACAGTCCCTCAGGCTGACCCTCTTGTGCCCAGTAATGTGGAAAGATGGCCCTCTGCTCACCAGCACATGCTTCCGAGGGCTGTGGAGCCTGGGACAGAAGGTAGGGTTGGAAAGAAAATGAGAGGAGCTGATTGGAAAAGATACTTACGTACAGAAAAGTTTCCAGCAAGTCAGAGGTGAGAGTAAAAGATCCAAATGAAAAGCCAGAGATTGCTAGGGCTTACCAAGGTGGAATAACTTGTCCAAGGTCTTAGCAGGCCAAGGGATATTGGATTATAACATTTCTAATACATTGTTTTGTATTTGGAAAATGCTCTGCCTTCAGTTTGTATTTTCTCTCCTTCTTCTTCTCGGTAATCAAATGAAGACGTTAGATTTGACGTTTCTTTCCAGTGTGTATAGTACAGACAGGAAACTAGGTGAATGGTGTAATGCAGTCAATGTTCTGTGACTCCATTCTGCCCCTGGAAGAGGGATGTTTTCTATAATAGTGATGTGACTTAACATCCTCTTCTCTTCCTAGAAAGGGAGTGAGAGAATAAGATAGCCATCTAGCACTTTCCCCCCTCATCTTTTCTACAAACTCTAGCATCTCGTTTTACGGAAGAAAAGACTGAGGTGGAAGGGAGCAAAGGCAGAACAAAGGCAGAAGTGGAGCTTGCTGTTTCATCCAGTGTGGGTCACCTCAGGTCACCTGGGGCACATCCTATGTGCCCAGATACTTACGGATGGGGTCATTCTGGGCCTTTGGCTCTGCACCGAGGGGCTGCATTTTGAGAAGCATGAGGTTGGGACTCCCAGAGGAAAGTTGAGAGTCAGGAAAACTTCAACAAATCCTCAGGAATCGAAACAGAACATGAGATGAGGATGTTCGGGACAGCTCTGCTGTTAGTTTCTGTGTGTGTGTTTGGGGGCCCTTCTCTTGCCAAATCCAAGCTCATTTCTGCATATTTGTTTGCTTAATATGAAATACTCCAAAACTGCTCTTCATATTTGTTTAATCTGAAATGAAAATGACTCAGCAGAGAGGAAAAACAAGATTTAAATGCCCTGAATGGCCCCTTAATTAAAATATGTAGCCCCAAATCATGGGGGTGTTTTTCTCCCCACCAAACCTTAATCTTCAACACACACAAATGCAAGCGCCACACACAGTCATGCATACACACACACACACACACACACACACACATTGTGTTTGCCTGCCACAACTTGACCTCAGTCCCTTTATCTCTTTTCCCCTTCGTACTCCAGCCTTTCCAGGGTCCTGCCTTTCCTGCAAGGGGAGACATATTTGAGCTTAGGTGGAGGGGCCTGGCCTGAGCTATAGGTCACAGATGATTTTCCAGGAGGGCCACCACCTCCTCTCCAGTCCAGATCACAGGCTCAGTGTCAAGATCCCTGTGGGAAATCTGAATTTTCGTTCTTCAGCAAAGTCGAGGCCACCTCAGATTGTCCCTGGCTTTTGGATCTGGAAAAATGGACTCCATGGACAGAATGGCCATCTACCAAATCAGACATGTCTTGCTTTGTACACAAGCTGTATTCCTGAAAAGTTGGGTATAAACTGGATCTTGGGATGTTGCATCAAGTTTGAGTGTACTGAAATTTGCTATTCAAAGGAACCTAGCACTGGATTCTTTTGTCAAGGGAAGAATTACTTTGTAATGGCTACTCATCTAGTGATTTATGAGTTTGTTAAGTAGATGGAACATTTTTGTATACTGAACGTTATTTTAAATGTACTGTGTGGGATTTGTTTTTCAAAGTTACCGGCATTGAATCCTTTTGCGAAGAACTATTCTGTAGTGTAGATAAACATTTCATGATGTATGAGTTTGGTAACTTTAGGCATTTCTTAAAGTGAGATATACCCCTAGTTCTGCTTCAGAGAAAAAGTTGTTTTTTGCTAATGATCAGACTTGGAGAAAAAAGAGCTCTACCATATGTGAGTTATGGTCACTCCTGAGGGGCTTGGGAAGAACGGAGGTACTCAAACTTTCCATTTTGTTAGAGCAAAAGATCCAGGAGTTGCCTGCTCTTCTTACTTTCTGTATTATCACTGGGGTGGAAATTATGGCGATTATTTTCCCAGCGAAATGTAGTTCACTATTATAGCTACATTTCAAAGGTGTTTCTCTTCATATCTATATCATTTAAATATATATATATATAAATATACATATGTACACACATACACATATATACACAAACGCATATATATATACACACACACATATGCACATATGTATGTATATACATATATAATCTATCATGTATATTTAGATCTAAAGCAAGAAACAGACGTTGCATTGCAGTAGGGCTTGTGTTTTGAACCACTGAAGGGCTGCTGTTTCCACCAGTACAGAGTGCTGGGGCTTGCTCTGAGATCACCAGGAGTATGAACCAGGCAGGAGGGAGACTTTAATTTCCTGCTCACTCTTTCTCACTTCGCAGGTCAAAAATCATTTCAGTACTTGTCTCCGAAGGTTCCTAGCTGTGTCCCCATACCATCCTATCTGAGCACTAGTGTGAAGCTTGTTTTGGGAAATGATCTGATTGCTAAGACAGTTGGAAAAAAAATATAGTGTCATGTGTGTACAGCCAAGAGCTGACCTAGGATGCCCACATATTCCTGGCTCATCCATGAGCCACATATTCATTGAGGTTCTTATAGGTAGGAGCAAACCCTGCTTATAAGAACCGTACATGGACTGGCAATGGACTGGCAGTGTTTCAGGCAGAATGTGCAGAAAACTTACCCTTTCACCATGATTTGGCCCGAATGTGTCTCAGAAAAAGGCTTTTGGAAGCTCATCCAAGTGCAGAGATAATTTGTGAGACATTTAACCTCTCAGACTCTTGCTTTTTTCTTTACTGGAGTGCTGCTAATTTCTAGTTGTGGCTGCCACACTCCCGTCTGCCTGATCTTCCATTTTACTTCCTGGTTTACCGGTGGCTTTGACACATGGCCTGTCCAGATCCCAGTGGAGGCAGTCCTGAGATGGAGAGTTGGCGGTCTTTTGTCAGATCTGGGAGGTCCTGAACCATGACTTCCTTTGAAATCAGTTTGGAATGTCCATCCAGCTTGGCTAAGGAAGAGGATTTTGACTGTGAAGAGGGAAGTGGGTTCTTTACTACAAAGGACATATTCTCTCTGAGTCACGTGTTCCTTGATGTTCTTTGGTAAATGTTGGGCTGTGGGCCTAGAAACACTGACCTTGGAGTCAGGGAAACTGGGATCCAGTTCTAACTCTGTGGTCTTCTAACTTAGTGACCCAAGTAAGTCAAAATTAATCTCATTTCAATGTAGAGATATGCAAGATCCTTGACCTTCAATGAATCATGGTCTGGTTTGAGAGAAAGACAGGTAAAGAAGCAAACTCTAATTCAGCACAATGAATGGGAAGCAGCAGTCAGACCAGGTAAAACAGCCTTAATTGAGGGTGAAGGGACTGAGGGCTGTACTTTTCTACTTTGTCAAAAGGAGATGATAATTTCTCTCCACAGGACTGTGGTGACGCTCAATGATATAATGCATCTATAAGTAACTGATGAAGTTCAGGAATTCTAAAATAGAAACAGGCAGTGATTCTCAACTGTTTTCTTTTTCCACTCTCTTCACATGCAGGGTGTGCTAACCAATAATATCTCCCAATACAACAAGTGATTCTTGAAGTATATGACATGTTCCCCCCACACCTCCAACTCTGGGAATGCACAGAAAGCATCCTTGAGATTCTGATAGTCTGTTTCCAGGAAAAATGTTTTGTTTGGTTTCATCAGAAAAACTAAAATAAATGACATTAACAAGGAACACATTTTCCTTGTTGAATATCAAAACATTACAAATAAGGCTAAAGTCTCCCTTTGATCACCATTCACAATCTCCTCTGACAAATGCAGCAGTCCATCTCCTAACTCCATCTCTGAGGGAACCACTACTGTCAGCATGGTGTTTAATCTTCCAGATCTTATATATATATAAATGTACATGAGTGTGTATCTATTCATAGAAATATATAGTGTGCTTTACATAAACTTTGCAACCTTGTTCACCTAAAAACATGTCATCAGCTTCAAACCTTGTAACTGCGAGTAGCTCTAATATATTCATTGTTATGATTGCATAGCATTTCACAGTAGGAATATACTACAGTTAATAACATTATCCTACTGGTAGACATTTTTCTAAGTTTTTGTTATTAAAAATATATTGCAACGCACTTTTTTTGTGCATGCCTCTTTGTGTACACACACAAGTCTTTCTTTAGGGCGAATAATAAATGGGATATATACATCATGGTATATGTATTTTTATTGAAATTATCTTCTAATTTATATATCCAGCAGCAGAGTATGAGAGTATGCATTTGCCTATCTTATTGCCAAGTTTTATATTATCACGCTTTAAAATTTTGCCAATCTGATAGATAAAAATTAGCATTCAACTACTGCTTTAATGTTTGTCTTTGTGACTACTAGCAAGGTTGAATACTTTTAGATGTTTACAGCATTATATTTTCTCCCCTGTTAAATGCTTTCTATTTACTTGGCCCATTTTTCTAGTGGCTTTTTAAAAATGATTTATAGAGATTATTTATACTAGAAGTTATTTCATTATACAATTTCAAATATTTATCTTTGCCAGTTGTTTACATGTTATGTTTATGATGTCTTTTGATCTTAAAGAAGTTTTGAATTTTGATGGAAACATTTATTATTCTTTTCATTTCTGGATTTTGCTTTCCATGTCTTATTTGTGCAGGCCTTCCTTATCTTTAGGTCATAGCAAATTGTTCTAGATTTTCCTTGAAATATTCTTATGGTTGCATCTTTACATTTTGGGCTCTTCATTTTTGTGAGGTGTAGATACACCTTCATTTGCTTTTTTTTTTAAATATTTTAAGTTCTAGGGTACATATGCATAACGTGCAGGTTTGTTACATATGTATACATGTGCCATGTTGGTGTGCTGCACCCATTAACTCGTCATTTACATTAGGTATATTTCCTAATGCTATCCCTCCCCACTCCCCCCTCCCCATAATAGGACCTGGTGTGTGATGCTCCCCTTCCTGTGTCCAAGTAATCTCATTGTTCAGTTCCCACCTATGAGTGAGAACACGCGGTATTTGGTTTTCTGTTCTTGCGATAGTTTGCTGAGAATGATGGTTTCCAGCTGCATCCATGTCCCTACAAAGGACACAAACTCATCCTTTTTTATGGCTGCATAGTGTTCCATGGTGTATATGTGCCACATTTTCTTAATCCAGTCTGTCACTGATGGACATTTGGGTTGATTCCAAGTCTTTGCTATTGTGAATAGTGCTGCAATAAACATACGTGTGCATGTATCTTTATAGCAGCATGACTTATAATCCTTTGGGTATATCCCCAGTAATGGGATGGCTGGGTCATATGGTACTTCTAGTTCTAGATCCTTGAGGAATCGCCACACTGTTTTCTACAATGGTTGGACTAGTTTACAGTCCCACCAACAGTGTAAAAGTGTTCCTATTTCTCCACATCCTCTCCAGCACCTGTTGTTTCCTGACTTTTTAATGATTGCCATTCTAACTGGTGTGAGATGGTATCTCATTGTGGTTTTGATTTGCATTTCTCTGATGGCCAGTGATGATGAGCATTTTTTCATGTGTCTGTTGGTTGTATGAATGTCTTCTTTTGAGAAGTGTCTGTTCATATCCTTTGCCCACTTTTTGATGGGGTTGTTTGTTTTTTTCTTGTAAATTTGATTGAGTTCTTTGTAGGTTCTGGATATTAACACTTTGTCAGATGAGTAGATTGCAAAAATTTTCTCCCATTCTCTAGGTTGCCTGTTCACTCTGATAGTAGTTTCTTTTGCTGTGCAGAAGCACTTTAGTTTAATTAGATCCCATTTGTCAATTTTGGCTTTTGTTGCCATTGCTTTTGGACATGATGTCCTTGCCCATGCCTATGTCGACTACTAAAGCATCTGAAACTTCTTCACCAAGTTTAAAGGCTCCCTTTCTCAGGTGGTACATTTCCATTTGTTCATGAGTCTTTTCTGGGTTTTTCATTCTCTTCAATGTTCTGCTTATCTATTTATATACCAGTTACATACTCAGGGAGGCCTTTGCTGGCCACCTTACCTAGAATAGGTCTCATTCCCTTTGTATTACATTACTGTATTTTATTTTCTTCCATGTAGATATGTTTCTTTAAAATTCTTCTTCATTTACTTGTTTGCTTATGTACTATAAGTTCCATGTTGGCAGGAACCTTCTTTGCCTTTTTACTGATGTGCTTATCACCTGTAATAGCACCTAATAGCTGTTTACAAAATAGTTGCTGAATGAATGAATGAAGGCCAGTGGCTTGACCAGTGGTGTTTGCATTTTGCGTTTTATTTCTTAAGGCTTAAATAAATTGCCAAAGGGATTTCTACTACTAACTAAAGAAGTGGGTAGAGAAGGGCTTTTTCAGAAGTCCTTGACATGCTTCTTTTGAGTTCTGTTCACATGTCATATTGTTTAAATATTGAACCCTTGGAAAGACTCCTTCAAAGGTGCAGAAAAGGGTTTTTCTGCTCACAATAAGCTTTGGAGATACTTCCTTTTAGGGCATGAAATTTAAAATGACCAGATGTAGTCACTGAATATATGGCTCGAGACAATCATTAATTCATTCTGCAAATACTTACCAGGCACTCTGGTAGTGTTGAGACTACAATAGTGAATAAAATGAACATGGAGCTTGTGTGTGTTGGGGGTAATACAAATTAAACAATCACAGCAATGAATATATAGTGAGAAACTATGATCATTTCTATATAGAAACATGTTTTTAGAGTATGTAACAATCAAGGGGATCAGAGAATATTTCACTAAGAAAGTGACCATTTAGTGGAGATCTGAACTAGGCAAAGAGAGGAGAGAAGGTTCTTGGCAGAGGTCCTTAGGCAAAAGAAAATGGAAGAAAAAAGAAAAGAAGCCCCAGTGTGACTGAGGTGGAAAGGATGAGGAGAAGGGCAGCTCTGGTGAAGTAGGTGGAGCCCAGATCGAAGGATGATATAGTGCGATGATGAGCAAAAACAAAAGAAGGAGCAACAACAACAACAAAAACTCATGTGGATTTTGAAGTAACACCAGCCTTAGGTTCACATATGAGTTTGATCACCTATCAGGTATGTAACCTGAGCAGCTTTAACCTCTTTCTCCTTAGCTCCCCTGTTGTTGAAAACAAAACTCACTGAGTTACTGTGAATATTGTAAGAGACATCTCTGATTCGCAGTAGATACACATGGTATAGGCATAATACTTCTAGGTGCTTTACAGTGCTCTGTTTGTTAGCTGACAGTCATCTAATTTTAAGCAAAACAGAAAAATAATTACTGCTTTTGGAGATTCGTAGTGTGAAGCCCAGCAACAGTTTCAAAAAGTAAATTAGTTAACATTTTTTGAACACTTAGTAAGTTTGACTTAGTTCAGTTAAAAACCATTTTTGAGCACATACTTTGTACATAATATAAAGTAATACTTTGGCAATACAAGAATGAGCCATTTTGAAGTTAATGATTAAATGGATAATTTTATAGCAATGTTGTGAAGGATCCAATAGAGTTAAATTAAGTATGTGTTTTGGTGAAGGCAAGAAAGGAAATGAGGTGTGGGAGATATTCTTTGCAGAAGGAATTTTTGGGGAGGGGAGGAAGTTACGGCCAGTAACCCATGAGAGAGGTGCCACAGGAGAGAGAATTCTAGGACTCTTCTGCAAAAGGCTGCTAGGAGAGGGCGGGGAGCCAGGGCAGTCCTGGGCCTCAGTGCTTACTGAATGGCTACTTACAAAGAGCTCGGGTCGCTCTGGAAGGACATCCTGGATTATGGTCATGAGTTAGTGCTCAGCTATAGCCAAGACCAATGTCTCCAGGATTCACCTGTGTGTTTCTTTCTCTGGACATGTTTCTTTAGGGACTTATTTATGGAAATAGTGTTCTTGCTGCTGGAAGTAGCTAGGAACACTGAGACATGTATTTTATCTTATCCAAATCAATGCTGTGAAACTATGGAGCTCATCACCCTTTGTAGTTGTGGATCACACACCCCTCAGCCCCTCACTATGGGGTCATTTAAATCTTCTGTGTTTTATTTGTTTGGATCCATCCTCTTCAGTCAAAACCATCTGACTATATTGCTTTCTTTTTTATTTTTTTTAGCCCCTCTGGGTGTGTCAGTATTATACTGCTTAGAAATTGTCTTAGAAAACTTCTGTTTCCTGAAAAAGAAAGTGCCTTACTCATGTCATCCTCTTATTTACTCCACCCCTGTTATTGCCTATTAAAGTCTTATCCATCCTTCAAGAACCTGATCAGATTTTTTTTTTCTCCATGAAGCCTTCCCTAATCACTCCAGCTTAAGAGAATTTTTTCTTTCTTTATAATATTGTGTCACATACTATTTCTAACAGTGCATCCAATGCTTGCTTGATTATTAGTGTTACTCAGAGGGAATTTTTTAAAAAATCAAAATCAACTTTGTATTCTAGAACAGTTTTGTTTGTTTGTTTGTTTGTTTGTTTTTGTCTTGCTCTGTCACCCAGGCTGGAGTGCAGTGGCACAATCTCGGCTCACTGCAACCTCCACCTCCTGGGTTCAAGTGGTTCTCATGCCTTAACCTCCCAAGTAACTGGGATTACAGGCACTCACCACCATGCCTGGCTAATTTTTGTATTTTTAACAGAGACGGGGTTTCACCATGATGGCCAGGCTGGTCTCGAACTCCTGACCTCAGGTGATCCGCCTGCCTCGGCCTTCCAAAGTTCTGGGATTACAGGCGTGAGCCAATGTGCCTGGCCTTCTAGAGCAGTTTTATATTTACATAATCATTGTGATTACATTACATAATCATTGTGAAGCTGGTACAGGAAATCCTTGTATATCCCACATCCAGTTTCCCCTATTATTATCATCTTATATTAACATAGTACATTTGTCAAAATGAATGAACTGATAGGGATACATTATTATTAGCTAAAGTCCATTCTTTATTCTGATTTCCTCAGTTTCCCCTAATGTCCTCTGTCTGGATATAACATTGCACTTAGTCATCATGTCTCCTTAGGCTCCCTTACCTGTGACAGTTTCTCAGACTTCCTTGTTTTTAGTTACCTTGACAGTTTTGAGCATTACTCAACAGAAACTTTATAGCATTTCCCTCAATTGAGATTTGTCTGGTGATTTTTTTATAAGTAGACTGAGGTAATAGGTTTTTGGGTGGAAGACCACAGAGGTAAAGTGTCATTTTCATCACATAATATCAAGTACACATACCATCAATATGACTTATCAGTGTTGGTGTTAACCTTGATCACCCTGTCTTGAGGAAGTGTTTGTCAGATTCCTCCACTGAAAAGTGACACTTTTTCTTTCTCCATTTTTACGCTGTACTTCTTGGGACAAAGTAACTACATGCAACTAACTCTTAAGGAGCTGGGGAAGGGAGATAGTAATGCTTCATTTCCTTAAGAGCAGATTATCTACATAAATTATTTGGAATTCTTTTGCATTGGAAATATGCCTATTCTCCCCATTTGTTTATTCAATCATTAATTTATAGCAGCATGGACTCATGGATATTTATTTTATTCTTTGGTTTATAATTCAATACTACTTTTTTTGGAGGGGGAACTCATTAAGTGGGCTACTGTGTCCCTTTGACATCCCCCATAATCTTTTTGCATGTACGTTTTCTCAATTTCTGGCACTAAAAATACTCCAAGTCTATCTTGTGTATATTCTGCTCCATTCCCAGAATCAGCCATTTTCCTGAGGAATCCTGTCTCCTTTTATTGAAGAATGGTTATTAGAAATCAAGATCTGAGCCTAGGTTTTCTCATTGCTACTGGGATGTCATTGCCTCTAGGCCCTCTCAGCGGATGGAACATATGTGTGTATACTAACCCAGACATATACACATGTCTACAAATATTTCCGTATGTAACTATTTGTATCCTTATTAAGCTAAACATGAGTTCATACTGATGTCTCCAAATCTAATCTATTATCATATGAATCATTCTGGGGAAACCTGAAAATACAGAATCCCAGGTATCACTCCAGAGATAATGAATCGGGATAAATATTGAACGTATATGTTTTGAAAGGCAAACATTAAAAGTATTGAATGTTTCTCTTGGTTGAATATTGGAATCAGTATTAAGATTTTGAAAACATCAGTTTACATGATAAATATAAGTTTTACTTTGCCATTATTCACCATTTGGGTAAGTATTTATCTTAGGAAAACTTTGTTGTCTGACTGTAGTTTTGCTAATTTAAATTTCAAGAGTGTGCAATCTGATAGAGTTTGAAAATTCTTGTATTAGGTGATTATTGGATGTGCCATTCAACTCCCAAAGTCTATGATTTGAAGTCCCATATATAAAAATAAACACTGCAGGAACACAAAATTAACTGTGAGAAGTGTATTCATTCATGTTGGCAGTATCTGCCTCACTCATTTCCTCTGCTTCCCTTTCTGTTTTCTTGCATTATTGGTTGGCGGCAGACTCCAGTTCCAACACCATCTTCTGAGATGATCCTGATTCCCAGAATGCTCTTGGTGCTGTTCCTGCTGCTGCCTATCTTGAGTTCTGCAAAAGCTCAGGTTAATCCAGGTAACATGGCTATTACTCAGTTATATGCTAGAAGACCGGCAGAATGTTAAAACCCACCAATGTTCAATGGTGGGTCTAAAAGCTGCCAAGAGGGTCTACAAAGTTCTTTCTCCATGGTGAAATAGGAACAAAAACTAATATTTTATATATATATACACACACACACGTATATATATACACACACATATATATGTATTTTAATACAACCTGTTGAATATTGTAAAAGATTTTCTTATATAGAGTAGGGTGCAGTAAGAGGGCATTTAAAAAATGGGAGGTGGCAGAAGCAACCATTTGCTTCTGCATCTTCTGAGAAAAACAGGACAGAATTTTTAGATGTCTTAGAGAACTTCTTCAGGTTGGTTTACGAGTTGTTTCTGGCTGTCTTAGGCTTTGATTTTGCTTGGATGTCCTGTTATGCTTTTGGGATCCTGGTCCTGTGGGATCTCAGGCAGATTCTCTTTCCTCTAGGGTGTGGCCATGCTCAAAATAAATAGGTTAGGAGAATCTTTTGAGCCTAATTTTGTGGGATTATGTTGTATTACATGCACTTTTAAAGTTTAAATGGAAGTAAATAATTGTATTATTTGTTACACAATAATGCTGCTTAACAACCTATCCAAAGCTCAATGTCTTTAAATGAACATTTATTTGGCTCCTAGCTGGACTAGTTTGGACTGTTCTCTATTCTGTGTTGATTCACTCAAGCATAACTGAGAGTCAGCTGGCTATTGGCTCATCTAGGATGGCCGCGGCACAGATGAATGGGGCAACTTTGCTGTGCTCTGTTTCATCCTCCTGCAGACTAGCCTGGGTATGTTTTCCTGGAAATTGCA
Source organism: Macaca mulatta (assembly GCF_049350105.2). NCBI lineage: Eukaryota > Metazoa > Chordata > Mammalia > Primates > Cercopithecidae > Macaca > Macaca mulatta. The sequence goes on along the minus strand of NC_133406.1, from coordinate 104,160,478 downwards.
CAGGAACAAGACCAGAAGCCAGAATATTCAAACATTTTTCAAGTCACTGCTGAAATCATGTTTACGTCGCATTGGCCAAAGCAATTCATGTGGCCAAGCCCAGAGTCAGAGTGGGAGAGCACAAAAAATTAGATGGTAAAGATCTGGGATGCAGGTATTGGAGAAGAATTGGAGTCATTTTTTTTTCATTTTGCCACAAATATGAACATGGAAAAGTATACACAGCTTAAGTGTTGAATTTTATGAATTTTATAAACTGAACACATCTAAACAGTACCCGAATTAAGAAACAGAACTATACCAGCATTTCAGAAGCTCTCTTCATGCTTCATTCCAGTAACTTTTCTCACCACCCCCCAAAGGTAGCCATTATCCTGCTTTCCAGCAACATAGATGAGTTTTGCCCATTTTTGTACTTATATACACAGAATTAGATGATGCATAAATGCTCTTTGTGTCTGGCTTCTTTCACTCAACATTTTGTTTATGAGATTCATCCTACTGTTGCATGCAGTTGTCAACTATTCATTTTCATTGTTGTATATTACTTTGAATATTTTATGTAGCCAATCTACTGTAGATGGGAATTTGGATAATTTCTAGTTTGGGCCCATTATGAACAAAGCTCCTATAATTATTCTTGTATAAAACTTTTGGTAGAGATAAGTACTCAGTTCCTTTGAGTATACACTTAGAAGTGGAACTTTCATATGTGTAGCATATGATGTACCATTCTGCATAATTCCAAAAATTGTTCTGAAGTGCTTTACTATTTTACCATCCCATAGCAGTATATGTGAGTTCCAGTTGTTGCATGCTATATTTTGATTCTAGAGGGTGCTTTAATTTTGTCCTCTTCATAGCATAAGGGTTCATTTGTGAAATGTTTGCTCTCCTCCTTCCACAAAAGTTCCATGTACATGGGTTTTTCTTTATACCTTCAATAGGAAATACAATCAAAACTCCTTAAAATCAAAGAATAATTGTTTGAAGAAGCCCAGTGCCTTGTTACTTTCTCATAATAAGCTCAGCTGTTGCATCTCAGATCCTAACTTGGGTACCATTTTTTCCTTTTTCTGCTCTGTATTCCTCTCAATCAATTGTTGATGTTTGGTTGCCTCCTACTACATTCTTCATGCTCTGAGTTCCAAGGAAGAGTGCTGTGAGTGCATGGAGTGGTGGGATGTTTTGGTGGTAAGCATACTCACGGAGACTGGCATACCATGAGGACATTTAAATGACTAACCAGGAGAGTTAATCTTCTGTGTTAGAGTCCACACTGTGGCCCTGAACAGGAAATGGACTGTTTGAAGACAGCAAATAGTCATCTTACTTTTTTTTTTTTTTTTTCTATTTCTGGTGTCAGGTATTTCTGTTGGCTCTTTCTGACAGGGAAAAAGAAACAGACATCTCGATTTGCAAAGACCTTTATAGGAAAACAGGACATGTTGAAGGACTAATCCTTCCCTCTGCCATTTCTTTCTATTTTACCAAGTCAAACCAGAGACGAGTGTTTGAGGCAGATGAGAAATTTTCATTCATTATCAGTGATGAAGAGTCTATCATGAATCCTGAGGCTCATGGAATTTTATAGCTTGCACACTGCTGAGCATAAAGTCAACATATAACAAATGCATGTTGATTTAAGGATGACTCTTCAGGAGTCCTTACTGGTGTCAACTGAAAGACTGACTATAACCGAAAGTATTGAAAGGTAACTGAAGGCACTGAAAGACTGAGTAAATTCTTGGCCAGTTAGGTTTTTCCCATAGGGAGGCCACATGATATAACAAATAGAACTTAAGCCAGGAGACTGGGTTATAAGCAAATCCATTATGCAACCAATTATTAAATTATCGAAACATTTTAGTTGGTTATTACATATAAAATACTGGTTGGTTAATAGTTACTGTGCTAAGCATTAAACTCAATAAAATAAAAATAAAATAATAATTAGTTGAAGCTCATTGTTGAAGATTTTACAGTGACTATTGGTCAATAAGCCTTCAGTATTAGCATGATTTAGTTGATAGCAGAAACATTGAATATGATATGATATGAAATACCCATCTTGGGATCTCAGCAGATACCAAGAGAGGATAAATAATCTTGTTTATATTTTTAAAATTCTCTACTATTTTAAATCATAAATGTCTCACTGGTGTCATCCAGGGAGGCTGCAGAGTATTGGTGGTATGACAGAGATAGTCGGCCGAGGCACGAAGGCAGCAGAGCTCTTGGCTCACTGTTCTAAAGCATCTGAGTTTTGGCAAAGTAGGCAGTGAGGCACGTGGTGTTAGTGGCATTTCCAGTAATGGCAGTGTTAAAGGCAGCATTGTCAAAGGGGCCTGCAGCGTAGGCTATGCAAGACTTTGTGGGAAATGCTGACATGAAATTGTATATACATAGTCCTGAATTGTGGGCAGTGTTCTCACCTATCTTCCAGCTGCAACGGTGCACCAGGAACTGGAACCTAATCATCATTCATCCAGTGGGGGAAGTTACTGGAAGAATTTGAGGCAGTTTCTTATATCCAAATCATGGATCAGAAATACCATTTAGCTAGTGACATCCAAATCAAACAAATAATCATCCCAATAATTTCTGAAAATCATTTCTACAAATCAGCAGATGGTTGCAATGTTATTAGTTCTGATGAATGATTTGAAGTTAACTTAGAAAAAAGTATTTAGCTTACTTTTGAGTAACAACCCTAATTATAATCCTGACTTGGTCATAAATTAATTGTGTGACAGTGAGGACGTTGTTATGTGTCTCTTTGTACTTCCTTAATCTTTTCGCCTGTAGTAAGATTAAGTTGGATTAGATAATCTATGGTACCCTTCCCGCTACAAAATTGCTGTGATTTTTATGGTGTGAGAACTTTATAGCACATACTGGAAGATTTGTTGGGCTTTGGACTTGGAGGTATAGCCCCTGAAGTTGCATGGCTGTTTTTTGCAAGAAAGACTACTTGTTTCCAACTCCCTACCACTTCCCAGGCTCAGGGATGTGAAGTCTGAATTTCAGGAGAATCTTGCCTTTGGGGTAAAGCACACAGGAAGTGACTGATAAATACTTAAAAATTTTAAACCCTAAAACTCTGCTTAGTGGCAGGTGAGTGCAGAAACCCTGCCCTAGCCTAACCTGCAGGAGCATCATAGTGCTACAAGCCACCCTGCTCCAGTGCATCTTTTGCTCTAGAGGTGGGGCCAAGAAGTAGCATTTCGGGCTGAAGATACAGCATATGCAATGGCTGAGAGGAGGGAGAGGAACATGTGGGGCTCCTAGTGGAGGGTAATGAGTGAGAGAGCCAGCAGTGCTATGTAGGGGATCCATTCCTCTGTGGGATCCTTGAGTCAAGTTTTCCCTTATTTCCAACTTGGGCTGGGACTGCCAAACTTGATAGGAGAACTAAGGGTATCTCCATGGGAAAGGGACCTCTTTAGACTCCACAATCATGTACTAAAATACTGGGCTGCAGTAGTTGTCTGAGTGTACACCAGTGTCAGGCTCCCCTAGGGGTCATAAAACCACTGTTGCAATGGTTGGTGGGGAACTGGCACCTTATGTTTTTCCAGATAGGAGGATGAACAGAAGTATCCTGATGATCCTGAAATTCTAGCCCAGCGGTCTGAAGCCCTGGGACCCACTCAGCCAACTAGAGGACTGTTGTGTATAAAAAGTACAGGGGTGCTTATTCTCACTCCCCTGACTTGGCCTGTGACAATTGTTTGTGGTTAGGAAAGGGAGAAACATCTCTTCTTCTCAACAGGCAAACCAGGCCTTTAGGATCCATGGTACAAAGCTGGGGCACGGCAGTGCTGGGACTTCCCATTTTCATCTCACACTTTCCCCTCATAGGAAGCAGGCAACTTACTACCAGTTCAGAGTCCTGGGGTGGGAGTCCCCTTTTGGTATTCAGAATGCTTCCACTTTGAAAAAGAGTGGCAAAGCCATTCAGGGTTTGGGATTAGGAGAGGAAGAGCTTTTCTCCTGCTGGCCCCAAATTTATTTTAGGTGCACCACTATGGTTTTTGTTCTTTCCAGCATCAATCCCACATGTCATTGAGTTCTTAGGGTCAGACAACTAGAATTTCTAGACTATTCATTTTGGAATGGACCTTAGAAATATCTAAGTCACTCTTCCTCATTTTACAGATGAGGAAATAGAGTCAAAACAGGTGAGTGATTTGCCCATGCTCTACATTTAGCTAATAGTAAAGCTAAGACAAGGACGCAGTGCTACCTGTCTCCCAACCCCAGGTGATTTCCACCTGGGCCCTCAGGGAGCGATGTGCTGAAGTGACCTTTATCTAAAAATCATGTGTATCTGCGCAGCCTCATGGCTTCCTTTCTGCAACCAACTTCCAATGTACCTTTATGGGGGTGAGATGTAATTGAGGTTTGAGGGACAGCCTGAGGCCAAAGAATGGAGTCAGATGAATAGGATATACAGTGCCCACACCTAGTCTCATTATGCTAAATGAGGAAGGCTGGAGCTAGAAGCCCTGCAGGGCCAACTTACCCCTACCCAGAAACTGAAGCACCAGGGATGCTTTAGTTCCCTTCTGCACCAGATTGTCCCTTTATCACCTCTCCCTTGTCTTCCACCAAGGCTGCTATGTGTTAATTCACCTACACATATTTCCAAATTGGAAACTCACTTTTGTTTCCCTGGGTTCTCATCATTCATGTTCCCAGAGATGTGCTGAGAAGGTTTATGTGGCCTTGTCTGTTAATGAGAAGGTGATGCTAGTTTCAGGTTTGTGAAACTAGGCCTGAGGTACTAGTGTTGTGATCTGTGTGTATGTGTGTGTGGGGGGTGGGTGGTAGGGGAGACTGTGTGTTAGATGGCCTGAACAGGGCCCTGAGACAAAGACATAAAAGGCTGGCAAAAGACCTCTTTGGTTGAATTTATCTTAAGTGAGCAATGCTAGAAGCTGCCCAAATTGGCTCTTTCTTGCTTGTGTGTTTGTTAAGTCTAGGCTGACGCCTGAGAGTTGCCTTTGGCATCCTTCCTGCCAGTAAAAGAGTCTTTCTGTGGGTAAAACAGAAACTCATCTGCCCCTTGAGCTCCGTTGGTTGTGCTGAATAGGGAAAAAGAGAATTCAAAATTCAAAGAATATTCAATGAACACTTAATATATTCTGGGTACCATTTTAAGTGGTGTCAACAAATTTAATCCTCACAATAACCTTATTAGTATTAGTATTATTACATAATAGTAGTAGTATTATTCCAGTTTTACAGAGGAGAAAGTGAGGCCAAGAAACATTAGGTAACTCACACCAGGTTATAGAGAAAGCTAAGTGGCAGAACTGGGATTCGACCCAGCTCCAGCAAGCATGCTCTTTTCTTCTACTTCTTCTTTTTTCTTTATCCCCTTTTTTCAAATTTCCAACAATGTATCAGTTAATAGTTTTTTGTTTGTTTGTTTTTGGAGAGGGCATCTTGCTCTGTCACCCAGGCTGGAGTGCAGTGGCATGAACATGACTCACTGCAGCCTCGACCTCCTGCGCTCAAGCGATCCTCCTGCCTCAGCTCCCCAAGTAGCTGGGACTACAGGCATGTACCACCACACCCAACTAGTTTGAGTGTTTTTTGTAGAGAAGAGGTTTTGCCATGTTGGCCAGACTGGTCTTGAACTCCTGACCTCACCCTCCTAAAGTGCTGGGATTACAGGTATGAGCCACCACACTCGGCCACAAGCATGCTCTTGACCTCTGTGCTCTACTGCCTGTGGAGTGTGAGACTCAAGGAATGTCAAGGCAGAGGAACCCCAGATTCATGGACCAGCCATGAATGGGCTACAGAGACCTGTGAATCCCCTGAAATTGCATTCCAAACTTAATGTACGAAAACAAAAGTACATTTGCAGAAGGAAAAAATTTTCTATTATCAGATGCTCAAAAGACTCTGTGACCAGTTCCAGAAAAGGCTAAGAATGACTGATTTAATCTAATCTTGTACGAATGAGGAAACTGAGGTTTAGGGACATGAAGTGATGGGAAGAAACATGTTTGAAAACACTATTACTGGACCTAATCAGTCTTTGCCTACTTGCTGGGAGAGCACGGTCAGAGTTTTGGCTTCTCTAACCGCAGTCTTGACACCTATCACTGATCGCTGCCTTAAGGGCTGTTACAAAGAGTAAGAGAATATATGTAAAGTACCTAGCATAGCATCAAACACACAGAATGTGATTAATAAATGCTAGAACTTCTGTCCTCTTCCTTAATTTTGTATATTGTGCTGTGATAATGGCAGACTTCATTAGTCTTTCCATTATTCTATACTGTTCTCTATATTTTAACTTAACTGTAAAAATATTTCATTTTCTCTGAGGGCAGACTTCTCCTAATTCCTGGGCTTTGTATCTTGGGATAAAAGGGTTCCAAATGCATCTACTGCATCATCAGCTTTCCATCCAAAGTAGCCAGGTGAATTCCCGGTTCATACCCTAAAACTTTGCCTTTACCCTGTTGTTTTACATTCTGAGGCCTGGATTCCTAACTTGTAAAAGGCAGTCACAGGAGCTAAAAGTAATGCAAGAAAAAATAAGGCTCCACTTTTTTTCTGTGGTCAGTAGGGATAGAGGCCCATGGAGACCTAGTCTCCTTGAGTCTAAACTTTGGGGCCAGGAACATGATCATGGGACTGCAGGAAGAGCTTCACACAAAGTCCCTTCTCTGGACCTCTCAGTTTTCACAACCACCTGCAGAGCTCAGGTTTGCTCAGAGGTCTCATGTGGAAAGACTAAGAGTCTACAAAAGAACAACAGTGTTGGCAGGAGCAGACAAGGAGACAGGGACCCTGCTTACTATGGAAATCAGGCACTGGGGCCATTAGGGCCGTGCATGACTGGTGCTTCACATATTTGCTTATTAATGTTTTTTTCTGAAAGCTGACAAGAACTCTAGGAGCTTCAAGTCTATAAGATCAGAATATACAGTATAGTGATGTAAGTATGTAAGAAACATTGATACAGATAAAAAATAGGAAAAAGATATGAAACAATATATATACAGGATAAAAAGCAATATAAACATTATAATAAATATTTAATATATGTGTGTATATTTATGTATATATGTATGTATATATAGATATATCTATCTATATGTTCACGTGTTACATGTTACATGTGAACATATATGTCTATATAAATATCTATATTTAGATATATATTTTTATATATGTACATACATATTCCATAAATATATATGTAAATATGTTCACATTTTACCCAATCGGGTCAAATCTCTGGTGTCGTGCTAGTTGAGATACTGAAGGTATGAGAGTTAGCTGGAGCTGAAAGAATTTTCTAGGCTAGGTGAAAAGAGGAAGGGAAAGCTTTTGAGCCAAAGAAAAGCCGCAGAGGCACAAATAGAAAAACAAGAGTCAGGATAGTGATTATTGAGGGGTCATGAGGGAAAAGATGGGGGTAGGATGGGACCAAAAGTAGGAACCATATAGTCTTGGGATACTCAGTATATGACAAATGCCTTATGATCAAAGGCCTTGCTTCAGCTGGTGTTAACATAATGCTATGCCTTGCTGTCTTTCCGAGGGTGCACGTTCCTTTTGCTATCACATTTCAACAAATCCTGGGACCAGCGCGTTCTAAAAATTAGACAAGCAATAATCCTCCCTGGGCTCTCTGTCCAGATTCTTCCCCAGCTTGGTGATTCTGGACCCTAGGGATCATACTATAAACAGGGTGTGTGTGCTGGTAGCAGTGTGTGATGACCATGTGATACGGTTACTAGACAATGACAATGAGGATCAAGAGATCCAGATTCTAGTTCCAGCTCTGTCACTATCTAGCTTTGTGACTTTAGGTAAATCTCTGCACCTCACTTTGCTCATTTATAACATGGGATTCCATAAACTTTGCTCTCTGAACTTCATAGGGTTACTGCAGGGGATTGAATGAGAAAATGGAAATAAATGGGCTTTGAAAAGTTACATGCAAATATCAAAGACTGTGACTTATTACTTTTGGAAGAGAAGAAAATGAAAATAAACACTATGAAACAATAGTTTCTATCCAGCAGATGATGCCGGAGGAAGAAAGAGAAAAAAACTCCATTCGTGACCATTAAGGTCCTTTGTGGTCCCCAAGACAGACTTAAAGTTGCTTTTGGGGAATGGAGCTTCTAACGGTCCTGAACTCTGGCCACCCTAACTCTAAAGGGATGTAGGGCCCTGTGCTCAGGTCAAGCGTATCCATTACTCTCTCTCTCTCTCTCTCTCTCTCTCTCTATATATATATATATATATATATATATATATATATATATATAGTTTTTTTTTTAATTTTTAATTTTTTTTTTTCTGGGGAGAATAGTGTGATTGTTGACTTAGCTCTTAGTCTTGGCCTGTGGGTCTCTGAAGAGCATGGATGTGGCAAGATAGCCCTCACAGAATTTTTCAGTGGTTTGGACACATACACAGTAAAGTAGAAGTTAAGACACTAAAATCAGTGAGGTTTTTTTATGAGCTTAAGTGGGAGGTGATGAGTTGTTAAAAAAATTTATGCAACTTTTTTTTTTTTTCCTGCTTCAGAGATTTTTATGATTTTGGTCTTTGTCTTTGGTGTAATGATAATCTTTTGTGTCTTCATGACTAGCACCTATGACAGTGCTTGGCTTATATAGGCAATCAACAAATGTTTGATGAATAAGAAGGGGGAGGGGGAAAAAGGAAGTTAAGGAAACTCCCAGGCTTCTTTGTATTTATTTATTTATTTATTTGAGACGGAGTTTCACTCTTATTGCCCAGGCTGGAGTGCAATGGCGTGATCGCGGCTCACTGCAACCTCCGCCTCCCAGGTTCAAGAGATTCTCCTGCCTCAGCCTCTCAGGTAGCTGGGATTACAGGCATGCATCACCACACCTGGCTAATTTTGTATTTTTAGTAGAGATGAAGTTTCTCCATGTTGGTCAGGCTGGTGTTGAACTCCTGACCTCAGGTGATCTGCCCACCTTGGCCTCCCAAAGTGCTGGGATTTCAGGTGTAAGCCACCGCGCCTGGCCTTTTGTTTGTTTGTTTCCCAAAGAACAAAACAAAAAAGATCTAAATGATGCCATGTGAGACTTGATCTCAGAAAGATGTTGTGAAGCTGAGAAGGAACCCTTAGGAATATCATCCTTTTAAATGATGAGATGCTGAGTATGGAGTGAGTAAATTAGAGGGAAGATAATGAACCGAGGCCGCTTTAGCTAAAGCTACTAAAGTGCAGCAGCAGGGATCCAACCTTCTAGTGTTAGAGAACTGGGAGAGCCCATCTCCTTGAAGAGGTAGAGCAGCCCGGGGCTGCGGGGGAGGGGGAGGCCTTCATGTTTGTTCCTAAAGGCCACAAGTGGAGCATTTTGATCGTTATACTTAAAGGAAAGTGTGGTTGAATTTGACTCAAATATATGTAAATATCCTATGATTGGCATTTCAAGGGAGGAAGTCAGATTCAATCTTTCGGCTCCTGTAACTTATATTAAAGATAGGAAGTATGCAATGATGTGTACTGTCTATATACAGGCATTGCTAACTTGAGAAATGTATTGGCATGGGAGGAGCCCTGGGCTTGGGCATGGGGCAAATCCACCTCGAAAGCAGAGCAGAGTGTCTTCATTCTGGGTAGCTGGTAGGATATAAGCCTGGATTCTTGGTCTTCCAGTGCTTCTTAAAAACTGCCACGTGTTCTCTCTCCCCGCCAGGTCCTGAACTCTAATCTGTGTCTTGTCCAACTCTCAAAAACTCAGCTCACCTCGTCAGAGGGCTTCTCCTTACATTCCTCCTCCACGTAGCCCCAGCATTTGGCACATGTGCTGAGTGAGATATGCTGCATGCTTGAGGGATACCAGGTCTCCCTCAAAAACTCTGCTGATTTTGTCCCGTTGCGACCCTCTGCTAGTGCCAAACCTGGAGTCAGCCTCCTGCCCCTGCTCCAAATGGGCAAATGGCTGAAAGTGGCTATAGAAGTTCCCTCACCTCTCTGAGATTCTCCCTTCTCTGAAGTCTTGGTCTCTGCATTCTCATTGCCTTAGAAACAATCAGATTCCTTCAAGTAGATGATTTATGAATTTTATTTAGCTCTTCCAGTTACTTTTAGAGGGAGCACTGATTACTTACTGTACATTACTCCATCCCACCTAGAAACAGAGACATTAATAAAAAGTGGATTTATACTTTGTTGCCACTGCGATTCATGTTAACTAATTGTGTTTTACTTTTTGACTTGATTTCTAGGAAGCTCAGAGCCAAAGTTGAAACTTATCATCAGCCAGTGGTATAGAACCAAATGCAGTACACCTCCTGGATTAACTTTAGCTCTAGCTTATCTTGTTCCTATTTTCTTTTTCCTTTATCCAAATTTCTTTCTTTCTTTCTTTTTCTTTCTTTCTTTCTCTCTCTCTCTCTCTCTCTTTCTTTTCTTCCTTCCTTTCTTTCTTTCTTTCTTTCTCTTTCTTTCTTTCTTTCTTTCTTTCTTTCTTTCTTTCTTTCTTTCTTTCTTTCTTTCTTTCTTTCTTTCTTTCTTTCTTTTCTTTCTTTCCTTTTATCTTATGCAACTTTGAAAGCCGACTCCAAAATTTACTGAATGAGTCAAAGTAAAAATAATTAAAAAACAAATAATATCTAACTTTATTGAACGTTAGTGCTCTATGTGCTTGACAGAATTAACTCATATATTCCTTATGGCATGCCTATAAACAAGTGCCATTACTACCATGAAATTGAGAGGCTGAAAGCTTAAGTAACCTTTCTAAGGTCATAAAACCTTTGAATTATTTAAGAAAGATTGAATGTAATATTTAAAACAAATGATTCTCTCTTCTCCTCCTAGATATCATTTATTGAGCCCCATTACATTCTGTGAAGTATGCTAACTTCTTTGTATACATTATGTTAAATCTCTACAACAACCTTGGCATGGCAGGATTATTAAAGATGAAGAAACTGAAGTTCATAGAGGTTTGGTAACTAACTGGTAGTGGGATCCCATAATTCAGAAGTGGCCGAGCCAAGTCTTAAATATACACTTTCCATAATTCCACACCATGGCCTCAGTTTTCTTCTTCACTCCTGATCTTCATAGCTACCCAGTTTTCTCTTAAACTTACTTTCTTGTTGGGGATGGACGTACTATTTACTATGAAAGCTTCACTGACTTTGTTAACCAAGAAGAAGAATTCATTATCTGATCCCTATCTTAGTACCCTGAAACCCACTACAGCTTGGGGACTGCCCTTCTGGGGCTCTGCGAGAATTGTTTCTGGAAAGTATTTTGGGCTTCCAGGAAAACTGCAATCCTAAAGGTCCATTCCTAAGGGGAATTTCAACGTGCACAAGAGGTCCGGGTGACCATTGTACCCAAAGAATAGCCCTGTAGGCTGAAGAAAGAAACCCAAATAATCTTTCTTGGCCCCACTGTGGAATCCCATTGTGTCAATATTTATCTGCACAAAGGACCAGTCTGAAATAGCCTGCTCTGTGAAACTTGTGGGAAGCAGGGCCTCTGTGACAGCTTCTTTAATTGGACTACCTTGTCCTTTCAGAAACTGGAAGAACTATACCATGGTAGCCTAGGGTTGGAGAAGGAAGAACCAGGGATCAGGAGACCTGAATTTCAGTCCTGGTTACCCTAGCTCTCTGTGTGAACTTGAGTAAGTCAGTTCACCTTTCTGGGCCTCAGAGGTTCTGATATTTAACATGGAGACATTGGAGGGATTGGTTTCTTAAATTTGCTTCTGGACTCCAAAGTTTTATGATTGCAGATATCCCTTTAGATTGTAGACTGGCTTGGGACCCCTGACCCCAATAATACCCCCCAGTCAGTCTTGTCTGGGCCCAGAGAGGCCAAGGTGTCAGGTCTCTGCACCTCAGGCCTCATGTGGGCCATGTGTGTGTTTTCCTGGAAGCTGCATATAGGACACTCATTGACAGGGAGCCCGTGGTCTGGAGCTAGTGGTGAGATGGTAAACATTATGGAACAAGCAGCCCTTTCAGACTGTCAGCCTTGGCAGGATAGTATGAAAAATAATTCTTGCAAAGCTGGGGACTGGTGGCAGCTGCTTCTCCTCAGCCTGCCTGCCAGGCCCTACTAGAGCTTGGAGGGTTGGAGCTCCCTGCTGGGCCTGCCACGGCCTGTGCTGGTAGTTTTCCACTCTGGGAAGCTGGAAGAGTGAATTGGCTTCTCTGTCCAGGAGATTGTTGGGTAGCAGAAGCATCAGAAAACCACTAAGACAACTCAGCAGGAAAAACCAGGAGACACTTCTTTGCTGCAGGGTCTCTTGTTTCCCTTGCCATTCCCCACTTTTCCATGCTTCTTTACAGTTCATAATAGAACAAAGACAAACTGGTGGGATTTGATGAACGAGGAAGTGGAGTTGGGGGAAAGCAAGGAGACCTGACATTTAGGGCTTGGGCCAACTTGCCAGTTCTGAGTCTTGACTATTGGCTGAAATCCCTTCCACAGAAAGAGTTTACCCAAAATAGGCACATTCAATGGGAAAACCACACTGGTACAGCTGAGAAGTGCCACGTTGGTTGCCCTGGGCTTCTCCTGGTTCCAAAGATTCAGTAGGATTAGAAAGGTCATCCAAGATCATCTTGTCCATTTTCCTGTGCCCTTTCTCTAAGGCCCTTGGACATACTGAATCACTGAGAAACGTTGCCTATTTTCTTAATGTGGCTATTGCTGATTTACTAAGTTCTTATCTCTGAATTGTCTATCCTCATCCTTATATTACTTTGTCCCAATTTCTAGACCTCCGTCCTAACTTTCGTTGTCTGGAGATTGTGTGCAATACTTGTAGCCCTCTCTGCTTTTTCATCTACTTATTTATTTGCCAGATGTGTGTTGAACATCTCATGGATGCTGTGTGTTGGCAGGTACTGAGGGAGAAAAGGAAGAATCTGACATGATTGCTATTCTCAAAATTGCTCACAATTTCAACAAGGAGGTAAACAAGCACAAGAGAAACAGAAAATCTTCATTGAAGTTTGTTACTTAAAAGAGCCCCCCTACACACCATCAGCACTTCTATCCCATATCATGTTTTAGTATTTTGCATAGCTTCGTCACACTACCTGAATAGGAAGAGCCAGTAATAGCTACTGTCAAATACATAATCAAATTGTGTGTATTTGATTATGAAAAATCTATTGTCTTTTTTCTGTCTCCCCTACCAGAATGTAAGATTCATGAGATAAATTATTTTATCTGTCTTGCTTACTACTGTATCTTCAGAAGAACATCTGATACACAGCAAAAACTTATTTATTAAATAAATACATACATATTCATAAAAGAAATACATTTGTTAACTAAATACATGCAGGTAAAGATAGATTGCAAAAAAATATATCATGACTCAGACTTACAAGGAAGTTTCCTGTATCTGCTGTCTGCTAAAACACTATTAGCCAAGGCTACCCTTGACCAAACTCCTGGGACTTTGTTTTTAAGACTTATAATGATGAACAACAGAAAACACTTCCTTTATCACTTTTCAACAGACGTTTATTGAGCACTTGATTAATGCCAGACATCCTACTAGAAACTGGAGATACAACAGAGGAAGATAGACATGATCCTTGACCTCATAACACATACTGTTGAGTGGGCAGACAAAACTTAAGCAATTATTTACATGACAAGTGTAAAAAGTGTTATGAAAACCAGTGTGTTATAAGAGCATATAATAGAAATTCCTAACTTAGCTGGGGGCTTGGAGGAATTCCTTGGGGGAGTGACTGGCTGACAGCTGGAGGATGAGCAGGAGCTAGTGAGTGAAGGAGGGAGGATGCACATCCCAGGTAAAGGGAACATCATGCACAGAGACCTTGAGGCTGGAAGATGCTTTGTGCATTCAGGAACTGAAATAAGGTCAGCATGCTTGGTAGAGAGCAAAGAACAGGGAGTAGCCAGAGATGAGGCCAGAGTGTAGGCTGAGACCCGATCATGTGGACCTTATGGGTCACATTTTCTTAACAAGAGTGGAAACCTGTTAGAAAGTTCATGACAGAATAAAGTTTTAGGAAGCTAATTTGGGCTGTTGTGTTGAGAAGGGATGATAGAGGAATGACGAAGAAGAGCTAGAAGGCATTATAGTGGCTCAGATGGGAGGTCATGGAGGTTGTGCACTGCACGGGAAGAATAGAGGAGAGAAACAGCTGGACTCGACTGCAGGAGATAGGATTTGTAGAACTTGCTGATGGACTGGATGATTCTCAAAGGCCAAGCTTGCTTCTCATTCTTTGACTTCCTCCTGTTGAGAGTAACATGTTACCTATCATTCCTGAACTCTTCCTCTCCAAGAATTCTATGTTGGTCTCCAGGCAGAGGCTGACTCAGGGAGAGCCTTTCCATTTTTCATCAATGTCATTGCCATGCTGCTGTCCACCATACTGTTGACCTAAACCCTCTGTAAGCTGGAAGGGCTAGAGGAGTTGAGGAGGAGGGGAGCGCTGACACATGTAGCAAGTTATTTACATGAAATGAAGCCTCATGTCCTCCTCTACTTCCTCTAGTTCTCAAGCTTGAGTTTGCATTAGGGTCACCTAGAGGAGTGGTTAAAACACTGTTCGCTGCCCACTCCCAGCAACCCCACCAGAGTTTCTGATTCAATAGATCAAATGGAGACTAATAATTAGCATTGCTAATGAGTTCCCAGGTGATGCTGATGCTGCTGGTCCTGGAAGCATATTTGGAGGATCACAGCTCTAAATGGTAACTGAAATGCAATCACAGTACATAGATCAAAGAGCCTTCAGGAAGGAAACTGGCACTCCTTTGAAACCACATAGCAGAATATCCTATGTGGATCTACCCCCACCCTCCCATCCCACACACTTCACCTCTCTTTTGCTCCATTTTTCTCATCTGTTAAATAGGGAAATTCCTGAATGGGTTCAGTTAGGGCACAAAATATAAAGGGTTTCAATGCCTAAGAAATATAATTTAACTGAAGTGTGTCATAAAGGCAGCTGCAGCAGCAGCAGCTCTGATAAAACTCCTTAGTTGCTATTCTCAGACTGAGCAGTACGTTAGAAGAGAAGTTATTTGCAACAATATCATGATTCACCTCACGCAACCCTTATTCCCTATTTTTGGTTTACTTTAGATGTTCCAAGAAGCAGAGGCTCTCATTGCATTCATGGCCTAGTGTCTAGAGATGCATGATAGCCAGGGATGAAAGCCCAGTGGGACTGTCAGTGTGACTTTCTCTGGTGACCAGCATAGTCCCAGAGAACCATTACACGTCCAGGCTGAAGGGACCTGGGCCAGAGCCTGGCTATGCAGCACAGTCACTGGGGGACTGTAAACATATGCAGGCTACTGGGCTCAGCTTCAGATATACCAAAGCAAAATCTCTAAGAGGAGGCTCACAAACATACATTCTAAAACCTCTCTAGGCTTTTCTAATGCTATTGGTCCATGGACTGGCTTTGGGAACCACTGCCTTACAGAAAGCCTAATAGAACTCCCTTGCTTTCCAAATGAAGAAACAGACCCAAAGAGAGCCAGGAGCTTGCTCAGATCGCACATGGTATAAGTGGTAGAACCAGAAGTGGATGTGAAGTCTTGATTTTCAAGGGTTGTGTGCTCAGTGGAATTACAGGCTTTAGAGCCAAGTTCTAAGATGAGTTAGTATTTACTCGATGAATGGCCTTTGCAGTTAAAACTTACCTGTTAGTGGGAAACGTGAAATATTGGGTGGAAAATGCTTATCATATTGCCTGACACTTGATACATGCTTCTAAATGGATATCATCATTACTGCATTTTACTGAATTTAAGCAACTCACGACTCTAAGATGCATCATTACTTTATGTGCCTCTAAGAAAGAAAAAAAAAAAGCTACTGCCAGTTAAACTATGACACTATTTGCTTGTGAAGTGCATCCAGATTTCAGAGATGTTAATATACGAAAGAATGGGCAGTGTGGTATTTCACTTTTCTTTTCTCAACTCTATTTTACTTTACTGAATTAGATACTTAACAGCACATTAAAATTCCTGAAGGAAAAGTATACTTAGTGTGTTTGAGGAACAACAAGGAGGCCAGTGTGGCTCATGGTAAGGACAAGGTCCAAGACAGCCAGGGGGTGTCTGATTCCATGTCTTCACTATAGTGAATAGTGTCAGCAGAAGAGTTTCATGATCTGACTTACATTTTTTTATGACTACATAGTATTCCATGCTGTATATGTACCACATTTTCTTTTCTCTTCTTTTCTTTTCTTTTCCTCTTTGCTTTTCTTTTTTTGTTCTGTTTTGTTTGTTTGAGATGGAGTCTCTCTCTGTCGCCCAGGCTGGAGTGCAGTGGCGCGATCTAGGCTCACTGCAACCTCTGCCTCCCAGATTCAAGCAGTTTTCCTGCTTCAGCCTCCCGAGTAGCTGGGATTACAGGGGCACACCACCATGCCTGGCTAATTTTTGTATTTTTAATGGAGACAGGGTTTCACCATGTTGGCCAAGCTGGTCTCAAACTCCTGAACTCAAGTGATCTGCCCACCTGGGCTGCCCAAAGTGCTGGGATTACAGTTGTGAGCCATCGTGCCCAGCCCACATTTTCTTTATCCAATCCACTATTGATGGGCACCTAGGCTGATTTAATATCTTTGTTATTGTGAATAGTGTGAGCAAAAGAGTTTATTGATCTGACTTACATTCTAAAAGATACATGGGAAAAGGTGGACTAAGGGAGGCCAGTTAGGAAATTATTGTACTATTCCTGGCCATGGAAGACAGTGAATTAGCTTATTATGGTAGTAAAATATGTGAGAAGAAGTAGGTGGGATATGGGAATATTTTTAGGGTAGCCAGTAGAATCTTCTGTCAGTGGATGGACTGGATACAGGGTATTGAAGGAGTCAAGAATGGCCTCAAGATTTTTGGCTTAAGTCATTGAAAGAATGAGTCTGGAAAAAAAAAAAAAAAAGACTGGAGGATGAGCTTCAGAGGCAGTCTGTATTTTACTCAATGTTATCTTTACTCCTTATTTACATCTATCTCTGAAATTTACCTCTTTTTTCAATAAATATTTTTGAATACCTATTTTCTCCCCAGAATGCACTGAGAAATAAAAATGAATAAGATACAGTGCTTTATTCCCCTCAAAATTTTGCCACCTGCAGGGGAGATAGAACTCTCACACATGGTACCTTACAAAGCAATATGTATCTAATAGTATAAGAAAGATAATTTAAAATGTGAGAAATCAGAGAAAGGAGACATTCATTGTAATTGGCCCTATCCTCCCCACAAAATGCTTGCTTTAGTTGAGTACAAGTTCATTACATTGCAAAAGGAGAATGCTAGCATAAGGACTTTAACTAGTTTTTTCACTTTGGGTAAACTGCCTCCTTGCTGTAACTCAAACCACCTCCACAACAAGCATGCTCTTTCCTCAAGTTTACCTTTGCACTTGCTGTTTCCTTTGCATAAACCATCATCCCTGCAAGAGGCACCTGGTTCCTGTCTCCCTTCACTCCGGTCTCTGTTCCAAGTCACCTTATCTGAGAAGTCTTCCTTCATTTCTTTATATAAAAGAATGCCTATTCCTTTTGCATACATTGTATTTCTTCACAGCACTTGCCATCTTCTCTCACATTATATATTTATTTGCTTTATTGTATGTTTCCCCACATGAGAATGTAAACTCAATGACAAAAGGCACTTTGTTTTGTTTACCACTGTATTCCCTCAGGGCCAATGAATTGCTTAACGAATTATTTAATACTTATAGGAACTAAAATAAACCATGGGTTTGGAAAGCAATAAGCAAGTGGGGTTGGAGATAGGACTGGACTCTGAACACAGCGTTGGTTTCAGAAGAGAGAGAAGATGCTAGAGAATAGCTCTCTGACTAAGTTACATGCCTGTGTGGCAGCCTGGACTCTTGGGAGACAAAACTTGCATCAGGCCACTCTTTTGGTTAAAGCCAAGGTCTGGTGTATTGGTACAAACTTTGGATAGAGATACAGAATGTAATCTAAGTCAATCCCTGCTACTTAATAGCTGTGGGCCTTCTGCTGGTTTCCTCATATCTAAACTGCTTGGGACCAGAAGTGTTTTGGATTTTAGAATTTTGGGACTTTGGAGTGTGTGTGTGTGTGTGTGTGTGTGTGTGTGTGTGTGTGTATATATATATATATATATATATATATATATACACACACACACTTCAGGTAAGCATCCCAAATCCACAAATCCAAAATCCAAAATTCTCTAATGAGCATTTCCTTTGAATATCGTGCTGGTGTTCAAAAAGTATCAAATTTTGGATTGAGATACTCAACCTGTATATATTTTGAGAGTAATAGTGTGTACTCTGCCTACTACATAGGGTTATTGCAAGGGTGAAGCAAAGGTAAGCCGTGGGACAGCACCTTGCAACTTGTTAAGAATTCTATTAGCAGGGTCAAGATGGCAATCAGGGACACTGTGATATGGACTAAAGCTAAAAGATCCAGGAATGCCTGCCTTGGACAGCTAGATCTTCTCCCCAGGAGGTGCCTGAGGGAGATATACACACAGGTGACAGTGACAAAGGGTAAGTGATGTTCTACATTATTAGTAGCTGGGCTTGGGTCCTAAATGCCAATGTGAGTGTTCTGATAAACCGACCTGGGCATGTAGCCCAGGTTAAAGGCCTCCAGAAGCCTCTCTTTGTTCATTAAGTCTCTGGTGCCAAGGACTAAAACACTTAGCACACTCAACAACATGTAAGATCAGTGTTGAGGAGGGGTTAGAGCAGGCCCCTGAGAGGGCCATTTTCTGTGTGTGATTTTCAAAAAGTACATTGATCTCATCCATTGGAAATGTTGGCCCCATTAGCATCCTGCGTTAGTATTTCCTCATCCTTACTCTTCCCTTCAATTTCACTTCTCAGAAAGTGGAATTTGAGAATTTGTTGCTTCATCCCCAAACAGTTCAGATTTGCCCTTAAGATTCAAGCATAATGATTATCTGTGGCACATATTACCTCTACTGGAGAAATTATGCTTTTGATAAGAATAGACAAAATAATACTACACTCCTATGTTCATCTCTTGATTCAAAACTGACTTGGAAATCATAGTGGATGGTGTATTAGGCTGTTCTTGCATTGCTATAAATACATACCCAAGACTGGTCAATTTATAAGAAAATAGGCTTAATTGGTTCATAGTTCTGCAGGCTACACAAGCATGGCATTGGCATCTGCTTGGCTTCTGAGGAGGCCTCAGGGAGCTTATAATCATCACAGACGGTGAAGTGGGGGCAGGCATATCACATGGTGAAAGCAGGAGCAAGAGAGAGAGAGGAGAGAGTGGGGTGGTGGGGAAGGGACTTCACACTCTTAAATGACCAGATCCCTTGTGAACTTAGAGCGACAGCTCACTTACCACCAAGGGGATGGCCCAAGCCATTCATAAGAGATCCTCTCCCACGATCCAAACACCCCCGCCTCGCCCACCAGGCCCCATCTCCAGCATTGGGGATTACTTTTCAGTGTGAGATTTGGGTGGGGCAAATATCCAAACTATACCACATGGCGTATTAATCCGTTTTCATGCTGCTGATAAAGACATACCCAAGACTGGGAAGAAAAAGAGGTTTGATTGGATTTACAGTTCCACATAGCTGGGGAGGCCTCAGAATCATGGCAGGAGGCAAAAGGCACTTCTTACATGGCAGCAGCAAGAGAAAATGCGGAAGAAGCAAAAGCAGAAATCCCTGATAAACCCATCAGATCTTGTGAGACTTATTCACTATCACAAGAATAACACAGGAAAGACGGGCGAGCCCGCATGATTCAATTACCTCCCCCTAGGTCCTCCCACAGCATGTGGGAATTCTGGGAGATACAATTCAAGTTGAGACTTGGTGGGGACACAGCCAAAGTATATCAGATGGTGAACATAGAAGTGTTCCTGTGGGTATATGGCCATGTTTCTTGCCAAAACTTCCTGCATATAATTTTGGTTAATTGCAGTTTCTGGAAGTATCAGCTAATCCTTGGCCTAAAGCCATCTTTCCCTTTCTTAGGGTGAGATAAGACTCCAGGAGCTCTTTTTGGTATGACACAGAGAGAAGGGCCCTCTTGCCTTCAGTTCATCATGGTTGCAGTGGATATCCTCATTCTCCAAGCCCATGATGTTCCTTAGGGAAAGCAGTTCTGCTGTTTCTGTGCCAAGCCTGGACATTATGCTCATGTGAAACCTTTTTCCCTTGATTTTTGCTACTTCTCCAGGGCACTTCCAGGGAATGGGGCTTGGTACATGTTAGTACTATAATTTGCCTATCTCTGACCCCTCCAAGCTGAGGGAAGTCTCGCCTTTCTCCCTGCTACCTCTGCTCCACCCTGCAGTCCCTTACTGAGGGCAGGCTTTCTAGGAAGTTCTTTGTCTTCATGCAGCTTCTTTTTTCTTCCCTGTAAACATAAATGTCCCCTAGGGCAAATGAACATAAAGGCCTGGCTACAGGCATTGAAAATGGAAGTGAAAGTACACAAATAAAAATCTTCAAAATTATCTTGCTCCAGAGATTATTTCAAAAACAGTTTTATTGAAGTACACTCGACATACAATAGATGCACACATTAAAAATGCACAGGTTGTGCAGTTTTTGACTTACATGTAAACCCGTGAAATCATCACCATAGTCAAGATAATGACCACATCCATCACTGCCAAAAGTTGCTTGTGTCCCTTTATGATTCCTCTGGCCACTCCTCCTTCCCCCCGGAAACCACTGATCTCTTTCTGTCACTATAGATTAACTTGTTTTTGTTTTCTTTTTTTTTTTTTTGAGACGGAGTCTCGCTCTGCCGCCCAGGCTGGAGTGCAGTGGCCGGATCTCAGCTCACTGCAGGCTCCGCCTCCCGGGTTCACGCAATTCTCCTGCCTCAGCCTCCCCAGTAGCTGGGACTACAGGCGCCCGCCACCTCGCCCGGCTAGTTTTTTGTATTTTTTAGTAGAGACGGGGTTTCACCGTGTCAGCCAGGATGGTCTCGATCTCCTGACCTCGTGATCCGCCCGCCTCGGCCTCCCAAAGTGCTGGGATTACAGGCTTGAGCCACCGCGCCCGGCCAACTTGTTTTTGTTTTCTAAAGTTACATATAAATGGAAGCAAACAGTATGTACTTTTTTGGTCTGACTTTTTTTACTAAGCATAGTTGTTTTGAAATTTATCCATGTTGTTGTAGCATGCATTAAGAGTTCATTTTATTGCTGAATAGCAAGGCATGATCTAGGGTGGGACAAGTGAAGTGCCTAGGGTTAAAATGCAGTCAGTTCTTTATGATGATAATCATAATGATGATGATTGTAAAAACATTTAATGAGACCTGCTCTCTTAACAAGTTTTTAAGTGTAACATACAGTATTGTTAAGTATAGGCACAATGTTGTGCAGTAGATCTCTAGAACATATTAATCTTGTATAACTGAAATTTATATCCCTTGAATAGGAATTCCCCATTTCCCCTTCCTCCCAACTCCTGGAAACCATCATTCTACTCTGTTTCTATGATTTAGGCTATTTTTGATACCTTACATATGTGGAACCATGCAATATTTGTCCTTCTATGGTTGGTTTATTTCACTTAGAATTATGTCTACTGGGTTCAACCATGTAGTCACAAATGTTAGGATTTCTTTCTTTCTTCTTTTTCCTTCTTTTAATTATTATTTTTATTATTGTTATACTTTAAGTTCTGGAGTACATGTGCAGAATGTGCAGGTTTGTTACATAGGTATACACATGCCATGGTGGTTTGCTGCACCCATCAAACCATCATATACATTAGGTATATCTCCTAATGCTATCCCTCCCCTAGCCCCCCACACAATTTCTTTCTTTTTAACAGCTGAATAAGATTCCATTGTATGTGTATCCCAAGTTTTCTGTATCTGCTTATCTGCTGATAGTCATTTGTGTTGTTTCCATGTCTTGGCTTTTGTGAATAGTGCTGCAATGAACATGGAAAGGCAGATATCTCTTCAAGATGCTGATTTAGATCCTCTTGGGTGTATACCAGAACTGGGACTGCTGGAGCATATGGTAGTTCTATTTTTAATTTTTTGAGGAGCCTTCATGCTGTTTTCTATAGTGACTGCATCATTTTACATTCCCGCTAACAGTTTATAAGGGTTCCAATTTGTCTACATCCTTGCCAACATTTGTTATCTTTTGATTTTGTTGATGATAGTCATCCTGACATGTATAAGGTGATATCTCATCACAGTTTTAATTTGCATTTCCCTAATGATTAGTGATGTTGAACATCTTTTCATATAACTTGGACATTTGTATATATTCTTTGATGAAATGTCTATTCAACTTCTTTGACCATTTTAAAATCGTATTTTTTGTTTCCTATCAAGTTGTATGAGTTCTCCATATATCTTGGATATTAACCTTCAAATAAATAATTTGCAAATATTTTCTCTCATTCCAAAGGTCTTTTCACTTGGTAAATTGTTTCCTTTGCTGTGCAGAAGTATTTGTTGTTGTTGTTCAATTGTAGTTCCTCCTGTTTTTGCTTTTGTTGCTTATGTGTTTGGTATCATATCCAAGAAATCATTGCTTAGACCAATGTCATCAAGCTTTTTTTCTTATATCTTCCTCCAGAAGTTTTATACTTTTAGATATCATGTTTAAATCTTTAATCCATTTTAAGTTGATTTCTGGGTACAATGTATGATAGTAGTTTAATTTTATTATCTTGCATGTGGATATCCAGTTTTCCCAACACCATTTATTGATGAGATAATTTTTTTTTTTTTTTTTTTTTTTTTTTGAGACGGAGTCTCGCTCTGCCGCCCAGGCTGGAGTGCAGTGGCCGGATCTCAGCTCACTGCAAGCTCCGCCTCCCGGGTTCACGCCATTCTCCTGCCTCAGCCTCCCGAGTAGCTGGGACTACAGGCGCCTGCCACCTCGCCCGGCTAAGTTTTTGTATTTTTAGTAGAGACGGGGTTTCACTGTGTTACCCAGGATGGTCTCGATCTCCTGACCTCGTGATCCGCCCGTCTCGGCCTCCCAAAGTGCTGGGATTACAGGCTTGAGCCACCGCACCCGGCGATGAGATAATTTTTTTTGCTCATTGTATATTTTTGACACTCTTGTTGAAGCTCAGTTGACCTGTGTGGGTGACTTCCAGGCTCTCTATTCTGTTGTATTGGTCTATATGTCTGTTTTTTCAGGTACCATACTGTTTTAAGTAACTTTCTAAAATATTTTGAAATTAGGACATGTGAAATTAGGACGTGTAATATTTTGAAATTAGGACGTGTGAAGAAATCTGATTGATTTCTTCTTTTTCAAGATCGCTTTGGCTATTTTGAAACTTTTTGTGGTTCCATATACATTTTAGGATTTAAAATTATTTTAAAATAATTTCTGTAACAAATGTCATTGGGATTTTGAAATGCAATCAGTTGTGAATCTGTTTCAGTTGTTCTTTTTCTTCTTACCTTGGGTTCTATTTTTCTGCTTTTTCACATGCCTGATAATTTTTTATAGGATGGGACATACTTACACCTTAAAACTTTTTGTTAGACGGCCGAATAGGAACAGCTCCAGTCTACAGCTCCCAGCGTGAGTGATGCAGAAGACAAGTGATTTCTGCATTTCAAACTGAGGTACCAGGTTCATCTCACTAGGACTTGTTGGAAAGTGGATGCAGCCCACAGAGTGTGAGTCGAAGCAGGGCAGGGCATCACCTCACCCAAGAAACGCAAAGGATCAGGGAATTCTCTTTCCTAGCCAAGGGAAGCCATGACAGATGGCTCCCAGAAAATCAGGACACTCCCACCCTAATACTGCACTTTTCCAACGGTCTTAGCAAATGGCACACCAGGAGATTATATCCCGTGCCTGGCTCAGAGGGTCCTACGCCCAAGGAGCCTTGCTCACTGCTAGCACAGCAGTCGAGATTGAACTGCGAGGCAGCAGCGAGGCTGGGGGAAGGGCATCCGCCATTGCTGAGGCTTGAGTAAGTAAACAAAATGGCAGGAAGCTGGAACTGGGTGGAGCTCACCACAGCTCAATGAAGCCTCCTTGCCTCTGTAGACTCCACCTCTGGGAGCAGGGCATAGCTGAACAAAATGCAGCAGAAACTTCTACAGACTTAAACGTCCCTGTCTGACAGCTTTGAAGAGAGTAGTGGTTCTCCCAGCATGGAGTTTGAGATCTGAGAACGTACAGACTGCCTTCTCAAGTGGGTCCCTGACCCTTGAGTAGCCTAACTGGGAGACACCTCCCAGTAGGGGCCAACTGACACCTTATACAGCAGGGTGCCCCTCTGAGATGAAGCTTCCAGAGGAAGGATCAGGGAGCAACATGTTCTGTAGCCTCCACTGGTGATACCTAGGCAAACAGGGTCTAGAGTGGACCTCCAGCAAACTCCAACAGACGTGAAGCTGAGGGTCCTGACTGGTAGAAGGAAAACTAACAAACAGAAAGGAATAACATCAACATCAATAAAAAGGACATCCACACCAAAGCCCCATCTGTAGGTTACCATCAGCAAAGACCAAAGGTATATAAAACCACAAAGATGGGGAGAAACTGGAGCAGAAAAGCTGAAAATTCTAAAAGTCAGAGTGCCTCTTCTCCTCCAAAGGAGTGCAGCTCCTCACCAGGAATGGAACAAAGCTGGACAGAGAATGACTTTGATGAGTTGGCAGAAGTAGACTTCAAAAGATTGGTAATAACAAACTTCTCCCAGCTAAAGGAGGATGTTCGAACCCATCACAAAGAAACTAAAAACCTTGAAAAAAGATTAGACGAATGGCTAACTAGAATAAACAGCACAGAGAAGACCTTAAATGACCTGATGGAGCTGAACACCATGGCACAAGAACAACGTGACACATGCATAAGCTTCAGTAGCCAATTCGATCAAGTGGAAGATCAAGTGAATGAAATGAAGTGAGAAGAGAAGTTTAGAGAAAAAAAGAGTAAAAAGAAACAAACAAAGCCTCCAAGAAATATGGGACTATGTGAAAAGACCAAATCTGCGTCTGATTGGTGTAACTGAAAGTGATGGAGAGAATAGCACCAAGTTGGAAAACACTCTTCAGGATATTCTCCAGGAGAACTTCCCCAACCTAGCAAGGCAGGCCAACATTCAAATTCAGGAAATACAGAGAATGCCACAAAGATACTCCTTGATAAGAGCAACTCCAAGACACATAATTGTCAGATTCACCAAGGTTGAAATAAAGGAAAAAGTGTTAAGGGCAGCCAAAGAGAAAGGTCAGGTTACCCACAAAGGGAAGCCCATCAGACTAACAGCAGATCTCTCAGCAGAAACTCTACAAGCCAGAAGAGAGTGGGGCCAATATTCAACATTCTTAAAGAAAAGAATTTTCAATCCAGAATTTCATATCCAGCCAAACTAAGCTTCATAAGTGAAGGAGAAATAAAATCCTTTACAGACAAGCAAATGCTGAGAGATTTTGTAACCACCAGGCCTGCCTTACAAGAGCTCCTGAAGGAAGCACTAAATATGGAAAGGAAAAACCAGTACCAGCCACTGCAAAAACATGCGAAATTGTAAAGACTATCGATGCTAGGAAGAAACTGCATCAACTGATGAGCAAAAATAACCAGCCAACATCATAATGACAGGATCAAATTCACACATAACAATATTAACCTTAAATGTAAATGGGCTAAATGCCCCAATTTAAAGACGCAGACTGGCAAATTAGATAAAGAGTCAAGACTCATCAGTGTGCTGTATTCAGGAGACCCATCTCACATGCAGAGATACACAAAGGCTCAAAATAAAGGGATAGAGGAAGATCTACAAAGCAAATGGAAAGCAACAACAACAAAAAGCAGGGGTTGCAATCCTAGTCTCTGATAAAACAGACTTTAAACTAACAAAGATCAAAAGAGACAAAGAAGGCCATTACATAATGGTAAAGGGATCAATTCAACAAGAAGAGCTAACTATCCTAAATATATATGAACCCAATACAGGAGCACCCAGATTCATAAAGTCAGTCCTTAGAGAACTACAAAGAGACTTAGACTCCCACACAATAATAATGGGAGACTTTAACACCCCACTGTCAACATTAGACAGATCAATGAGACAGAAAGTTAACAAGGATGTCCAGGACTTGAACTCAGCACTGCACCAAGGGGACCTAATGGATATCTACAGAACTCTCCACCCAAAATCAACAGAATATACATTCTTCTCAGCACCACATCGCACTTATTACGAAATTGACCACATAGTTGGAAGTAAAACACTCTTCAGCAAATGTAAAAGAACAGAAACTATAACAAACTGTCTCTTAGACCACAGTGCAATCACGTTAGAACTCAGGATTAAGAAATTCACTCAAAACCACACAACTACATGGAAACAGAACAACCTGCTCCTGAATGACTATTGGGTAAATAACGAAATGAAGGCAGAAATAAAGATGTTCTTTGAAACCAATGAGAACAAAGATACAACATACCAGAATCTCTGGGACACATTTAAAGCAGTGTGTAGAGGGAAATTTATAGCACTAAATGCCCACAAGAGAAAGCAGGAAAGATCTAAAATTAACACCGTAACATCACAATTAAAAGAACCACAGAAGCAAGAGCAAACACATTCAAAAGCTAGCAGAAGGCAAGAAATAACTAAGATCACAGCAGAACTGAAGGAAATAGAGACACAAAAAAACACTTCAAAAAAATCAATGAATCCAGGAGCTGGATTTTGAAAAGATCAACAAAATTGATACACCACTAGCAAGACTAATAAAAAGGAAAAGAGAGAAGAATCAAATAGACACAATAAAAAATGATAAAGGGGATACCACCAATCCCACAGAAATACAAACTATCATCAGAGAATACTATAAACACGTCTACGCAAATAAACGAGAAAATCTAGAAGAAATGGATAAATTCCTGGACACATACACCCTCCCAAGACTAAACCAGGAAGAAGTTGAATCCCTGAATAGCCCAATAACAGGCTCTGAAATTGAGGCAATAATTAATAGCCTACCAACCAAAAAAAGTCCAGGACCAGATGGATTCACGGCCAAATTCTACCAGAGGTACAAAGAGGAGCTGGTACCATTCCTTCTGAAACTATTCCAATGAACAGAAAAAGAGGGAATCCTCCCCAACTCATTTTATGCAGCTAGCATCATTCTGATACCAAAGCCTGGCAGAGACACTACAAAAAAAGGGAATTTGAGACCAATATCCCTGATGAACATTGATGCAAAAATCCTCAATAAAATACTGGCAAACCAAATCCAGTGGCACATCAAAAAGCTTATCCACCATGATCAAGTTGGCTTCATCCCTGGGATGCAAGGCTGGTTCAACATACACAAATCAATAAACATCATCCATCGTATAAACAGAACCAAAGACAAAAATGACATGATTATCTCAATAGATGCAGAAAAGGCCTTCAACAAAATTCAACAGCCCTTTATATGATAAAAACTCTCAATAAACTAGGTATTGATGGGACATATCTCAAAATATTTATGACAAATATTTATGACAAACCTGCAGCCAATATCATGCTGAATGGGCAAAAACTGGAAGCATTCCCTTTGAAAACTGGCACAAGAGAGGAATGCCCTCTCTCACCACTCCTATTTAACGTAGTGTTGGAAATTCTGGCCAGGGCGGGAGAAAGAGATAAAGGGTATTCAAGTAGGAAAAGAGGAAGTCAAATTGTCCCCGTTTGCAAATGATGTGATTTTGTATTTAGAAAACCCCATCGTCTAAGCCCAAAATCTCCTTAAGTGATAAACAACTTCAGCAAAGTCTCAAGATACAAAATCAATGTGCAAAAATCACAAGCATTCCTATACACCACTAACAGACAAACAGAGAGCCAAATCATGAGTGAACTCCCATTCACAATTGCTTCAAAGAGAATAAAATACCTAAGAATCTAACTTACAAGGGATGTGAAGGACCTCTTCAAGGAGAACTACAAACCACTGCTCAATGAAATAAAAGAGGACACAAACAAATGGAATAACATTCTATGCTCATGGATAGGAAGAATCAATATCGTGAAAATGGCCATACTGCCCAAGGCAATTTAAAGATTGAATGCCATCCCCATCAAGCTACCAATGACTTTCTTCACAGAATTGGAAAAATCTGCTTTAAAGTTCATATGGAACCAAAAAAGAGCCTGCATTGCCAAGACAATCCTAAGCCAAAAGAACAAAGCTGGAGGCATCACGCTACCTGACTTCAAACTATGCTACAAGGCTACAGTAACCAAAACAGCATGGTACTGGTACCAAAACAGAGATACAGACCAATGGAACAGAACAGAGCCCTCAGAAATAATACCACACATTTACAACCATCTGATCTTTGACAAAACTGAGAGAAACAAGAAATGGGGAAAGAATTCCCTATCTAATAAATGGTGCTGGGAAAACTGGCTAGCCATATGTGGAAAGCTGAAACTGGATCCCCTCCTTACACCTTATACAAAAATTAATTCAAGATGGATTAAAGACTTAAATGTTAGACCTGAAACCATAAAAACCCTGGAAGAAAATGTAAGCAATAGCATTCAGGACATAGGCATGGGCAAGGACTTCATGACTAAAACACCAAAAGCAATGGCAACAAAAGCCAAAATTGACAAATGAGATCTAATTAAACTAAAGAGCTTTTGCACAGCAAAAGAAACTACCATCAGAGTGAACAGGCAACCTACAGAACGGGAGAAAATTTTTGCAATCTACCCATCTGACAAAGGACTAATATCCAGAATCTACAAATACTTAAACAAATTTATAAGAAAAAAAATCAACCCCATCAAAAAGTGGGTAAAGGATATGAACAGACACTTCTTAAAAGAAGAGATTTATGCAGCCAACAGACACATGAAAAAATGCTCATCACCACTGGTCATCAGTAAAAAGTCAGGAAACAATAGGTGCCGGAGAGGATATGGAGAAATAGGAACGCTTTTACACTGTTGGTGGAAGTGTTAACTAGTTCAACCATTGTGGAAGACATTGTGGCGATTCCTCAAGGATCTAGAACTAGAAATACCATGTGGCCCTGTGATCCCATTACTGGGTATATACCCAAAGGATTATAAATCATACTACTATAAAGACACATGCACACGTATGTTTATTGTGGCACTATTCACAATAGCAAAGACTTGGAATCAACCCAAATGTCCATCAATGATAGACTGGATTAAGAAAATGTGGCACATATACACCATGGAATACTATGCAGCCATAAAAAAGGATGAGTTCATGTCCTATGTAGGGACATGGATGAAGCTGGAAACCATAATTCTGAGCAAACGATTGCAAGACAGAAGGCCAAGCACTGCATGTTCTCACTCATGGTTGAGAAGTGAACAGTGAGAACACTTGGACACAGGGCGGAGAACATCACACACTGGGGCCTGTCATGGGGTGGGAGGAAGGGGGAAGGATGGCATTAAGAGAAATACCTATTGTAAATGACGAGTTAATGGGTGCAGCACACCAACATGGCACATGTATACATATGTAACAAACCTGCACATTGTGCACATGTACCCTAGAACTTAAAGTATAATAAAAAAGAAAAAGAGAAAAGAAAAAAAAAATTGTTGTTGCTTATCTGAAATTCAAATTTAACTAAATTTTATCCGGCAGCCCAGTGTCCTGAGAACTCTAGCTTCCTTTACTTCTCTGGACTCCTATTTTTGTCTCCTCAACTCAGGAGATTCTCCAGGCTCTGCCTGAGTTCCCACTCATTGTGATGTATCCTGGACACACTCTCATGCCAGTAAACTGATGCCACTACAGGGCTCAAATTTTTGTTTCCTGACTCTCAGATTGTTGTCCTTTGTTGTCAGATGCTCATTATCTTAAAACATAATTTTTCATATATTTTGTCCTTTTTGGTTGTTTCACACTGGAGAGCAAATATGGTCTCTGTTACCCTGTCTTTGGTTGAAAGTGGAAGTCTGTATCCGGAGCTTATTGTTTATAGCCAGGATTCAGAACATGGTTCTAACCAGGGCCAAAAATGTATGTTCGATCCCTTCGTAGGCAAGTGTGTAGTTTGCTTTATAGTTTTCATGAAATTAACTACTGAAAAAAAATAATTCTTTGTATCATAAGGGTGCCTGGTGATTATGAGTGTTCCTCACTACTGTTAGGAAATTGATTAGAAGTGAACATCTGCTAACAAGAGAATGGGATGGGCCACTGGGGTTATTACCAAGTACAAAACATAAATTGGCACATTACATTATATTACATTGATTGTTAGAGTTTGAACCAAAACACAGATTTGGCTGGGGGTCAAATCTTGGAGGCCCAAATTTTATTTGGAGTCAGGGCCAGAAAGACAAATCTGATAGAGTCAGGGTGGTCAAATTGGGGCCATAGAGGAATTGAGGAAGATGTAAATTATCTTATTCCTTGTTCAATATTCAGTGATGTTCTTCCTAGGGAGTTCTGGAAATAAAAATAAAAGCATGTCCTCTCTCTTCTCTTTGGTTTCTCTTGATCTAGCTATATGCCGCTATCCTCTGGGCATGTCAGGAGGCCAGATTCCAGATGAGGACATCACAGCTTCCAGTCAGTGGTCAGAGTCCACAGCTGCCAAATATGGAAGGTAAGGATGGTTACATCAAGAAAGCCTATGTTCTGGGGTTGGACAGATTTCCTGGGGACAGATTCCTGACCCTAGGGGCTGGGAAAGGTGACGTTATTGGCAGGAACTGTTGAGAATGAAGGACAGACAGCAAGTGGGCCTGTCCTGCTCTGTATGTTTTCAGGGAGAGAATTCAGGGCTTAGCCACATGTACTGGTCTGGCAGCCCCATCTCAACCACAGAGGCCCCAGGGCCACATTATCCACAGTGAATGGGTTAATTGATAGGAAGTGGATTTGCTTTCCCTGACTTTCTCATTTTGAGCTGCTGCAGGAAGCAGGCAACAGTGGCAGCTATGGGAAGGTGCAGATTATGTAGGACACTGGGAGTTAGCATCTACTCCTCTTCTCAGTGGGTCTATGAAACATCACTCACTGCAAAGCATCACTTACTGCAAAGCATCAAGACACTGAGGCCTCCAACAAGTTCTCCCTCTCTCTCAAGGATGTCTCACATAGAAGGGTCACCCTTGCCAACAGACAGAGTGTGGCAGTTTCCTGGGGTGATTGATTTCAGGGGTCTTGTACATCAATAAACTCCCTACTGCTCTACTGGTTGGACCCAATACTCTTCCTGGCATCTAATTCTTTTGGTGTGAAGTATTGATTTTATTAAAATGGAATTACCCATAAGAAAAGCAATCCTGATGAAACTTCCCCATAATTTCTTAGTGTATGAAAGACTAGAGTGATGGTTGGTGGAACTGGAAGGGAGCAACAAATGAATGGGTAATATCTGTGGGAAAAGGGAGCATTCCAGGGGAAAGGGAAAGTGGTAGGAGGTTCTCAAAGTAAACTTTATAATAATTTCACAATTTTGCTCCATGGTAGCTCAGCCTGGAGGTAATGAAATGAAACCAGATTATTTACTACTTCCTTGACATGCTCTTCCCCCTCATCCTCCCCATGTGTGTCTATGGCTCCTTGCTGGTCTGCAGTGCCCATCCTGCAGCATTGCATAACCTACACTGGAGACCCTACTATCCCTCCTCCTTATTGCCATAATTTGATGTCCAAGCAAAGGGTGGCTAGCTTTGTTAGGCTGAGTTTGAAAGAGGGAAGGGAGATATGAAATGACTCATGGGGGAACAGAGGGTAGGAAGAGTTTTATTTCTCTTTAGACCTCTAAATCAGGATGGGGAATGAAGGCTATGTGTGATCTGAAGGCCTCAGCTCACTGGTGGGGACTGTCTCTCAGGGTCTCATGGTACTCCAGGGAAATGGATCTGACCACAAATAGGTATTGTGGTGGCAGTGAAAACTGTGGCAAGAACCCAAAATGTTTATAAGGACTGGGCAGCCTGCTCTCTCCCCTCAGTACAGGGCAGCTGCTTGCCTGTGAACCAGTAAACAGCTCTGTGGTTTCTTGGTTGCTCCCTCTCTCTCCAACACTCATCTCTCAAGGCTGGACTCAGAAGAAGGAGATGGAGCCTGGTGCCCTGAGATTCCAGTGGAACCTGATGACCTGAAGGAGTTCCTGCAGATTGACTTGCATACCCTCCATTTTATCACTCTTGTGGGGACCCAGGGGCGCCATGCAGGGGGTCACGGCATCGAGTTTGCCCCCATGTACAAGATCAATTACAGTCGGGATGGCACTCGCTGGATCTCTTGGCGGAACCGTCATGGGAAACAGGTAGGAAGAAGAGACATCCAGACCTTGGGATGTCCAAGACTGTATTTAGACTTAGGCTAGGAGAAGAAGGGTACAGGTTGTCTGTGTGGGTATGTCTGTCCAGGGATTAGGCATGCCCTTGTAAATGTGTGACCCAGGGTGAAGGAGGCAGGGAAGGAATATCAAGGCTGTAGGGAAAGTGGAGTAGATGCATTCTGCTCCTCGAATTAAGAAGAGAGAGCCCATTGAAAATGTGGCAGGGTGAAGAAAAGTGAGCATGATTTAATATCACCTCTTCATTCGTTCTCTTCTCTCTCCTCAGGTGCTGGATGGAAATAGTAACCCCTATGACATTTTCCTAAAGGACTTGGAGCCGCCCATTGTGGCCAGATTTGTCCGGTTCATTCCAGTCACCGACCACTCCATGAATGTGTGCATGAGGGTGGAGCTTTACGGCTGTGTCTGGCTAGGTAGGTCACTAGCCCAGGAAGCCTATAGACTTTATTAAAAACTTCAACTTCTGGGAAAATCAAATCAGAAAGGGATGGGATCAGTAACTCCTGGAATGGTGATTCCTTCTTGGGAAGAGTAGAGACAGAAGCATTGCTCATTAACCCAGGGCTTGGTGCCCCACACTGTGTCATGCATTCAGAGTCATTATGTTGACTGCCACTGAGGGGCGCTCCTCCAAAGTCCTCCCTGGGTGCCCAGATGGAGTCCTCCTGGACACTCTGTGCAAGCTTATACCCTTGAAACTCACACAGTTCCCTGGGGTAATGGGCCTGAGCAGTAGGCACTCACTTGGCTGTGTTTCCTTTGCAGATGGCTTGGTGTCTTACAATGCTCCAGCTGGGCAGCAGTTTGTACTCCCTGGAGGTTCCATCATTTATCTGAATGATTCTGTCTATGATGGAGCTGTTGGATACAGGTAAATCTTGGGAAACTTTGATTATTAAAATGGGAAATTGGCCACTAGGAAAGAATAATATTTTATCATGTCTTGGGATCAATAATCAATCAACCAATCAGTATTTATTTAGTTCCTGTACAAGGCATTTGGAGATAATTTAGATTAAGGAATATATATGACCTTTATTTCTAGGGAACTAAAAGCCCAGTTTGGGAAGACAAGTTAATTACCCAGAAAACAATCAATTATACTAGAGTTTGTGATGGCTCTAGGTGTAATAGCCATATTTTTGACCCTCAAAACAGGACGTGTAGTCTGACACAAATATTGGCCTACTTATGGAAACAAAGGGCCAGAGAATTGAAGTACCAAGTATAATACTCTGGGTAAGTCAAGAAGTCAGAAAGAATAGACCTTATACATATAAATGCTTTGAAAATTGTAAAAAGCGGACTAGTAAGGCTTACAATAGACAAGGAAAGTTCTAGGGTAAGATGAGAATTATAGCAGAGAAAGGTAGGTAGAAGGTAGCAGAAGAAAGGAAGCAGGGCTGAAGGCAAGACTGGCCTGGCTATTGTAGAAGCTGGAGCTCAGAAGAACAGAATGGAACAATGGATAAGCCTGAAGTGCATGGATGGAGTGCCATGGCAAAGAAGTGTGACCAGATACAGTAGGAACTTAGAGCTGGGTACGGGATGCTCCCACCTATCCCATTCCACTTCAAGCCTTCAAGCCTTGCCATTCTTCTAGCCCACACTAACACTTTTCTCTCTAAGCTTGGTCTGTATCTGCAAAGTGAGCCTGGGAGAGAAGTCAGTTCATAGTGAAGACCAGATCAGATGATGGAGGTTGACAGGGCTTGAGAGAAGGAGATACTAGTGAATCTCAGGAAGGGAGTGTGGAATTATAGCCTTCCATTGGCTTAGGTGTGGAGAATGAACTATTGCTCTCTAGCTGCCATCCCCTGGGTGAAGGCTTGATTCATCCACTCTTCTACTCCTAGTCACTTCCTTTCCATCTTCTTAGTCACTGTTCTTTCCTTTTTGCTTAAACTGTCTTGGCATAATTTTGCTCAGTCACACCCCAACAGGCATGTATTCAAGGCATAGAGGAAATCAGAGATCAACCGAATTCAGTTTAATTTAATAAGCCTTTGTTAGTCAACTGTTACTATATACAAGGAATTTGGCCAGGCATGTTAGGTATTCAAAGGTAATGAAGTCATTGACCTTACCTTTAAAGAGCTCACAATTTGGAGTAGGGGCTAAAACAGAATATAAGTTATTATGATTCGAGTATATGAGCAAGAGATAGCCTATGATTGCTCTGGGGTTCAAAGGAAAAAGTAAACTATAGTAGGAAAGCACAAAAATGGGGATGAAAACATCTGGATTTTATATAATAAAAGTTACTTCTCTTTGCTACAAGGCTTAAGGGATTAAAATGTGTGTGAAAAGCATTTCATAAGATAAATTGCTGTACACATATAAGTTGTTATCTGATTATCATTTTTCTGACTGAAGGACTGCAAAGATATGGTAGAATCGATGAAATCTGAATTGGGTCCCAAAGAATGGGTACTACTTTCACAGATACAGATTCTTGAAATGGAATTTTAGGCAGAGGGAATAGCATGAGGAAAAAAGAATTATGGTTATAAAGTTTAGGGGACTGTCTGGGAAAATCAACAGTTTATTTAATGATGGGCCATATTTATGTGGCAAAGTAGTACAGGAGAAGCAAAACAAAGCAGATTATGCCATGTCTTGAAGGAACCTGAAGTCAAAGCCAAAAGGAGCAAGAAGTGGAGGAGGAGGAAGAGGAGAAGTTGCTGTTCTTGTTCTTCATAAACATTATCATTAATGTAATGAGTCATTGAAGATTTTTAAAGCTGAGGAAGGACATGATTGGAGCTGTGGTTTAGACAGATTAATCAAGCAGCATGCAAAGGTTAGATTGGAATGGAATGAGGAGGTGATGAGGAACATTTTAAAACTCTGAGTTCTGCCAAGTAAAAAGAATTAATGACCAAGGCCATAACCGTGACTGTGGGGAATGAGGAAAATATATTCATTTAGGGGACATTTGCAATCTGATTGGATGTATGGGGCAAGACAGCAGGGTGAGAAAAAGTGTCACATGAAGCTTGACAGTCTAAGTGACTGAAACAATGGAGATGACATGTATTTATTCAACAAATATATTTTGAGTGCTTACCATGCACCAAGCACTTTCCACTACTATGAAAGAGAAGTGTAATTTATGGAAAAGGGAAACCAAGGAGAAAGATTTAGTTCGGTAGGGTATGATGATGGATTTAGTTTGGGGTTTAAGTCTATGAGATTGACAAGACATTCAGTAGAGAAATAAGGAAGGTAGCCAGAATTATGGCTCTGAACTCCAAGGGAAAGATTAAAAAAATTACAAAAATGTAGACATCATTGGCTTCATTTAATAATTGAGGTAATAAAATATCTGGTGGAGGTGGCTGAGTGAAGAGAGATGACATCAGAGTCTCAGGAAATAGTCATATTAGCAAAAGTTACTTTTTAAATTGAAAACAATTTCAAGAGTAATATATGCTTACTGGTGATTTTAATAACTCTAAAGTATATAAACATTGAAAACTTATTTTCCTATCCCTTCTTCACTTGATTTAATTTTGACTAAAGGGGAACTGAACAGGTATTCCTTTTAATTTCTGTTGCTTTTCATAAGACTTCCATGGGATTTATTTTTCTGGGGATAATGGGGAATATATTTATTGCAAGTAAACTTATGTTCTCCTAGCTTTCTGATCTGTAGAGAGAAGAAAAAGATGGCAAAACCTTGGAAGGGAGATCCAGGCTCTGGTCACTGTGGATAAGGCCAGTCAAATTTTATAATTTACCATACATTTTCAATGATTAAATATATTTTAAAAGGCTGGCATAATCACCCTTAGTATTTTTTATTTTTTGCGATTCACAAATTTTACAAATTATTGGTCTGGCAATAAACCTCAAGGGTCACACCCATTATTGCTTGAGGGTGAGTATCCCAATCTCATCATTTGGGAGATTTGTGTCATATCTGCCAGAGCTTGAGATGCACAGCTTGAGGAAAGACAAGTTCCACATGATGGGTTCTTGCTCTATGCCTCCATAAAAAGAAGAAAGGAGCCTCTTTGTGTTCTCCAAGTAGTCAAATAAGTATATATGCAGTTACATTCCATCCAGCAGTCAGGCTTCTGGCAAACTCAGCCTTTAAAACAGAGCCTCTTACTCAGAAGTCAAAGAAGACTGCTAAGCTAGAACACAAAACTAAATCCAATACCTGGGATTCTCATGACATCCATGCATCTTACTTCCTGGGTCTAGTATCCTATAAATTTAATTAAAATTAAATAGAAATTATTGTTTAAATTTGGAGCTTATATTTTCTCCCTTTCATTTAATATCAAATTGGGTTGTTGGATATGTGGAATAGAAGAGAGTGTGACTGGATTCTCTGAAATTGATTCACTGAACAATGACAGCGTGTAGTTAAAGGAGAGTCAGCACCAAGCTCTGGAAACATTTATTTGATAATGGGGCAAGTGCTACTATGTATGCTAGTATTTATTCTATGCATTTATGCATTTCATCATTTACTTAGTGAATTAATTCGTCAACTGCATTTGATAATATTGAGTCATTATGTGAAGACATATTCATTATATAAGAATAGGCAAGGTACAATAAATTATAGAAAGCTTTTCATATTAAATAAGATATTGTTTAAAGGTTTTACTACTAAAGGGGTAAGCATCAAATATTTTATAAAAATTACTAATATGAAATTCTTAATTCTCCATTGATGCAAGACAAATGAGTCAATACTGTAATACAAATGTGATTATTTACAGTCCTTCAATTTCAAGATAATAAGCCCATACAAAATCTGGAGTAAAGATGCTGGGTAAAAGCTCTTCCATGAATATGTGATTAACTCAGATTTCTCTCTCCTTTTCCTCCTCTTCTCCTGGCCTGAGCAGCATGACAGAAGGGCTAGGCCAATTGACTGATGGTGTGTCTGGCCTGGACGATTTCACCCAGACCCATGAATACCACGTGTGGCCCGGCTATGACTATGTGGGCTGGCGGAACGAGAGTGCCACCAATGGCTACATTGAGATCATGTTTGAATTTGACCGCATCAGGAATTTCACTACCATGAAGGTCAGTGCAGTTGGATGTGGTGGAATTTCTTTAAGGAGGCACAAATCATAGTGTGGTAGAGAAAAGGCATGCTAGAAAGAAGTCTAGGCTGATGACGGTTCAATGACATATTCTGTTACTAACTAGCTAAATGCATTTCACCAGTCACTTCACCTCTAAGGGTGTGGTTCTCCATTTGTGTGTAAGGGAGTTAGAATAGGTCAGTGAGCTCTCTCTCTCTCTCTCTTTTTTTTTTGTTCTAACACTAAAGGTGACACATCCATAAAACACAATAACACAGTGTCCAGGGCCCACAGATTTTTAAGACCCGTAAAAATGTTTTAATTTCTTTTCATATCAGATGAAAAAAAACCAAATTTTTAGGGTCAAAGATTATCTTTTTACCAGCACAGTTGCTATATATATATATATATATATATATATATATATATGTATACACACACACACATCTATATATACACACACACACATATGTGTGAATATGTGTATTCTCATTTAGAAATGAGATTTCTAAAAAAAAAAAAAAGATGAAATTGTTTTGGATTGTATATTATTTCAGGTTTCTCACCTAGCCCTGTTGAAAAGTAGACTGGCTCTGAAACATACCTAGGAGGAAGTAGGATGGCAGTCATCCTCTTACCTCAGTTCAGAATAGCTCGAATCAGGGTAGATGGCAACTGTGGTTGAGAGGATTATAGACTTGAGAGAATTCAAGGCAAGGAAGGGCCTGAGAAGATGCTGGTGTAGTCATCATTTAACAGATGAGAAAACTGCAGTCCAGCAACATGAAGTGAGGTGGCCAAGGACAGACAGTGCATACAGGTGACCAGGGTTGCAGCCCAGGTTTTATAATGCCTGACCAACTATCACTGCTGCTGTGAGGTTCCTAGAAGGAAAAATCCAGAAGACTGCAGAACACCAACTATTTACCAAGGGTGGTGCTCGCAGAAACAGCAGGTCTTGACTTATGGAGTTGGCTGGCACTGTCTCCATGCACCTTAGCAGGGCCAACCTGTCACTCACTTGCCTCTTTCTCTACCAGGTCCACTGCAACAACATGTTTGCTAAAGGTGTGAAGATCTTTAAGGAGGTACAGTGCTACTTCCGCTCTGAAGCCAGTGAGTGGGAACCTAATGCCATTTCCTTCCCCCTTGTCCTGGATGACGTCAACCCCAGTGCTCGGTTTGTCACAGTGCCTCTTCACCACCGAATGGCCAGTGCCATCAAGTGTCAATACCATTTTGCTGATACCTGGATGATGTTCAGTGAGATCACCTTCCAATCAGGTAGGGAGCTCAGGTCCTCTTTGGGAAGTGGGAGCAAGGTGATGAAGGAGGAATGCACATGGCCAGAAGTTCTCATTAGCAGGTCTCTGAGAGGAGTGGGATGGTACAGGCAGCTTCTCATTTCTGGATGCAGTGAATCCTTTGTGTGACTAGTTTTAATTGTGGAGGGGACAGGATGAGAATGGAAATGAACAAAATATTCATGTAACTCTTCTTAGAAAGATTTTTTTTAAATGAGAGTATAGTGTGTTAAAAATTTTATATAATTTAAGGCAGTTAATAAGCTGCTAAGAAAAAGCACACCTAAGCACTACTGAGATATTTAAATGAAAATCTCTAAATATACACAAAAGTAAAGAGAACAATAAACCACCCGTCACTCAGCTTTACTAATCATTGATATTTTGCCATATTTGTTTCACCTATTCCTTCCTTTTGGCTGTAGCATTTTAAAGCAAATGTGAGATACTATTTGATTTCATTAGCAAATACTTTGACTGCATCTAAGAAAATAGTGTCATTTTCATAGCTATAATGCCATGATAACATCTAACAACCCTTATTATTAAATAATTTCTAAATACAACCCAATATCCTGTCCATATTCAAGTATGACTAACTGTCCAACAATGTCTTAATTCAGTTGGCGTTACCAAATAAGGATCAAAATAAGGATCTCTTGGTGTGCTTCTTTATTCTATTTGCCCTGTATCTCTTTTAATCTAAAACAATTCCTTCCTTTTTTTTTTTTTTTTTAAGGATTCTGGCTTGGCTGATGGCTTTCTGTGGTGTCATTTTACTTGAGCTTCTGTTCTCTGTCATTCCTAATGACTGGGTGCTTACATCTACAGGTCAATTTGATTCAAGTTCAATATCTATTTTTGTCAAGAATTCTTTTTTTTTTTTTTACTTTGCCATCCTATTTCTTTATTATCAGAAAGTTGTTTTTTTTTATTTTTTTATTTTTTTATTATTATACTTTAAGTTGTAGGGTACATGTGCATAACGTGCAGGTTTGTTACATATGTATACTTGTGCCATGTTGGTGTGCTGCACCCATCAACTCGTCAGCACCCATCAACTCGTCATTTACATCAGGTATAACTCCCAATGCAATCCCTCCCCTCTACCCCCTCCCCATGATAGGCCCCGGTGTGTGATGTTCCCC
Organism: Macaca mulatta; assembly: GCF_049350105.2. Lineage (NCBI taxonomy): Eukaryota > Metazoa > Chordata > Mammalia > Primates > Cercopithecidae > Macaca > Macaca mulatta. The sequence goes on along the minus strand of NC_133406.1, from coordinate 104,120,623 downwards.
TTCCCAAGTCCAAGTGATCTCAGTGTTCAGTTCCCACCTATGAGTGAGAACATGCGGTGTTTGGTTTTCTGTTCTTGTGATAGTTTGCTAAGAATGATGGTTTCCAGCTGCATCCATGTCCCTACAAAGGACACAAACTCATCCTTTTTTTATGGCTGCATAGTATTTCATGGTGTATATGTGCCACATTTTCTTAATCCAGTCTGCCACTGATGGTTGTCAAGAATTCTTTATGGATAGTGTTGTATATTTTATGCTGAACTTCATCATGGGGATATAATGCTAGATCCTCTCACTTTTTATGATACTAAGATTGATTTCTGGTTCCTCATGAACTTTTTCCTTAAGTTTTATCCTCCATTAATAACCACTGTCTGAATTACTTATTTCACTAGGGGTTGCTAAATGATGATTTTCTAATTCTTTACTTTTTTTCTGCATTTCTTAGCTGAATTTCTTCCAAATAGAATAATTATTCTTCATGCACCAGTTTACTCAGATTTCACATTGAAAGACCAGGATATGTGACTTATTTTCCCCTTTAATTATTAATTTTCAGAGTAATGACTTGATACCCTAGCAACCCTCAATAATGTCTAATGAAGTTTGTTTTTTACTCTTATTTTTTGGTATAATTATAAACTAATTGCTTTTTATCAATTTAATGTTTAATCGATTGCAGGGTTTTTTTTTTTTGTTTTTTTGTTTTTGTTTTTGTTTTTTTTTTAGACAGTGTCCCTCCCTGTCACCCAGGCTGGAATGCAGGTGGTGTGATCTCGGCTCACTGCAACCCCTGCCTCCTGGGTTTGAGTGATTCTTCTGCCTCAACCTCCCAAGTAGCTGGGCTTACAGGTGCCTGCCACTGTGCCTGGCTAGTTTTTCTATTTTTAGTAGAGATAGGGTTTCGCCATGTTGGCCAGGCTGGCCTTGAACTCCTGAACTCAAGTGATATGCCTGCCTTGGCCTCCCAAAGTGCTGGGATTACAGGTGTGAGCCACCGTGCCCAGTCATTATTCTTTTTAATACTCAAGTTGTGCTGTCTTTGACTAGAGTTTGCTCTTTTTTTTTTTTTCTGAGACAAAATCTTGCTCTGTTGTCCAGGATGGAGTACAATGGCACGATCTTGGCTCATTGCAACCTCCGCCTCCCAGGTTCAAGCGATTCTCCCGCCTCGGCTTCCCGAATAGCTGGGCTTACAGGCACCTACCACCATGCCTGGCTTTTTTTTTTTTTCTTTCTTTCTTTCTTTTTTTTTTTTTGTATTTTTAGTAAAGACAGGGTTTCACCATGCTGTCCAGGCTGGTCTCAAACTCCTGACCTCAGACGATCCGCCCGCCTAAGCCTCCCAAAGTGCTGGGATTACAGGTGTGAGCCACTGCACCCAGCCTAGAGTTTGCATTTTTAAGGGGGCTCTTTGCTCTTTGGATCTGACCCTAGAAGCCTTTGATATCTTTCTTGTTTTCTGAAAGAACAAGGTATTTCAAGCTCATTTTGAACATGCACTGTGCCCAACATGGAATCAACCATTTCTTCAAGAAATCTTGATTCCTTTTAGTAGAAAATGGTATTTAGAGAACACAAACTGGGCAGTAGGGATGTTCATTGCTAATAGGTTGTCATTGTTTCTTGAATTTTTTGGTGGAAGAAAGCAATTCAATATGTATATTTAAAAAGAAAAAGATTATGAGTTTACATTGTTATTTCCAATTGAAATTAAAGATAAGGTTTTTATTTAAACTTGATTTTATACTTTCATCTCTATTATTTATGCTAAACATCATGTTTCCTAACAATGTTAACAGCATTTTCTTCATCCTGTTATTCAAAAAGCAATACCAATATTATTACTAGCAACATAACTATTGAGCATTAAGATTTCGTAACAATTCTCTTTTCTTTGTCCTGAGAATATATCCTACTAAGAATGTACAGTCAAAGCACTGTGTTCTAAGGTCAGTTGGGTAACAGTGGTATAATTCTTTTCTGTATATAGTTATATCACCAATGTGGTATACAGTTAGGGTAACAGTGGGATAATTTTTTTCTGTATGTAGTTGTGTCACCAATGTGATATACAGTTAGGTTCATTGTATTCCATTTGTTTCAACTTTTAGGGATTCGTTTTAAACTGTAAACACTACTTTTGATTGGACAGTAACAGCAGCAAATAGTGATTTAACTTACTGATACCAGAAACTGTGCCAAATCTTGAAAAGTTAAAAGGTGTTTAGAATATTGTTCACACTATTAAATTTTAGATGGGGAGACAAAAGACACACAATGCTGAAAAAAAAAGAAAGAAATGTCCAAAGCAATATGAACAATAAATGGTCAGAAGGAGAGAGGCACTAGAGTGTGTTTGTCATAGACAGCATCAAAGAAATAAGATTTGTACTGGGCCTGGAAGAAAAGTCCAGGTGTAAAATAACACAAGAGAGAGGAAGAGACTAATTTAAAGATAAACCACACTTTGGGAGGCCAAGGCAGGAGGATTGCTTGTTATCAAGAGTTTAAGACTAGCCTGGGTAACATGGCGAAACCCTATCTCTTTAAAAAACACAAAAATTAGCTGGGTGTGGTGGCACATGCCTGTAGTCCCAGCTACTTGGGAGGCTGAGGTGAGAGGATCACCTGAGTCCCAGAGGCAGAGCTTGCAGTGGGTCGAGATCGCACCACTGCACTCCAGCCTGGGTGACAGAGTGAGACCCTGTTAAAACAAAAACAAAAACAAAAACAAAAAAACAAAAAACAAAAAGATAAACCAGAAGAACCCATCCTTTCAGATTTGATTTTTAAGGGGGGAAAAAAAATTCAAGATGGTTTGCTTATTAAGATGTACTGATAAGACAATAGAGCATATTTTTAGGAAAACAGGTTTGATGTTTAAATGCCTTCTGTGCTAATGATTCAATCTAACAGTAAGTTGATTGATTGTTTTAAGTTGATTGATTGTTTTATCTGAATACTGAGAGTAGAAATCAAGACACTCAAAGTCAATGCCACTTATACTGTAAGTGTTAACTGGGGGACAAATAGATTACTACCCATCCTCAGGGATTCTCCTGGCATAGTAATCAGTACACTTATTACAGCTAATTATAGCTATGAAGCATGGTTTTTGACTCCTGGGGTCTCTTGAGCTTTAAATCCAATGCATAATAATATTAGTTTTCACTGGAGCCTGATAACTGAACTCATAAAGCACATGCAGAGGCCAGATACCTCCTTATTTATATAATAATGTTAAGAAGAAGAAAAATTAGGATAGTTGGAAGAAATATCTCTTAGAAAGGAAATACGTATTCTAATTCTTGACCCCCTTGATTAGACAAATCAGAGGGAAAAATTCAGGCAAAGCTGCCAACATCAATCTGGCAAATACACTTTTGTGGTTTAGTCTCAGAAGCTGCAAAATCACAGTAGAGGACCCTCCAATGTCAGTAAATATCTATAAAGATGAAGCCTTAATTCATAAATTGAAGGCCTAGACCGATGAGGCATAGTGGAGACTCTTTTATAAACAATCTAATTTCCTTTAAGGAAAAAGCATCTTAACACTATGTCTATCTCTTGCCCATTTACCTGCCATATTATGTCTATATTTTCACTGAATTTGGGTCCTGCTTCTTATGCTTTATAATAATGCATGGTCACAACCTGTTGAATCGCTGTTTCTTAAACTTTTTTGTACCATAGCACCTAGTATGTAATATGTGAAACAAAAATTTTACAAAGGAAAACTTGCTCTTACTATTTAGATAAATGGTGATACTTTTATTTGATATATTTATGATTTTATCTTTTTAAAAGACTGATGGCAACTCACTAAATTGATTTCATAATGTGCTAGGTCACAATATGACTTCAGAGAAAACACAGCTATCTGTCTTCTCCCTGGCTCTGACTCACCCTTGTTTTATAACAGATGCTGCAATGTACAACAACTCTGGAGCCCTGCCCACCTCTCCTATGACACCCACAACCTATGGTATGTGTGATTCCTAATTATACAAATTAAGTTGAAGGGACTTCCTGGAGGATGAAGAAGGGTAGAGAGTTGCAAAGCCCTGGCTGTGTGGGAGGCTTTACACCAGTTGGCTTTGGATGAAGAGTAGCCCTGGAAAGGTAGGACTGTCTACCTCCAAGTTATGGATCCAAATATACTCTATTCACTACTGATTCATGTGCTTCTTCAGCTGAGGCAGAGTCTGGAGTTGTCCCAATTTCTCCATGAAAGTTTGGAAATTTGGGGTCAGAAACAGGGAAATGGACATTCCTAGGTCAGACCCATAGTGGGTATTTCTAAGAAGGGGTGAAAATCTAAGAAACAAAATGTTGATCTCTCTAATTGGAGATAAATATGCCATGTATGCCTTGCTTTAGGCAGTCATTGGTGACACTAGCCAGCGATGTGGGAAACATGTGTGATTGCATGTGTCCAAAGAGGACTTTCAGCTCCCTTGGCATGTCTCAAAGAATGCAGAGAATGAAACTGATTCTTCAACTATTTTTCATGAAGTGTGATTAAGGGACCATAGACTCAGGCCATAATAATACAGAGACAAAATTTTGGGAAGAATAGAAAAACTCACCATTATTCTGTCTGACACACGGGGAGAGGGAGACTACTGTCTTATGGAAGAGGGAAGTAGGATTTGTGAACAAAGTAATAAAACAGGATGGGCATGGTGACTCACACCTGTAATCCCAGCACTTTGGGAGGCAGAGGTAGGCAGATCACAAGGTCAGGAGTTTGAGACTAGCCTGGCCAACATGGAGAACCCCATCTCTACTAAAGATACAAAAATTAGCCGGGCATGGTGGCGCATGCCTGTAATCCCAGCTACTCAGGAGGCTGAGGTAGGAGAATTGCTTGAACCTGGGAGGGAGAGGTTGCAGTGAGCCGACATCATGCCATTGCACTCTATCCTGAGGGACAGAACAAGACTCTGTCTCAGGAAAAAAAAAAAAAAAAGTAATAAAACAGTAGCAAGAAAAAAAAAAAAAAAAACCTGTAGCAAGAACAAGAATAAACAGAAGTATTAAGGTGGCATCTTCCATAATTATCTTCAAGGAACAGGGTCTACCTCCATGTTTCCAGTCCAGTCCCTCATACTTTTACTTGACCTGTGAGATAATTGTATTCTCTGCCTTCTCTCCCTGGTCACAGATCCAATGCTTAAAATTGATGACAGCAACACTCGGATCCTGATTGGCTGCTTGGTGGCCATCATCTTTATCCTCCTGGCCATCATTGTCATCATCCTCTGGAGGCAGTTCTGGCAGAAAATGCTGGAGAAGGTGAGGAGGTGCAGAATGGCCATGATACCAAAAACTGCTCCTTTCTTTCTTAAGCCACTGTTGCCCCAGGAGTAAAAGGCACATTGCAAACATTTATTAATGGTTGGAGTTAATTGAGGCTACCAAGAAACATAGGAATGAAGCCAGAAAAGAATTAGCTAAGTCTATTTTCTCATTTTTAGAGTGGAGATGTTGGAACCTCCCTAACCTTCCTCGAAAATGCAGAAAACTCTTCTTAATACATTGAATCTCAACTCAGGCATTTTCCTTGAAGATTCTGATTCACTGGATTTTGGGTGGAGGCCAGGCATCCATACTTAAAAAAAAAATTAACAAGTGCTTCTGATGCACATTCAAATTTAAGAATTACTCTCTCCTAATGCCAAGCTGAAATTTCTGATAATGCTGTTGAAGTTCCTTCTCATCTTTTTCACTTTGCTTGTCTGTTTGGTGTGTGTGTGTGTGTGTGTGTGTGTGTGTGTGTGTAGAAAAACATCCAGCTTCATGAATGTTCAAGTCAAGTTTCTCACTACTCTATTTCTACTTTTGTTCACTTGAAGGTTATGATTATGTATCCCTCTGAGTCCCTTTTCAGACTCTGTCTATGCCAACTGATCTGAATAACTTTTTACATTGTCTAACACTTTACAAGAAGCAGACTTTTTCCTCATGCATAATTTTATATATACCTCATTGAGTAATAACTCATAGGTATTGTTATATTTAACTATTTTTCTGATGAGAAAATGTGATGTGCTTAAGGTCATACAACTGGTGTCCAGTCTTCCATGCTTTTTCCAATTGTTAATATTGAAATGCATTTATTTCTTTCTACATTCATTTCATCAAAGATGGAGTATCTATGACTTGTCTTGCTTTCTTGGACCAAATAGCAACTCACTGCTGCTTAGTGTCTATTCTTTTGGGGCCTGCTGATGATTAAGTATTTCTACGTTTGGCCATGGTCACCTTTCCTGGTCAATGAGTTCCTCTCATTAGACATGTACTAGGAGAGGCCACAGAAACTCTGAGCTGTGGGGCTTTGAACTGCCTCCTGAGGGCAGGGAACAGGAAGAAGGAGAAATCCTGATTGATTTCGGTGTTTGGGGGTGGGGTCTCAGAGGAGAACAATGCCTGTGTGGGATCTCTATTCCAGACAAGAGGAAAGGGCACCATGAGAATGGGCTTGAGTCTCCAGAGCGTTCTAGATGTAGGATGGGAGAAATATGGCTCAAATCAAGGGTAAGGAGGAGCAATCCTGATGAGTAGCCTGCAATTCCTTCTGACCTGTGCCACCCTCAGGTTCCTGAGATGGTTGATGTTTGTTTTAAGGTTTTTAGGCAGGAATATTTCATGTAAGAGGTCTCCTTGCTTCCCACAAGTATGTCTACTAGTCTGAAAACACTTAAAGCTTTCAATTCACAAATAGCCACAGAAGACTGAAAGACAGAATCCACAGAGACTCACTCACTGTCATGAGGTGTCTCAAGGCATGAATGAGGCAAATATCAAAACTTTTCCTCCTTTAGAATGCTGGAACACACTAGTGTTTAATGAGGTATTCCAGAGTGAGGGTGGTGGTGAACTGAAGATTCACTGAACTGCTTGAAGAGGATATGTAACCTTCTTAAATAGTCTGTTAGGACCACATTTTAGCCAAGGGAGGAGGGTCTGTGTTCTCTACTCTATGAGCTCTTTTTCTCTTTATGTGAGCCACAATTTACCACACTTCTCTGAGTCTTTATTCTGAGGCCTGTTGGAATATCTTCATGGGCTAAGAGAGAAATGTTGGAATCTCCAGGTAAAAGGTAGAGCAAACATTTTTCCCTTGAATATTTAACTTGGTCCTCTGAGAAATTCTACCCCTGTACACCCTGAGTAAGATGACTCAAGGTGCTCTGGAATGACACCCAGGATTTCTTCCTGGGAACAAAATTTTATGTGGAAAATCATTGAGTACACACATATATTCTAAGAACATTACTTAACATAGCTGTAGACTGTAGCATTGTTTGTAGGATACTTTTGATGGTGTCCTCAACATTCCCTCTTTGAGAGATTCAACCCACATATATTGAGTACCTACTTCGTTCTGAGCTTCATGCTTGTACTGGGGATATTACTGCAACAAAAGACCTTTCAGTCTAGTGGAAAAGTGCACATCTAAGTTTCGCCATTGAGCACCCAAGCTGTGTTTGTTGGAGTGGAGCATTTTACATGCTTAAACTCAAATAGTCACATACATGCAAATGTTGGCATTTTCCTTTTGATGGAGCAGGCAGGTTATATTAGATAAGATACCACAGAAGTGGTTGCTTTGTTGTTCTCCCTCCCTTATTAGGTGTAAGTCACATTGTTATCTCTGGACACCTAGAGCTTTCCTGTCCCATATTGTAGCCATTTTATTTTTGGTTAGTGAAAATATGGGTCAGTGGTGGGTATTATCCTAATTTAGGGTGTCAGAATGATCAATTAGAACTATTGATTCATCATGTTATAGTGCATTTATTAAGTTAATAAAAAATTTATGTCTATTCCAAAACCAAGCAGTTAAAGGGTAAGCCAGCAAAACCCATCATTTAATAAAACATAGAAAACTCTATAAGATTGAGATATTTGGCTACCGATAGGTTCTTATAGCATCAAGGAGATAATCCTTTTTTTTTTTTTTTTTTAAGTGTTTCAGAAAGCACATCATAGAAATTAGAAGATCAAATTCTACCTTGAAGAAATGAAGGATTATTCTAAGTTTCTACAACACAGGCATTTGTGGACGCAGACTGCATCCCTAGCACGTCCAGTGTCACTGGGGTTAAACAGTAGTAAAGAGTTATTTCATTTTCGTGGAAGAGCTGAGTTTAAGAAGGGGAGGAATTGACCATCTTTTTTGTGCCAGCGTGTCTTTCTCCTTGTTATTCTCTTCCAGGCTTCTCGGAGGATGCTGGATGATGAAATGACAGTCAGCCTTTCCCTGCCAAGTGATTCTAGCATGTTCAACAATAACCGCTCCTCATCACCTAGTGAACAAGAGTCCAACTCGACTTACGATCGCATCTTTCCCCTTCGCCCTGACTACCAGGAGCCATCCAGGCTGATACGAAAACTCCCAGAATTTGCTCCAGGGGAGGAGGAGTCAGGTGAGGATGATGTGGTGGGCAGGGAATCGAGGGAGAAACTTCGACAAGCCTCAGGTAGGAATGACGCACCTGCTCCCAGTTAACTGTATCTATTTTTAGTCTCTACTAACCTCCTGAGAAGTCCACATTCTCTTTCTAGATTTGGTCTGCAGCTGCTCCTGGCCCAATTTGAGCACCTCTCCCTTGCTACTGAATATAAGATGTGTGGAGGGACCCACATATCAGAAAATAAAGAAAAAAAAAAAACATGTGAATTAGGTGTTAACACCACAAGAACCTAAACAGTCCAACCAGTCTAACCTCATTTCACATGTCGGGAAAGTGAAAAAGCCCAGATAGAGTACTCATCCAACACCAAATTTCATAAGTGGGTAAAGGCAGGACTAGATTTTCACCTGGAGAAATAAATAAATAAATGAAGCTAAAGACATTCCAAAATTCCCAGTGGTATAGCCATTTAAATAACTAAAATAAATAACTACTTGAGTTATCTATTTTTTGGTAATTTCTCTTTGGTAAACATTTATTAGAGTAATATGAGATTTTATTATGAGAGTAAAATATTTCTCCCCTTTTCTCAATAAAAGCATTGAAATAAAACAGGTAAAATAGTAAGTAGTGTCAGTTCATTCAAATTTCAATGTCTTTTAAAAAATGATGCAGAGTCATATCAGAAGGGAAGCTGGAGTCACCTCTTTAGCTCAGAGCAACTTTTCTATAAGGTCATCTACCTGAGGGACTCAAGCCAGTAGAAAATACCTTGTAGTGTTGAGGAGAGAGGAGCTAGGCCTGAGCTGAATGTAAAAGCAGACAGGACTAAATTCAAGAGCATAAGATTTTACAGGAAGGAGCCTGAAGTGGTCTTTTCAAAGGATAAAAGGAAACTTGCATCTATTTTATTATTCAATGGACAGAAGACATGAAAGAGCATGCTAAATTCAAGTAATTTCACAGAGGCAGCAAGAACTAAGGATATAAACTGATTTATTTCTTAGGGTGAATGGAAGTAATTTACCTATTTCCTAAGTTTAAAACATTCCCCACCTTGTATTTTAATGTTTTTTTTTTAAGTTAGAATATGTCTTAAACTAGATCATATGTCTTTAATCTGAAAGTTTTTTATACCTAAAATCAGTTTTTAAGTCAATAACAGTGTCTTAAAATTAAGGAAATACATTATTAAACCTTCAACCTTTAATATTCCCACCCTAATATACCATGAGCCTTCCTATAGCTTCACCACACAATTCCACAAGTTTAGCCACAGAATTTGTAAATGGTCATGTATTATGAGGAAAAGAATGAGAAATAAAATTGTGTTCTACATTCTGAAGGCCACAAGAAAATCTTTAGAGGAAGCAAAATCATTTTCCAAGTAAGAATGTCATGAAGCAGGTTAGGCTTTCACAGGGGCATGTTTTAGCCCTCCTCTCAGAGTTCCTTCCTGAAGAGATCTCCAAAGACGCTCCATGGAATGAGGCTCGTTGCCCTTGTTTTCCCAGGCTGCAGCGGTGTTGTGAAGCCAGTCCAGCCCAGTGGCCCTGAGGGGGTGCCCCACTATGCAGAGGCTGACATAGTGAACCTCCAGGGAGTGACAGGAGGCAACACATACTCAGTGCCTGCCGTCACCATGGACCTGCTCTCAGGAAAAGATGTGGCTGTGGAGGAGTTCCCCAGGAAACTCTTAACTTTCAAAGAGAAGCTGGGAGAAGGACAGTTTGGGGAGGTGAGTTGATTCTTTGAGTGGGGCCTCCAAGTCCCTTAGAGCTCGAAGGAGGTGGTTGGATAAAAATGGTCAGTAGAACAAACAGTCCCTTCCAGAGGTGGATTCACAACAGAGTGTCTCTTCCACTTGTCTCTCCTTGCGTTGTCCTCTGGATTCTAGTATTGGATCAACCTCATCTTTGTCAAATAGCTGTGGAGTTCCTGGGACTTCTGATTTCTATACAGGAGTTTTTAAGGCAGGCAAGTCACTAGACTTCAGATATCTTGAAACACATTCAATATTTTCAAAAATGTTTACAATAGATTATGCAGGGTGGGATCCACAAGATGTGATCATCTTTTATGAACTGTCCAGGAACATTCTGCTTCTCAACAGCCACTTTGTTTTTTTCCCCTTTAATGAGAGTTATATGTAAAATGGTCAAAAACAACCTCGCCCCTGCCTTTGGTCCCAGAATCAGCCACTAGGGAGTGAATCACCAACCAAGATAAGGAGGAGTACTCTTTTCATTTGCCCTCAGAGTGATGCATGCATTATTAAACTTTTCACTCTTGCATCAGTCACATGAACCTTCTGGGAGCTCAAAGCAATGTTTTGAATTGTAATAGGAACTCTTCACCACTGCCATCTAAACTCCAAATAAAACACTTGGTTTCCTAAGATGTCTTATTGGTTTTCAGTGTGGATCTCATGTTCTCTCCTTGGATAGGTCTGGTGTTGCAAGAAGTGGAGGGGCCCATGTTATCTGTTCATGGTGTGACATGTACTCACTATGTCCCCTGGGTTGAAAACCCGTATCTGTTATACTGTTGCTAACACACAGGAGTTGCTTATAATGCTAAACCCTATGCTAAGGAAACTGCCTTTTTTTTACATGATCCAGTGACTCATGAACCAAAGTTCAAGCATTTGTAATAAAAGACATTTTATATTGGGCTATGCTGTAATATAATATTGTTACTGATTCATTCATTCACTTAATGTTCCAATCAATGTGTATTTCTAAGGCAGGAAAGTAGCATATTAGCTGGGTACTTTACCATTGTTTTTAATCTTATCAGTTATTTGAATCATAGATATGTTGCACATATCTTCTTATTGGTCTTTTGATCATTTTGCCTGAGTTGTAAGAGTTAGTTTATCTCCAGGAAATGCCCAGCAAGAGTACTGAGACATCTTCAGGAGAAATGATGATGCTGAGACTAGATGACTTTTGTCTAGGTTCATCTCTGTGAAGTGGAGGGAATGGAAAAATTCAAAGACAAAGATTTTGCCCTAGATGTCAGTGCCAACCAGCCTGTCCTGGTGGCTGTGAAAATGCTCCGAGCAGATGCCAACAAGAATGCCAGGTCTGTGGTCTACATTTTGAATTTTCCTTTATGTATTTCATCTTTAGGACCAGGAATACTCCTGGATACTTCTGAGCAATTTTTTCTTTTGAGATGGGGAGGTCAGTGAGCTGCCTCCCATTTCCACTGTTATCCTTTTTCTTACTTTGATGGGGTCAGCAGTCCTCATCTCTTTCTCCACCTCTTTCAAACACAAAGGCACATTTTCCATTGTACTTGCCACATATTTACTTCCTAACCCCCTGTGCACAAGCACTGTACTTCCCAACATATACAACTGTCTAGATGTGTACTTCTTTGGTCTTTACATGCAGACATACTCCTGCATGTCATTACCTCCTCTTGACAAAGTCTTCACAATCACACATGACTTTCTTGCTAAGCCTCTTCCAGTCTCCTTTTTTCACATTTCTATTTATTTTCTCATCCCTTTTTTCTCTTTTATGCTCCTTTTCTTCTATCTCCAGCAACCCTCAAAATGAGAAGCTACCTCTATTTGGAAAATTATCTATGAACCTCAAAGCAAAAGGATCCACGGTTCTCTAGCAGTTTTCCAAACTGGCTAATAATCTCTTGGATCTTTTTCTACATAAATTGCAGTTTCCAGCCACACTCCATTGTCTGACAGCCTTTCCATTACAATAATGGTGAGTTTATCCTCACCCAGAGAGACAAGCTGGTTGAAAGCTGGTTGTATGTGTCCCAGAGAAATCTCCATACCTGGATAACCTATACATTTTTCCTATTCATGTTGTCTTGATTTGTCTCACTGATATTCATAAGTGAAAAAAAAGTTTATTATTCTTATTTTCCAAATTATCATAAATTCCAAGAATAGTGATAGACTTCATTAAAAGTCTTGCAATGGACAGGATGTAAGATAAAGAAGAGAGAAAGGTGAGGAAATGAAACTGGAGGCTTTAGAAATTTAACTGATAATTTCAAACTTTAAGATACTGTTAAGAATAAAAAGTGACATTCTCTGGGTCTCATAGAGAGATTAAGTATTTCTTATATTAATCTTAGCACACGACTGGAGAAAGTGGCATGAGGGGAAACAAAACAAAACAAAACCACAGGACATAGGATATGACAAAGCCTTTCTCCATTGTTCCGATTGGTGAAGTTTGCCATTCCTCCACCTGTGTCCTTAGCAGTGATGGATGGCCTGTGAACCCTCCCAAGCCATGAAAACCCCTGGTTTGAGACGGAAGGGGGAATGAAAGAGGGGAGGTGTTGCATCAGGACTGCATTGATTCCAGTGGTTTATATTGACATAGTATGACTTCCAGTCTAGGATTCCTAGAAAACTCTTGGAGGGCTTATAACTCATCTGCTCCAATAGTTTTGGGAATGTGGGCTAGAGGCCTCACTAACAAAATCTTGCTACTTTATGACCCAAGGATGTCTGCCGCCATGTACTCAAACAATTATTAGTCTTGGTCAAATGAATACTTCTTTTGACATGACTACCACAGCCTTTAAAGAGCTCTGTTTTGGACAGGCTACTAAATACATGTTGCAACTGACTGACGGTTCATACTGCATTAAGAAAAGTCAGTATGAGAAAATAAAGAGTAATCAGGTAAGCCAAAGTATGGTTGTTCACATCATACAAAGTTTCTTCACTTTAGTAATATAGTGACTCCATGGCTTAAAAAAAAAAAAAAAAAAAAAAAAGGTAAATATCCTCGTGCACTTAAGATACGATTTTCAGTGAAACATTTTACTTTGTAGAGTGGTTTTTAGCAGCCTATTTTTGATTCAGCAAATATTAATCACTTTCTGTGTGGCAGGGATTTTGTTAGATGTGAGGGATAGAAATGTGAATAGATCATGGATCTCGTTCTCAAAAACATTACAATTGAATAAGGGTTCATGATATTTCAGGAGGAATAGAATGAGACAGATCCAGGTGTCAATTTCTCTGTCCTCTCAAAAGTTATCCAAAGTGAAACAAGATTTGGTATAATGTCTAGGAATAGACCTTGGTGTGCATTCTTCTCCCTCTTGATTCTGACTCTGGCAACTTCTGATTGTATCTATGTCTGTATCCTCCCAAGGAATGATTTTCTTAAGGAGATAAAGATCATGTCTCGGCTCAAGGACCCAAACATCATCCATCTATTAGCTGTGTGTATCACTGATGACCCTCTCTGCATGATCACTGAATACATGGAGAATGGAGATCTCAATCAGTTTCTTTCTCGCCATGAGCCCCCTAATTCTTCCTCCAGCAATGTACCCACTGTCAGGTAAACAAGCCAGGTCTTCCGTCTTCTCCCTGTGGTGATGAGAGCAACCTGGGATCTGAAAGTAGGGAGCAGTGAGCCTTAAAGTGTATCACTGTTCTGGGATGGTGAGGGAAGTTAGTGTGCAGGGAATAATGGAGCAGCTGCCCTTTGGGGGAATGCAAGGGATTCATCAAGAGTAGAAAAAGAATGTTGAGCTTTCAACCCTAGTTTGTTGATACAAATTTTAGAATGTGTACCTTTCACATCTTCCTGTTTCCATAGGCTACCTTCTGTCTTCTTGTCTATTTCCTCAGTTACACCAATCTGAAGTTTATGGCTACCCAAATTGCCTCTGGCATGAAGTACCTTTCCTCTCTTAATTTCGTTCACCGAGATCTGGCCACACGAAATTGCTTAGTGGGTAAGAACTACACAATCAAGATAGCTGACTTTGGAATGAGCAGGAACCTGTACAGTGGTGACTATTACCGGATCCAGGGCCGGGCAGTGCTCCCTATCCGCTGGATGTCTTGGGAAAGTATCTTGCTGGTGAGTTCTCAGCATTTTAAAGCCCTGTCTAACAACTGGCTTGTGGGCTGGCACGCATGACACGTGGAGACAAACCTGAGACAGCAGAAGGCAAACTCAATAGACTAATATTTTCTCTGATTTGAAATTATTTTCTTTGTGTACTAACTCTTATTATTTAATGCTTGCCTATTTCTGCTAAAAAATTAACACACTTAATTTAGGGAGAGAAGTTAAAAAGTATAAGAGATTTATTATCTTTGTTTCTCTTTATTATTTCTACCTAGTGATTGTTCTTAACTTAAAGTATTAAAAACCTTATCATTTAAAGAAATGTTACCTATACAAAATATTTTCTTCTCCATTAGTTTCATAAGCATGGTTCTCATAATTATATAGACTAATTCCTATAATTGTATTTCAGTACTTTTCAAGATGTTCTTTTTAAGTTCATCATTCTTTGCTGTTTAATTTTTATTCGATTCTTGATATTCCATACCATAAGTGAGTAATATCTCTCTTAGAGGTGTATTTTCTGTCCATGCATACCTGAGACTTTTTATTGTTGATTTTACAACCACTCAGCTGATTTATAGACTCATTAGACTTTTACTTCCTACAATGCCATGTACATGTTATTTTACCTTTTTTCTTGTGTAACATTGTACAAAAAAGTCTGAGACCAATTTGGTTTTGTTCATTTGTGATTAATCTGCTTATTTCCTGCTGATATTCTTATAGGATTTATAAATTAATTTTGAAATAAAAAATGTATAGTTATTCCCTTCCACTCACCAAGATAGCCACTATCAATGCTTTGGTATATTTTCTTTGAGGACTTTTTTCTATACATATGTTGTTTCTATGCATGCAATTTTTTTCTATGCATGCATTTATATACATATGTACGTACATGTAATTTATATTACATAATTGGGATGACACTATGCCATACAATTCTCTATCTCTATTTTTAACTTAACATTTTATTATCTGCATAATGTTCCATTGTGTAGATATATCCTATAACTTAATAATGCCTCTATAATTTGATATTTAAGTACTTTCCAATTTCCTGCTATTATGAATGATACTGTGATGTACACCAGTTTACATAAATCCTTATAAAGATCTTTTTCACCTATGTATGTGAATTGCTATATTTTACCCATTTCTAATGGGATAGTTAGGCATTACTCTCCCTAAAGGTATTATGTGGTGTTGAAAACAATATATTAGACTGACATTCAGAGGACCTTGGTTCAAGTCCGGTTTTTCCACTACTAATGGCCTTATTAACCAGGAGAATCTGGGAAGCCGCTCCTGTTTCATTTTTCTGATCTAAAAAATAAGGATAACTGGCATGGTGGTGTGTACCTGTAGTCCCAGCTACTCAGGAGGCTGAGACAGGAGGATGAAAATCTGGGCTGCGCTGCGCTATACCTATTGGGTGTCCTCACCGAGTTTGGCATTAATATGGTCACCCCTAGGAGCAGTGGACCGCCAGGTTGCCTAAAGAGGGATGAGCCAACCCAGATCAGAAACAGAGGAGGTCAAAACTCCCGTATTCATCAGTAGTGAGATCAAACATGTGACTGGCCATTGCACTCCAGGCTAGGCAACATAATAAGACCCCATTTCTCAAAGAAGAAAAAAATTAAAAAATAAATAATATCATCAACTTCACAATGTTGTTGTCTGTATTGAGTAGAAAATGTGAGTAGTCAATGCATGCTATTTACACCTGAATCTCATTGCTGTCACTTGTTAAAGTCTATCTTTCAACACTGTGATGATAACTGAACTGGTAAATGAGAGTCCTGGATTCACTGCAGGCACTTAAACTAGAGTCCTCTATCTCTAACATAAAAACCATTGACTTCCCATTCAGATTTTGCCTTTCTCAGGAGCATTTTCCCAAGGCTACCCTAGAGTTGAAAGGTTGACCTAACACTCAGTTGCAGAGTCAGATAGCTTATGGCTGCATTTTTTTCAGCTCTTGGATCACAAAGAAACAAAACCAAGGTGAGATCATGAGAATGAGAGAATGGGCTGTTTCTAAATACTCCATGCACATCTTGGCATTTTCAGAATTCCTTGTCTGTGGTAGGGGAAGGGGTATAGCTCCAGATTATGAAATTTAACCAGGTATTGTTGTGCACAGGTTATTCTGATTTCCCATTCTTTTCTTTACTTGAATAGGGCAAGTTCACTACGGCAAGTGATGTGTGGGCCTTTGGGGTTACTTTGTGGGAGACTTTCACCTTTTGCCAGGAACAGCCCTATTCCCAGCTGTCAGATGAACAGGTTATTGAGAATACTGGAGAATTCTTCCGAGACCAAGGGAGGCAGGTAAGAACTGTTGGGGATGAATGGATGTGGACCTGTGTACCTTGAAGGATGGAGAATGGAAAGTCCTGACTTAGCAGGAGTGGGCTGAGATGGAAGACAGACTATGTGGATGATAGTCTTTGTCACTAACTATCCAAATGATGTGAAAGACCAGTATCCTCCCCAGGCATCCATACACTCTGCTTTATCTATGTGTCAACTCATTGACTCTTGGAGGGCATAAAGGGTCATGTCAGGTTTCTCCCCAACTCAAAGGTAGCAGGAAATACAGTCCTGTCTCTCATGTTTTATCTATTTCTTGATCTAGATCATGTGGTTTTCTTCTGGGTCAATAAATATAAGTGTAAAGGGGATGTATTAGCATTCATTAAAATATAGCTTAGTATAAGAATTGGGGTTGGTTTTGACTATCTAGCAATGCTTCTAGACTTGGATGTCCGAAAATGGGCAGATATATCCTGAACTTGTTGCTCTTGGAAGGCATCTCTTGGACAATCCAAGAGTATTGTGACATCTCAAGACTCAGGGAAAGATAGTTTCCCAAGCTCCCCAGGAGTCTCAATTCCTAGCCAAGATACTCCAAACTTTTTTTTGGGTGACTTAGATTAAAAATTCCTGTGACGTATGGAATTTAAAGCTTGCCAGTCACTACAGCACTGCACCTCCCCAAAGGGGCCTGGCAACAGCATACCCTTGGATTATGGCATCTTTACCAGGAAAAGGATAATAGCTGGGGAAGGATCTTGCAGACAATAAAAAGTGGATCTTCTGTGGCTTGAATAGATCCAAGTAAGTCAAAGATAGATAAGGGATTGACAAGAGATAATACATTATGCATATTAAAAATAAGAGAGGGGTCTCAGATTTTAATTGTCTCTTTATACTCTGTAAATATTTTGGCAGCAGGGAGTCTAAATTAGCTATCTTGGTTATGAGGCAATTTGCCTTCTTACCACAGTAAAGGGCAAATTTACTCCCAAGTACGTGAGATAAGTGAGTGGGCCAAAGAAAAATGTTGTTTTCTGCCTCTGCCATGATTGGCTCAGCCAAGATGGACTTCAATATGGGTTGGTCATAAATGGAAGATTTGGTCTCTTTTTGGTTGTTTCATCTTTTGCATGAAAGTAGGGACCACATAATGGCCCATCAAAAATTTCTGCTCCAGAGAACTCCAGAAGACAAAGGGAATAGCTTAGAAAAGGGCTGATATGATTCAAAACTTTCATGAATAGGAAAAATGGATACCACACCCATTTCAGTTATCAAGTTCAAGAAAGTGGGCAGGGGGCAAATCAAACCATGATGCAAATATACTTCCCTTTCCCCTTCTTTGTAATATTCTCTGTCTCTTTCACTTTTGTTTTCCTTTATTTTTTTCCCAAAGACTTACCTCCCTCAACCAGCCATTTGTCCTGACTCTGTGTATAAGCTGATGCTTAGCTGCTGGAGAAGAGATACGAAGAACCGTCCCTCATTCCAAGAAATCCACCTTCTGCTCCTTCAACAAGGCGACGAGTGATGCTGTCAGTGCCTGGCCACATTCCTACGGCTCAGGTCCTCTCTACAAGACCTACCACTCACCCACGCCTATGCCACTCCATCTGGTCATTTAATGAACCTGAGAGACAGAGGCTTGTTTGCTTTGCTGTCTGTTCCTGGTCACCCCCACTCCCTACTCCTGACTCATATATACATTTTTTTTTTTTTTACATTAAAGAACTTAAAAAAAAAAAGCCTAGGGCAGATACAATCTAGTAAAAGAAAATCTTACTTGATATACCAAAATGTTGGATAACAAAGGCTAGAAAATTCAGATAATTTATAAAGGTTAACTATGCTTGTGCTTATAAATGTGCAGATTCTACAATACTTTTCCATGTCACTCTAAAAGAATCTTCGGAAAGAAAAACTTGAAGAATACTAATGTCTTGGGAAACATGAGATTAAATTTAGGGAAAACACTTGATAGATGTGGAGAATCTGAGGACTCAGAATTCAGCAACTAATCACAGGTGGTTTTCTAATTTGGCCTCTGGACATGTCTCACTGTTTGCATTTCTCTCTCCTGTCAAACTGAATGATATATTCTTGAAACCCCCCAATTTCTTGAAATGGGTGTTCTGCTCATTCATAGACAGGGGTCAGGGTTGAAGTTCATATATGAAACAACTGGGGATATAGATAGGAAAGAATGTTTGCTGCAAGAGTGTATGAAGGGGGATTGTCATTTACAGAAAAAAAGTACCTCGTGGATGGAAGGATTCATGAATAGATAATGGACATAGGAAAGGAGGTCAATGGAGGACACATAACAGACATGGTATCCACCATTTATTTGTGATTTTGTAAGAGGGTTGTTTTCTTTGTCTTGTTCAGATATTTTCATGTGTGTGTTTTAGTGAGAATCTGAGTTTTTAATCAGTAAAGGCTGATGTTTTGATATCTTGATAGTAGACTCTTGAGTTCATCTTGTCCAAATCTTCTAGCGTTTTCAAGGATGAAGCCTCTGTAGGATCTTTGGGCTTGGGGCTGAATTTCTCAGGCATAAATACCTACTGGCCTTGTCCAAGAGGGAATAGGTCTGTTCTGAGTGTCCCCAAAAAAAGTTGTCCTAGGACTAATGTGGAGAAGTTACAGGGAGACTGATTTCCATTCCTTATTGGGGAAAACAAAGCACTCAGAACATACAAGGATAAATGGGCTGCTACCAGAGGTGGGGAGTCTCTTGTCAAAGAAAATGGAGGTTTTGAAACACAAAGTAGATGGTGGTGTAAGACAATGTTTAATGTCTTTCTAACTCCGAGAGTCCTTGATTCTAGAGAGGCACAGGATGAGCATCTATTGCTACTGCTGAGTATACACGCTCTTGCCTCTGAGATGGTGTGACCCGCAGAAAAGAAATCTCAAAGCTGTGGCTTCAGAATTCATGGAAACAGAGCCACTGTCAAGAAGGAATCTGCTCAGAGCAGATTCTGAGCTTTCACACTCCACAAATCTTCAGATTTAGTGGGAAGCTAGAAAAAGGAACTCTTAATTTCCATTGAGGAGAAACATGAAGACATTACAAATCAGCTTCCCAAGCTGAGAAGGAATGGCCTTGACCCCTTGGGTCTGCCTCTGTTGCCCTCACCAGTTTACCTTCTACAACAGTTTCTCAGGAACATGTGTATTTCCCCATTCAGACTTCAGCATTGCTCCAGGCCACAGCATAAGCATAAATCCCAAGTCCACAGGATCCATTTTTCAGGTCATATTCTGATCCTAGCAAATGTCCTTTCCCCGTAGTTGTCCTATGCCTTTGGGCTTTAGTCTATCCCAGGACTAACTTTGGAGAAATCATTGGTTTGAAAGTCAAGAGAACATTGATTTGGGAGCTTTAACCCTCTTTCTGCTTCACACTAAGTGTGTCCTCTTGGCTAAATCACTTGGTCTTTCTGCATTTTGTTTTCTTATTTATAGGATGAGGAAATTAGATTAAATAGTTTTGAGGTCCCTGCTGGTTCTGATACGTCCAGTACTAACTGGATAATTGAATCTATAACTGATGGATTTAGTAATCTGGTCATTTCTTGCTCTGAAAATTGTAACCAGCAAAAGAGATCATGGAAGAAATCACTGTAATGGTAGTATAGTAACACATGCCATTTGTATTGTGCCTTAGGTTTACCAGGTGTTTCCAAATACATTAGCATATTTGATATGTGCAGGGCTAGATACCTTGGGACCTGCCACACTCCGCTTTCAAAATAAGTATTCTAAGCTTCATTAGAATTAAAGGGACTTGAACTCAGGACCTGCAGCCTATTCTTCTTTATCCACATGCCTCTGGTAGGGCTACATCCAGACCATGCCATGACTTCTTATGGAGCAAGAGAAAATAATATTATTTTATCTTCCTTTGCCTAAAATCTCTTCACTTATTCTTTTTTATGATTCTGCCCCAGTTCACTGGGTTATTCTATGTTTCCATATTTTTTTAAAATCATATTTAAAATGAACTTACAGTGTCTGAGTTTTCCCAGCCTTGAGTCATAGAAGTAATCTGTTTCAGATGGCTGCTCAATATATATTATCATGTAATACATATCTGTATCCTTTTCTGGGATGAGGAAGGCTTCAACTTCTGGCACTGAGACCTTTGTATTACAGACACAGGTTTAGTTTCTAGCTTAGTCATGCCTTTAGAGTTTAGTAGCACACATCCAAGCAACCCAACAGAATACATGGTGAGGGCCTAGTGTGTAGAATTCATACTAAGTAGTTCATATATGAACTACATAGTAAGTAGTTCAAATTTGAATTAGAGGAACAAAGCTAGGACTTATTTGGAGAAGGAGATCGAAAAAAATGATCAGAGACTGTGGGGCCTTATTACGTTTGCAGTAAGTTATCTTCTTCATGATATATGTGAATTATTTTGTGTGCAGATTGTGTTTTGGGATTGCCAGATCTAAATTTATGTTCTTGCTGGCTAATGTGCTGATAGTTAGGTCTATCTAAAACTTGATGTGCTTTCCAGACACATATGTGACCAGATAAGATCTAAAGTGCAAAGCGGTGCCTGAGGAGCAAAATGTGATTTTAATGTTGTGGAAAGATCACTTGCAAGTATATTAAGACTGTATAAAGAAGAGGATTGTATGCAAGTGGGGTGAAAAAAAAAAGGATACGCGAATGTGCATATGACTGAATGGGGGGAAGGTCAGGGCTAGAAAGGAGGCTACAAAAAAGGGGCAACGGAGAGTGCACAGGAAAGACACAGGGAAAGATCAAGTTGAGCAAGTAGAAACAGGAGTAGCTGGAGCCATTGGGAATCCATTTTGAAACAAGAAGGAGTTTTGAAAGGGAATAGGAAAGTAAGTATCTTGAAGTAAAAGATAAATATGAATGGAGAAAGAAGAAATTCTGGATGATAGAGATGATAAAAA
Source organism: Macaca mulatta (assembly GCF_049350105.2). Classification (NCBI taxonomy): domain Eukaryota; kingdom Metazoa; phylum Chordata; class Mammalia; order Primates; family Cercopithecidae; genus Macaca; species Macaca mulatta. The sequence continues at coordinate 104,099,068 of NC_133406.1, read as the reverse complement.
TATTTATTAAGAAATGAAGTCAGGTTCAATGTATGAAATGGAAAGGAATTTTTCAGAATTTTAAAAAAGGGGAAGTTCCTTTTGGAAAAGATATAGCAATCATCAGGGAATGACCTTTTCATTTCAGAAGTGTGTGAGGAAGGTAGTTTGAGCATCTGGTGTATTCTGGACCATTTCAAGTGCTGGTGAGAAGTAATCAACTATTTGCCTGAACGGGGCTTGGTTTCCCAAGTGCTGCTTTGGAAATGAAGACCCAGAGATGGGGAGCTTATGGTAGTTCATAAATCTTCATGTTCTATTATCTTTCCTCTGTCAAAAAAGTTCATTTTCAATAATGCCCACCATTGCTGTGCCCAGAATAACCACAGGCAAACATCAAAACAATACGCATAAGTTAGACAAGATTAAATCTTATCTGATATCTGCACAAACAGATATGCACCATGTTGGAAACATGTGTTTTTCTAGTCCCATCCAGGCTTCCCACAACAAAGCCATGATGTGGGTCTAAACCATATGTTTTGAGTAAAGGAGAATAGAAGAAGAGGAGTGTCTGCAAGACAGAAAGAGATGAAGATGTTCCAAGGAAGTATACTAAAACAGAACAGTGAATGTTTTGCCCAAAACTACAGAAAGAAAGAAAGAAAGAAAGAAAGAAAGAAAGAAAGAAAGAAAGAAAGAAAGAAAGAAAGAAAAGAAGGAAAGAAAAGAAAATTGCAATATATGGCTACTAAGTCTTTGATTGTAAGTTGAATTTATAGACCTGGAATTTGCTATCCTAATCTTTCCCTTTCAGTAAGACTTCTGTCCTCTGGCAGTGCATATGGTAGGTAGGTCCCTAATGTTTCTGCATCTCCAGGAAGATGCAGATCCTTATTTTTGCTGGGAAAATCTTCTTAATAGAAATGTAACATTTTAATAAAAACAGATTAATGTTTTTTTCACTTGGTAATAAGTTGTCAAGAACTGAACTTAGAGGGAAAGAGACTGGAGTGGTTAATGGTGATTTAATTTCTGGCATTTTGAGTTTTCTGCTACAATTAGCTGCATTACTTGTGCCAAAGAGCAGTGAAGAATTGTTGAGTTGGTGTCTCCTTTAAAAAAACTTGTTATTTTGAAAGAACTTAAAGCTCACAAGATGTTACAAAAATAGTAAAGTGGCCTTACCCTAGATCCAGTTTTCCCCATTTATAACATTTCACTTAGTCCATTTTCAGAACCAGAAAATTAACATTGGCATAATGCTATTAACTAAACCACAGACCTTTTTTCAATTTCACCAGTTTTTCCACACATATTCATTTAGTTGCTGGATACTTTTAATTCTTGCTGATTTGTAATCTGGCCTTGCTTGGATACAACAGGAAAGACACTATCTGGATAAAATTCTACAGTATTAGAGAGACTATAACACATTAATGTGTTCCTTTATCATGAGCAATACCCTGCCTACGTTGCTTCTAAATTTTCTGATTAGTTAGGCTGTTTGGCATCTGAAACAATCCAAGACAAACTTAGAAATATTAGGCAACACAAAAGACAGTAAGAACTGCTCATAGCTTGTTGCCTAGAAAACCAGGTATAGCAGGATATTCTAGATATTTCCTGAAGCTTCTACAGTGAGTAGGATTAGTACTGGGGACAAAATGAGGAGTTTAGAGTAAACCAGTATTTCAGTCAAGAGTTAGTTGGCACTTAGTTAATGGCACTGGGAATAGCTTGTGGAGAGAAGAGAATGCAATGGTATAGACTCCTAATGTTTGATAAAATACTATTTTCAGAGTGGTAGAGAGGTTTTATTTGCCTAAATAGCTGTCATTAAATGGAATAACAACCACATTAAACCAAATTAATTGCAAACACAGCAGCAACCTGTGGAGAAGTTGAAACTCCAGTTTTGTGGATTACAGTTTTGAGTTTTACGATTGACATTTTTAAGTCCCCTATTTAAGGGGTCACAATTTTATAACAATGTGTGTCTTATTAAGTTCCTAGGTCATTGTGAGCACTTGATAAATATTTGCTGAATGTTGTTTTTTTGAATGAATTTAAGATGGAAACAAAAACTTGTCATCCAGTTAACTAGAGTGAATATAGGGAGAATTTTTTTGCTGTAACATGGAGAGTTTATTTTCAAAATGAGGAAAGAGAAAAAAATATTCAGACTCGTACCTGGTGAAGTGCATTCTCTGTATACTTTTTGATGGAGAAATTGATCTATAGAGCTGCTTAATTTTTTGAGGCATTTAGACAGCAATGAAAGGTAGTTCTCCACAGGACACCAATTCAAAGGGAGAGATCAGACTCTGGCCTTATACCCAGTCTATTTGAAACAAGCTATCTAGTTTCTCCTGCAGACACCTTGTCAACAACATGCAACAATGTCAGGTGCCTTGCAGGAAAATAATCTGAGTCCCAAGCTAGCTGTGCTCATCGACAATTACAATGAACATATCAAGGAAGAATTTGCAGACACTCAAAGGAAGCACAATGGGGTAAGGTAATCACTTTCAGTGAAAAACTGTTTTCTTGAAAAGAGGCTTCCTGCAAACACACCAAGAGTCTGTAATCTAGCCTATCCATTATATATCCTTTATTATTCATGATATCCTATTCTTCTACCCTGTTGCCTGGTAACTTTTTCTGAGGACTGAGTTTCTGCAGCCATGTGGTGCACTCTTCCTGTGATGAGGAAACATCTGGGCCCCCTTCTGCAGGCTTTGGAAGGTGATGTGTCTTGTCAAGGGGTAAAGATAAAATGGATTTAATTTCTGCTTAAAACTATCATAGACGTTCCAAATAGAATACGTAAAATTTCTCTGTATTAGAAAAAGAAACGTGATACCAATTGTATATTTTCTTTTCTTTATTTATTCTCTGTAAGTCTGTCAGATGATAAATTGTAAATAACAATGATTAAAGAGTCATGCTACTGATGGATCTCCCTTTCTGTATAAACAGTGCCAGTTCTGGGCTTTGTAACCTTTGCTCTTGACAGTCTTACATCATTCCTGGGGAAGTGATGGGGCATGGGTCAGAGCTGGGGTGTATGTAGTGTGGACACCTGTTTGTGGGGCTGTCCAACAAAGGATTATTTAAATAGGCCTCTAACATATGAGTTGACTGTTTATTGGGAGGAAAGCACCTTGGTCTCTGACATATCTAAACATATGAAACACTGGGATTTTATGTCCTCATATTAATTAGTCCAGTTCTGGGGAATCCAGTCCAGAATTAACTGGCAATCCCTTATTGTTATGGTTACAGAGTTGTCTTGTTTGATACACAGAAATCCTTTTTAAATCCCAATATAGTCTGTTTCAGACTGTCCGCACATGCACAAACCACCCCCCCCAGAAAAAAAAAAAAAAAAAAAAAAAACTATGAAAACCAGAATTTAGACTCAGTCATTATATTAGAGATTAGAATGAAACGACCCCAAACAACCAATTTCTTACCTGGTCTCTGAGAATAAGTTTATACTTTTAGTTTTCTGAGAATGTTTCTCAGAATATTTGAGTTTTCTGAGCACGTTTCTCAGCACTGGGCATGGTAGATAAATCACAGGGCCAAGGTTTGGCAGGGATGGATGGGATCATTGTGTACCATATTGTTCTTCTGATTTCCAGGAGAACAGAATGAGCCCATGCAAAACATACACTTATGATGATAAAAAAAAACATACCTATCCATTCACTCATCAATAAAAACATATTATGATGGTTATCAAGCTGTGTCCTATGAGTGATAAAATATTTGTAAAATATAGAATTAAATGGCATCTATTGTGAATAGAACTCTATTCTAGTCTCTCTGAGCACCTCCAGCAGTTCAGCCCATCTTTCAAAAGTCACAACACCTTGAAAACAGCAACTTTAGTGGAAAAAAGGGAAGAGAGTAGTTTCATCACTTGGCTTGAATGAAAATCTTGAGGAAAGGAGAGACAGATGGTCTTGCTCTGAAGTTGTCTGGACTTCACTTAATTCAATCTGTCTTAGGCTGGCGGGCATCCAGAGACTGCGGTAATGCTGAGCCTCCACAGCCCAGGCCCTCCCCCTTCTTTATAGAAATGAGTTTTGTATGAGACAGCCACACAACCTGGTCTCCTTCTTCTTATTCCTCATCACTTCTGAGCTCTAGGACATTTAAAAATGAGCCTTTGGGTCTAGACTCTCACAATTAGGCTTAATTTTACTCCATGACTTTCAGAAAATATTGTTAAATTGTGGTCTCTTTAGAACAGTTGAAAGTGGGATAAACATAGGAGCTGATTTCCACCCCTATGATAAAGAAGTTTTATTGGCTGGGCACGGTCGCTCACGCCTGTAATCCCAATACTTTGGGAGGCTGAGGCAGGCAGATCACTTGAGGTCAGGAGTTCAAGACCAGCCTGGCCAACATGGTGAAACCCTGTCTCTACTGAAAAAAAAACAAAAACAAAAACAAAAATTAGCCGAGTGTGGTGGCGTGTGCCTGTAGTCCCAGTTACTTGGGAGGCTGAGGCAGGAGAATCACTTGAACCCGGGAGGCAGAGGTTACAGTGAGCCGAGATCACACCACTACACTCCAGCCTGCTGACGGAGCGAGACTCTGTCTAAAAAAGAAAAAAAAGTTTTATTTAGGAATCTAATGTTCTCATAACCAGATTTGTTCTTTCAATCTAATTTTCTTGATATAGGATAAATGATTACTAAGTAAGTTGGTATCATTGATCAAAACCTTTAGGATCAAAAGCCAATATAAATTATCACAGTGTTTTAGGGATCATTGCTGTTCATAAATAATTAAAACACTGAAAGAGGCCATTAAATAGATTAAAGTATGCTCAGTAGAGTTTGATGTATGATACACAGTTTTATTCCGTGTGAGCTGGGGCTAGTGATGGTCCCATTACCAGTCTACTACAAATATGGAAACCTAGAGTAAGCATTAGAAACCTTGATAGCAGTTTTGTCACTGGAAGCAGGGTCTTGAGTGTGAGTCATCCAGGTTTTTGGCATTTGGAACGAAAAGTTGGACAAAATGCACAAAGTAACAAAGGAACGAACCCGTGAAGGCAAAAGCAGCGATTTATTAAACTGAGACAGCACTCCACAGGGTGGGAGTGGGCCTGAGCAAGTGGCTCAAGGGCCAAGTTACAAAGTTTTCTGGGTTTTAAGTAGTTCTTTTGAGGTCCCCATGGGCTACCCCTTACCTGGATGAAGGATTTGGTTTATGGCTAAGTAAAGGCTGAGGTGAATGTGTGCCCTATGCAGATGATGGCATGGCCCATGCTTAGTGCTTGGCCCACAGCCAATCCAAGGCACTTTCCCTTTCCATCTGAGACATGGTGGAAGTGTGGCAGGCCAGGTCTCACTAACAACTGTTTCAGTACTGACTAAGTGGTGAAATATTAAAAGCCAGTGCCCTTATACAAAGGCTGGGATGTAACAAAAGCCCATCAAGAATTTTGCCTAGGCCTTTCCTGGGCCTCTTAAAGCATGACAAAATAATGAAGGAATTCTTAACAGGACCCCATTTAGGATTAAACGAGTTTTATTGTGGGTCTGAAGAAACTCCCCAGGCCTCCACAAACAAGTTCATTGGGGGGTCTAAGGGAACTCCTCAAACCTCCATGACTTAGCAGGAGAAAATACAAGGGTAATCACCCCAGCACCTGGACCCATTTAGGTTAAGTAAATTTGCTGAGGCTCCAGAGGAAGGTTTTCAGGACTCAGACCTTAGTTACAGATTAAAAGAAGTTAATCACTTATGTCTTTAGATAAATGCACACTTACAGGTAGACAGCTCACTTAGAAAGTATATAAGCTCTGAAAAACTGTAATGTTGACTTGGTCTGGCGATAATTTCCAGGCCTTCTCCCTGTAACCGGTTACAGAAATAAGAACTCTCTTCTTCCCCAGTTCATCTGCATCTTGTTATTGGACCTTGAAAAACAGCAGCCCAACCCTCAGTTTGGTCTGGGACCAGAAGGTTGTAGGGAGAGTAGCCTTTGATCCTTTGCTACTGGGAGGTGGGGAGATGGGGTTTTTCCTTCTTTAGCTTTAGGAAGTTGGTGTTAATTGGCCCTAGTTTTCCGGCCCCCAGAACCAGGTGTTTTCCTTTTGATCCAGCTTTGGGAAGCCAGCACCAATTGGTCTCAGATTCCCTACTCCCAGCCCTTGCTGTTTTTCCTTGATTGAGCTCTAGGAAGTCAACACGAATTGGCCTTAAGTACCCTGCCTCCAAACCCTATTCTGCCTCATTTTGGCAGAGTATTTTTATAAGTCTGGAATCTAATAATAAAAAATCGGGGCTTGTGTTTTGTATGCCTTTTGCTTTTCTTTTTCTAGCACTTCTTTTTTTTCTTTTTTTTTTTTCTCTGTATTTTCTAAAAGCACCCATCTGGGATGGCTTGGAAACACAAACAGGCCCTTCAGCACAGTTTGAGATGCACTGATATAGGAGGTTACAACACATTCTCAGTACTTCGCTAATGAAGTTCTGAGATTCTGATTCCACGCCACATTCCAACTTTTGAATACTGGTAATTTACGCATGATTCTACATAAAATTCTTAACAAAATCAGTGCTCATTTTCTCAAATAAGTTTCTTTAGAGGAGGAGGTCTGGGATCAGAAGTTGGGCTGTGAAGTGGCACAATGCCTGGATCTATACATCCAAAAAGGAGTGGAAAATTAAATAATAGTCGCCCAACTCTGGCTCCTAGACTCAAACCTTTTCTCTAAAATGGGCACTGGTGCAAATACCGTGAGGCCTTCCTGCAATGAAGTGCCAATCTCAGACGCCAGGGCACAGACCCAGTGCGTGTTACTCCTCTCCTAAGAGCTAGGCCGGGTGACACGCCCACCAGGATTAAAGATCCGGCTTCCAATAAGCCCTACGCGGCAGTGACGGACACCTGCGCTGAGGCGGAGCGAGAAGAACCTGGAATGGCTCCGGGCTTTGCGTCACGCAGCTCCTCCCCTCGGCCTATCTCACCCGACGCCGACTCCGAGGGCAGGGAGCGGTTGGCGGACTGAGATTGGAGGGATCAGCGCAGACTCGATGACGCAACGGGAGGCGGGGCGTGGCCGTACTCTGATTGGTGACGGGTGAGGTGGGCCCGGCTGCTGCCCGAAATCTTAGGACTTCCGAAAGCAGCGGCGGCGTTTGCTTCACTGCTTGGAAGTGTGAATGCGCGAAGATGCGAAAGGTGGTTTTGATTACCGGCGCGAGCAGGTGAGGCCTCCTTTGGGTTGGCAGAGGTGGCAGCGGATGAGGGGTCTGAGAGAGCAGGGATCTGCGACCTTCCACGAACGGACCCCGGAAGCGCCCGCCCCTGGCTTTGCCTAGGTTTCCCGGAGTCTCTGTAGCAGGTGTGGAGCGTGCCGGCCTCTTGAGGTGCTCAGTAACTGGTACTTGGTATTAAACATGACAGTGAAAAGGAAAACTAGAACATCAGTAAGTGATGAGTGTGGCAGTGATGATCCTGAGGTTATCAAGAGAATAGGGTACTCACGCGGGCTCCGCCCCTTTTCCATCTTTGCCTGCTATTCGTATTGATCGTCAGTGCCCAGCAGTTTGCTCCTGACCACGTGATCATGTCTTATATTATAGGTGTTTTGTCTGTACAATCCTTTTGCCTACAAATTTGAACACCCATGAGCATTAGGACTGTGGAGAAAAAACAATCCCCTTCCATTTAGCTCAGTGCTAGAGAGCTAACACACTCTTCAGAAACCCAGAGAAAGTTAACCTTTTCATATGAAGGCATGGTTGGGGTGCAGAATAACTAGCTCATAATAATTCCAGGGTTGCTCACTTAGTCTCTCAGCCTCTTACCTGTCATTTGCACTTCCATGAAAAATGTGTAGAGGATGAAGCCAATCAAACAATTTTTTCTACTAGTTGCATTTGGCATTTTTAAATGATTAAGATAGAGTACATGTTAAACATTTAAGATTGATCCACTTTCAATTATTCAACCACATGCATATTAACTAAGCCAGCTTGGTAGGTGTCTGCAGTTGGCAACTTTTTAGCATACCCTCTCAAGTGACTTCAACAATTGATTGGTGCTTCTTATGTGGAAGGTACTGAAATAAGTCAGAATTGATTTTGTCTGTTTCTTTTACATATATTGTGATATGTGCAATTGTATATTAAATACCTACTATTCTCATGTGAGGACAAATAACTGTTTTTGATGCTTTGTTGTTGGTGCTAACAGATTACTGATGGTTCCAGGCTCTTTTTGGGTTTTAACTATTAATATATTTTCCTGGAATCAGCTTAAGTAATGAAAGAGAAATTATTACCCAACTTTTCATTGCTATCAGCCAGGCTGATCTGACTGATGTCACCACTCCTATGCGGTTTTACAGTGCTGGTTTTGAAGTTCTTTGTCTCCAAATGCTGTACGCATCCCTGCTTCCCTTTTCTTGGTCCTCATCTAATATTTAGTGTATTCCTACCTTCTACGTAATCACGTTGAGTTCTTTCTTTTTCTATTATTTAATCATAGTTGTCGAGAGGGATTTGTACATCTTGCCATGTTACTGATGCCTCATCTGAAAGATTCATCTGTTCCTTTATCGGAGATTTCTGGTGCTCCTTATGGGGTTTATGATACCAATAGGTGGTAAAGCCCTTGCCCCTGAGGAGCCTAGACAGCAAAGTAAAGATGCACATAGGAAACAGCTAATAAGATGCTCTTTTCAGCCCTTACTGGTGATATATTAAATCATTCTCATGAGTGGCATAATAAATACAAAATGAAAACCACTGGCAGGATAAAGCCCAGTAATAGCAAAACTAAAGAACAACTCTTGTTTACAGTCCAGTTATTGTGTCATTGAAGTTTTTCAAAATGAGAAAAACACAAACTAGACTGTGTCTCAAGCAAGTGACTATTGGAGTGGAGGATTCCTCCATTCTTAAATAATTGTTGAGTCTTTTATGTTTTTCTGGGCTTCTCACTGGAGGTCAAGTTGACACAGTTTTCTGAACCAGAGAGAAATGCCTCTACCTGATGCCATCCCAGATAACCCACATCTTGTGTCTGAATTGTCCTCCCAGTGGCATTGGCCTGGCCCTCTGCAAGCGGCTGCTGGCGGAAGATGATGAGCTTCATCTGTGTTTGGCGTGCAGGAATAGGAACAAGGCAGAAGCTGTCCGTGCTTCTCTGCTGGCCTCTCACCCCACTGCTGAGGTCACCATTGTCCAGGTGGACATCAGCAACCTGCAGTCCGTGTTCCGGGCCTCCAAGGAACTTAAGCAAAGGTATATCTCTTGCTGATGGATTTTTTTTTTTCTTATGTGATTGTGCAGCATAACACTTAATAAAATGAGAGGAAAGAAAAACCTAAAAAGAAACAGGTGCAGTGTAAGCAGTTATGTTGAGGAAATCTGTATAGGGTGACCCATTGTGTCTCAGTACCACATTTTCTTTCTTTTTTTTTAATTTTTTTAAGAGATGGAGTCTTGCTCTGTCACCCAGGCTGGAGTGCAATGGCGTGATCTTGGCTAACTTCAACCTCCGCCTCCTGGGTTCAAGTGATTCTCCTGCCTCCACCTCCTGAGTAGCTGGGATTACAGGCACGCACCACCACGGTGGCCTGGTTAATTTTTGTATTTTTAGTAGAGATGGGGTTTCACCATGTCGGTCAGGCTGGTCTCGAACTCCTGACCTTGTGATCCGTCCACCTCGGCCTTCCAAAGTGCTGGGATTACAGGCGTGAGCCATTGTACCCGGCCAGTACCACATTTTAAATCTCAATCATGATCATAATTATTTCATGGAAACTAATTTATGAGTACATCCTGATGTGTGATCAGTTGGTGTTGGGATTACAGGCGTGAGCCATTGTGCCTGGTACCACATTTTCAGTCTCAATCATGATCATAATTATTTCATGGAGACTAATTTATAAGTACATCCTGATGTGTGATCAGTTGCACTGCCTTACGTTAAGGTAACTCTTTTGACATTTGAATTCATTTTTTACATCTTTCCTTCACATAATGAATTCATTAAGTAGATAAGGCAAGTAGTGACATTTAACAAGTGAAGAAACTGAGACACAGAAATAAGGGTAATGTCCCTAGGAAGGTCATCCAATCTTATATTAGTTGAGTGAGTCCAAGACCCCAGGGCTTCTCCCTGCTTCCTAAGGGGTATTTTTTTCCCTAGGCCAGTAAAGATTTGTTCACACCTTCACAGTAATTGGCATGTAATAGACATTTGATCAACAGTTGGTATGTGAAGGAATAGAGTATAACTTATAGAGTATAACGTATAACTCCCCTGCAAGTGAACACAAAATTGCATGTAGGTGCACAATGCATTTTTCTGGGCAGAGATGGCTTTTTATTTATTTGTTTGTTTTTAAATTTTAGGAGGAATGTATGATGAAAAGAGGCCAAGAACCCTGCACTAGTCTATGCCGCCCTAGGACTATCTTGAATAATTAATTTTCAAAGATTTTAGTATTGAGGCACTTAAGAGACAAATAACTACCTTGTTTCCTTGGACAGTAAAATGAAATGGGTAGAAACAAGGAAGCCCTTCTTAATGAAGACATTTGCTGAAGAAAAATACTTTGTATTTTATGTGAATTGATAATAATTTGCATTTCCCTCTTCCAAATGCACCAGTTACAAAGTGAAAGCTAGTTTTCTTCTTCGCTCTGGCTCTTCTCAGTGTGGCCTTAGTCCTTTGTAAATGTGGTTTCTCTCTCCAGTACTGCTGAGCTCTAGAGTTTTCTGCCACATCTTAAAAAAGAAAAAAGAAAAAAAAAACCTGAGGAGATTTTCTAGGTTCTGTTTTCACATAAATTGTGATATATTCCATATCCCCTACTCCTCCATAACTTAAGAGTCTCCAGGGCTGTGAAACTGTATACTGAATGTCCTTATGGAGATAAAAACTATGAAGTTGAGAGAAGTTACAACTTTTAAATCATGTTTACAGGCATTCTTTTCCTAAACTTTCTTAGCCAGCTGGCTTCTTACCTGATTTGTTTAGATTTTGTTATATTCTCTTATTTGGAAGAAAAGAACCTTCATTTCCCAGTTAATAATAGCCCATTCCGATGCAGTTTACTTTTGAGACCTAAAGTTTTAACGTTTATAGTACTGACTATTCCCGAATGCCTTCAAAGGTTCAAGATATTCGGTACTTTATCACAAGTTTAGTAATTTAGTATTTTGTAAGATATTTAGCAACTTAGCACAGATTCAAGGCAGTGAGGCTGTGGTAGCAGTGAGTTGTCCCAGGTACCTGTCATCAGCATTGTAGTGAAGTTTTGAGGTATTTTTTTTAGTTCGCAAAACAGCCTTTTTTTTTTTTTTTTTTTTTTTTTTTTGAGATGGTTGGTGTTATTCAAGTTTAGGAAATGATGGTTGTAATGATATTCACAAATATGGAATATATGAAAGTGTCCAGATAGATTCTTGCTTATGTCAAGAAACTGCACTCAGTGGCTCAAATGGATCTCTTCAGTTCTAAGCTTGAAGTCAACTAGAGCTAAAGAGAGCTTGAGATTCCTTCTAAAGGCTCAAGTAGCACCATCCCTGACACCTGGTCTTTCTATCTGTAGCATTGTCTTCTATTAGATATGTGCAGATGAAAACTAGTAAGAAACAGTGATTCTGTTTTATCCATATTAGAGCAATGTGTCAATTATTTTATTGATGAGTGGTATGCCATTTTACTGAAGCCAGAGCTTAATTTGGTGTCTTTACTAAACATTTCCTCTCTGTTCCTAGCCAAATATGTTAATATTCTTAGATAAAAGTTGGCAAATACGGTAATAGAACAAGCAACAATGGATGAACTCACACTATCTTTGTGGCACTTATGTGATGAACTGATGGTAACAATATCAGCATTTTAAATGGTCAGTTTAATAATTTGAGTCATTTGTCAATTATTTATAGGATGATGAAGAAATATTTGTATGTGATCTGTATTGAAGACCATGTATGTAGTTCAGGGTCCTAACTTTAGAAGCTGTGGCTCTTAATGTCTTGGGTTAGTCAGAGACAGTTTGGTACATAGAACTCTAGGAGATATTCTGAATATTTATGGTGTCTGTGAGTATCATGAGAGCAGGCTTTACCTGCCTTGAACCTAGTTCAAAACCAGTACATCTAGATGAAGGCTTACATACGTTTAAAACTGAAAATGCTTTTTCAACTCATCATTTCATATCCCTTCCATGACAAGTATTCAGGAGGGAGCCCGGCAAGAATATCTTACCCTGATTCATCTTTTACAATCTCATTGTATTCTTATGAACTTTCATTATTTTATGATACATAGGACTTGTCCATGAACACTGAAAGGTTTCCACATGGATCTTCTGTTTTATTATATATTTTGGCATTCAGATTTCAACATTAATAGATCAAGTCAGGTGAATATCAATATTATATAAATTTTACTTATCAACCAGAGGAGATGTGGATTTTTTTTTTTTTAAAAGCAAGAGACTTTGTAAGATGAGGAGAGTGGAGTGGGTTTAACAGATAGAGGGTTGCTGCAGTTCCTTATTGAGAGAACAGAGCTGGAAGGAATTATTGATCAGAGGTTTTACTTAAAGTCCACAGATTCTGTTTGAAGCCACTACCAAAGAAAGAATCCTCAGATGTTTACTGTGGCTAAAGAAAAACTGTTGAGAAAGAAATGCTGTAACTTTAATGTACTGTAAATTCTTCTCAGCTTGCTGTGGCTAATTTATTAATTTAAAAAGTATTTTTTGTCTTTCTTAGGCCTCCTTGATTCTAGTCACTCTAGAGATAGAATACACAATCTTGACCTGATGCTTTTACTTGCAACTCACAATCTCGTTTGGTTGTTTACTTGCAGGTTTCAGAGATTAGACTGTATATATCTAAATGCTGGGATCATGCCTAATCCACAGCTAAATATCAAAGCACTTTTCTTTGGCCTCTTTTCAAGGTAATTTCCATTTTCTGGATGAACTGATTGGAAGGAATGTGTTCATTTTTCTGCCTAGTTTTGCTGGTGTGTTAAGTTGGGGAGATGAAAGGTAAGGGGTCGTTGAAAAGGTTGAAGACAGAAAAAGGAGATGATGCAACCATATCATGAAAGAAAAGCAATCCTCTTTTGTGGGGAGCGCTGAAAGTTCTGTTTTGTATGGTATTCTAAGTCCCAGTACATTCTAAATGGTTGAATGGTTTAGAAGGTCATTTTTTGGTCTGCCGGGATATGCCTATTAGCAAGAACATTTTGAAATTAGGCAGAGTTCTCAGAGAGACTCCAACTTCCAGGAAAGCTACTTTGAACTATTTCCCAGTTGTATGTCAGGTGCTGTGACCAGTAGGTTGGGGAAATGCAGAGAACTAATGTCTTCCTGGGAAATTCTCATTACACATTAGTGTAGTGGCTTTCAAAAATTTCAAAAATGTTGAAACACAACCAGGAGAATTCTTATTTATAGGAATAAATCTTACTTTGTGACCCAGTACACTTACTCATAAATAGGCATTCTTACTATGTGCTACTTACTATACCAGTACTTTTGCTTTACTTCTTTTTCATTAAAAGACAGACAGACACTCTCTCTCTCTCTCTCTCTCTCTCTCTCTCTCTCTCTTTCTCTCTCTCTCTCTCTCTGTCTGTCTCCATGTTGGCCTTGACCTACTGAATTGACCTCACAGCAGAACACTATATTAATATGTTTGAAGAATTCCCAGTTAAAAAAACAACCTGTTTAACTTTGTTTTTGGCAATTAAACATACTTTATACACAGGAAGACTTTTTTCCCTTTGGCATAGCTTATTATTCATTTAGAACAGTTTACCTGTAACTTGACTGGGGAAGAGGTAAAGAGTTTTAGCAGCAGATTTTTGAGAGACTCAAGTTCCTATTGGTAGTGTGAGCTATACGTGTGTAAGTACTTCTGTGAATTAGTCGGGGGAAGGAGGGACTTTGGCATTTCATTTAATGCAATAATCCAGTCTGAGAAACAGCTATTTTTATTCCTGTCATTACAGAATCAAGGGAGGTATAGTTTATGGGTGGGGGGGGGGAGGCGGGGGATGGGTTGGGAAGTGTTTTCAGCATTTCCAGTTAAAGAAGCTTTAAAAAGTCATGCAATTATCTTCTGCTATTTCAGAAAAGTGATTCATATGTTCTCCACAGCTGAAGGCCTGCTGACCCAGGGTGATAAGATCACTGCTGATGGACTTCAGGAGGTGTTTGAGACCAATGTCTTTGGCCATTTTATCCTGGTAAAAAAGCTGTGGGCTTAATAAGCTAATATTTGGTGTGATCGTTTCTGTAAAGCTCTGGGCACGGGGCATTGCTATAGTTGAGCAACCAGTTAACTGACTTAATCTCATGTTTGAGTTTTCTTGATTGCATTTGGCTTGTTTATTGTAAGCATGGAATACTTCTGGAAGCTTTCCTAGTAGATTTTTCTTCAATAAGTGTACTAATAGTTTTTGATTTACAGAATTACTGCAGAGATAATATAGAGAGTTTCTGTATGCCTTACACCCAGATTCCCCTATTAACATTTTGCATTGGTATGATGCATTTGTCAAAATAGATGAATCAATTTTACTACATTATTATTAACTAAAGTACACACTTATGCCGGTTTCGTTTTTGCCTAATGTCTTTTTTCAGTTCTAGGATCCCATTACATTTAGCAGTCATGTCTCCTTAGGCTCTTCTTGGTTGTGACAGCTTCTCAGACTTTCCTTGTTTTTGATGACATTGACTGTTTTGAGGAGTACTGCTTAGTGTTTTGTAGACTGTCAGTTGGGATTTGTCTGATGTTTTTCTCATGGTGAGACTGAAGAATGTGGTTTTTGGGAGGAATGTCACAGAGGTAAAGTGACATTCTCATGACATCATATCAAGGGTATATTCTATCAGTATGACTTCTCAGTGTTGATATTAACCTTGATCTCCTGGCTTGAAGTAATGTTTGTCAGGTTTCTCCATTGTTAAGTTACTTTTTCTTTCTCCCCTTTCATACTCTACTTTTTGAGAGAAAGTTGGGCCGGGCACGGTTGCTTATGCCTGTAATCCCAGCACTTTGGGAGGCCAAGGCGGGCGAATTACCTGAGGCCGAGAGTTGGAGATCAGCCTGACCAACATGGAGAAACCCCATTTCTATCAAAAAACAAAATTAGCTGGGCATGGTGGCACATGCATGTAATCCCAGCTGCTCGGGAGGCTGAGGCAGAAGAATTGCTTGAACCCAGGAGGCGGAGGTTGCGGTGAGCCGAGATCATGCCACTGCACTCCAGCCTGGGCAACAAGAGTGAAACTCCGTCTCAAAAAAGAGAAAAAGAAAGAAAGTTACTATGTGCAGCCAATGCATACTGGCTAATGCTTTACCTCCTTAAGAGAGTGGGTTATCTACAGAAATTGTTTGGATTTTTTCCTGCAAGGGAGATTTGTCTGTTCTCTTTTATTTATGTCTTTATTCAGTCATTTATTTTTTCCACATGGACGCATGAATATGTATTTCCTGCTTTGAAATTATAAATACTATTTTATTTTCTTGCTCAAATGTTTTCAGTTTTAGCCACTGGGAGCTCTTTCAGTTGGCTCCTGTATCTCTTTGGCACACCCCCATCATTGTGGTTTTCTGTTTTTGTTTTAGCTTTCATTTTGAGCAGTTTCTTACTATCTGGCACCACAAGATGCTTCAGAATCATCTTATGTGTTTCCTTGTTCAGTCCTAGAATCAGATACTTTTCTAAAGACATATGTTTTCTTTTATCAGAGAATGGTTATTAGAAACCAAGATCTGGGTGCTTATTGCTACTGAGAGATCAGTGTCTTCTAAACCCTCTGTGCTAATAGACTACAGAGATATGTGTGTGCATACTAGCGTACTAACTCATGTATGTATGCATATCTATAAATATTTTTCTATGTAACTAATTCATGTCTCTTTTAGATAACTAGTTAATACTGATGTCTCTGACCCTAATCTCTTACCATATAGATCATTCTAGCTTCCTCCCCATGCTTATTTGTGATGTCTCACTTCAACAGTGACAAACCTGACTCCCACCATCCTCCCTCCTAATTGTTCAATTTCAGTATAGATGTACAGTGGTTTCAAAATTGTTATCTGTATTCTGCCAGTAGATTTTAATACTTTTTTGTTCTTTTTTTTTTTTCTTTCACCCAGATTCGGGAACTGGAGCCTCTCCTTTGTCACAGTGACAGTCCATCTCAGCTCATCTGGACATCGTCTCGCAATGCGAGGAAATCTAATTTCAGCCTCGAGGACTTCCAGCACAGCAAAGGCAAGGAGCCCTACAGTTCTTCCAAATATGCCACTGACCTTCTGAGTGTGGCTTTGAACAGGAACTTCAACCAGCAGGTAAGGCCCATCTCAGTGATATGGAAATGGCAGGGCAGGTTCTCTTAATTACCTACTATTGATTTCCTAGTAAGGTAGCTGGCTTTCCACTAACTCTTGTAGTTTAGATTGATAGTTGGTGTATACGAAAATGTTAGGGCAGAGATAATTAGCTCCTGACATTTTAGTTACAGGTAGTTCATTCATCATTCTGTGGTTCTTCAGGAATTCTAACTTATGTTAACAGAGTGACACTACTAAAAGTGATAATAACTACTGTTTTGGTACTTGCTGTGTTTCAGGTTCTGTATTCATCTGTGTGTGTTATTAAATACCTGCCTCATTATATGGAGGTGGGTTTAAGTATAACCATTTTCAGATGAGGACTCTAAATCTCGGAGAACTTAAGTCATTTACCCGATGGTCACACAACTTGTAAATGGTAGAGTTCAAAATTGAGCCCGAGGCTGGCTGACTTTATGGCTTGGACTTTTCCCCCTGCACCATGCTGCCTCCTAGTGGTTGTCATAGCAGATGTTTATAGGACAGTGAAGTAGTTATAAAACCTTCTGGATAGTGGTGGTTTTAGGTAAGACTCCCAGAGCTCTGTCTCTATGAGGATCTCAGTTTATAGGATGTTTTACAGGGGATGGTGACCCTTGTTGGTCATACTGAGTCCTTGTGGCCACTATGGTCTGCAGTTTACTGCTTCTTTTATCTCTCTGTTGCCCAGGTCTAAATTCTTACCTGAAAATCTCCAGTCTTCCCCTTGGACATTTTCTTTTGTTTGCTTTGATTAACAGTGTTGTATGAGTATGGGGCTATGGAGAAGTTTAATTTCACTAACTTATAAAAGACTTATCATGTTTAGGGCACTGGGCCAGGTTTAGGGTTGAGGAGAAAAGTGAAATAAAAAGATGATCAAGAATTATGTTTTCCCTCAAGGGAGCTTCTTGGATCATGAATTAGACATAGAAATATAAGCCTTATGTGATAGTCTAGACCTGGCTTATTCTGGAATGGCTACCTTTATCAGGTGGCATTTTGTGATCTGGCTCTTAGAATCATGCCCCCCCTTTTTTTGAGACAGAGTCTCGTTCTGTTGCCTAGGCTGGAGTGCAGTGGCACAATCTCAGCTCACTGCAACCTCCATCTTCTGAGTTCAAGTGATTCTCATGCCTCAGCTTCCCGAGTAGCTAGGATTACAGGCATGTGCCACCACACCCACGTTTTGTATTTTTAGTAGAAACAGGGTTTTACTGTTTTGGCCAGGCTGGTCTCGAACTCCTGATCTCAGGTATCTGCCTGCCTCAGTCTCTCAAAGTGCTGGGATTACAGCGCCTGCACCCAGCCTGAATCATGCCTCTTATAAAGTTGAAGCTAAGAGCATACTTTCTAGGACTGAATTTGAATCCTGACTCTTTGTAACCCTAGGCATATTATTTAATCTCCCTATGCCTCAGTTTCCTCATCTGAAAAATAGGGATAGTAATAGTGCCTGCCTCACAGATTTATTGGGAAGATGGACTGAGGGGATCTGGATGAAGCACTCACAGCAGTGCTTTGTATTCAGAATGTGAGTTTGTGTGTGCATGTGTCTGTACAAATACATACATGTGGATATGCATGAGCGTGTATATGTATTTGTGTGCCTACCCATGTGTAGGGGGTTCATATGTACGTGTATGGGTTTTGAGGGTGTGTGCACATGTGTTTGTGCATGTATTTTTTGGGTGTGTGCACATGTGTAGGCGTTGGTGCATGTGGTCTGCAGATGCCTGTACGTGTTCTTGTATAGGCTGTTAATATTGCAGGTTGGATTCAGCATGTTGGCCCCATTGTGCACCTCCTTCCGAAGTTTCTTGAGACGTTTAAAAACTTGTCAAAACTGCTTCCTGGTACTCTGAGAACTCCCTTTTAGAGGAATTAGCTTTTCCTTTCATAGAAAGGTCTGGGATTCTATTTAAGTCTCAGTTATCAAGTAAGGTTTGGGATTCTATCTTTTATGAAAGAGGGAGATTTAGCTATTGCTTGTAAAATCTGTTGAGATTGGTTCTCAGCCAATGACTTTTTTCTCCCTGGCCTTTATGAGGAAAGAAGCAGCTGAGAAAGAATGACATTACAGTATTCCTTTTGAAGCCCTGTGTTACTGGAAATGTTGTCAGGTTCTATATAGACTGCCTGATAGACTTGAATCATCCATGCATCCTCCCCGACTCAAGCCATATAGAAATACTCAGGATCATCACAATTTAATCCCTATAATTAAACAAATGGAAGGATACAGTCTTGGTTAAGATTGTCTTCTTCTTTCTTTCTTTTTTTATCTCTCAACATCAGAAAATTATATATGTTGGAAACCCTGGATTTTAGTTTGAAGATTTCTTCATTTAGGACAGAATAGTCCACAAGTGTTCCTAGGTAGTTCCTAGAATAAGAACTTTTCCTTAGCTGTTTTGGGGGCAGAGTACATTATTTTCTTAGGAAAAACTTTTGGACTATCATGAGGATAAGTCTTAGCTCTTGACTTTTTTCTAGAGGATTGTTGGTAAATCAAGGGGATTCTCAGGTTCTGTCTGTAACAGACAGTTCAATGAACAGATAGCACCCTAAGCAACAGAACCTGGAGGCTTTTCCTCCTTTATTTGGTGCTGCAGAGTCTTGGCATTGCCTGACATGGATCAGCCATCCCTGAGAGTCCCCTTGATTTCCCAGCAATCCTCTAGAAAAAAGTCACGAGCTAAGACTTATCCTCATGATAGTCCCAGGGCTCCAGGGCTTAACTATAGATCACTTAGGACCCTTTAGATTAAATAAGCTCTGTGTTAATTGGGGCTCTCTTTATAGGGTGGAACTTTCTAAAATGAGTTCTAGGCTAAGGACCTGATTTAGAGATCTTCAGTTGGAGAAAGTGACAGCACATACAGCCTGATGCCGGGAGCACCCACCTCAAGCTAGACGTATGGGTCTTATGTACCTGCAGGGAAACAGACACATACTTTAGGTTTAACTGTCTATTTATTAGGCCAGAAACTTCTTGAAGGCAAGGACTGTACTCTGTACATCTTTTAATCGTAAATGCTCATGATTATTGAAAAGTTGATCTTCAGTTAAGCCAATAATAGGGAAAACTCAGATAACCAGGCCCTGCTTTTCTCCCCCAGCTTTAAGATTGGTTATTTTTTATACTGCAAGGTTCATGAGAATAGAGACTTTGTCCTACTAATTTTTACATCCTGGGTGCCTCTCACAGTGGGTTCTCTTAATACATGATTCTTCAACATAAATGTTTTACCCACCTTCAGAGACAACTCAAAACGTAAATTCTTTATTACCTGACTTCTGGCTCATGTACATACCTCTTTTATTAACTAGCATGTAGCTGGACTGAGTCAATATACATTAAGTTAAAGTCTTATTGCTACCCCTGTCTGTTCCTAGGGTCTGTATTCCAATGTGGTGTGTCCAGGTACAGCACTGACCAATTTGACATATGGAATTCTGCCTCCCTTTATATGGACACTGTTGATGCCGGCAATATTGCTAGTAAGTGATGAATACTTCTTTTCTTAGCTCATAAAATCTCTTTTTGGGACCTGGAAGATGTGTTTAAGGGTTGGGAAATGATTTAAGGAATGAACCTGAATGCCATTTAACTTGAGGTTTTGAACTTACTAAATGTGAAACCTCTGCTTAATATTTCTAAGTATTACTGCCACACCACCATTTGAGTGTCCACTTCTCTTTAAAGGAATGTTTCATTGCTCATGCACCACAGATCCCAAGAGTTCTGTAATCATATAATTTCAGAAAACCCATGTTAAACATGGTTAAACTGGACTTCTCTAAGTTTTCAAAGTGGTCATGCGCATTAAAAGTTCCCAAAAAGGGGATAATTGTACATTATGTAACTATAGAACCATATTTTTGTTTCGTGATTTGAACATCTTGCAGGACCATCGTTTCTCTGGCACACATTGAAAAATGCTATTTTTAGGAAATGATTCTCCCTTTAGGGCTCAGGAAGAAATATCTCTCCTTTAGGGCAGGCATAAAGAAAAGATCAGAAGTAAATAGACCTTCGTGTTAAAAGTGGTTGATTTGGAGTATGGAGATTAAGTGATGTTTCTTTTTTGACCTCTATTTTTTGTTATTTAAAAAATGTTCTATAATCAGAAAGGCAAGTTTTCTTTTTTAATATTTAAATGAATAATTATTTTGTGACTGTATTCTAAACTACCACAAAAATAACTGTTGTTTTCTGCAGCTTCGCTTTTTTGCAAATGCATTCACTTTGACACCATACAATGGAACAGAAGCGCTGGTATGTTACTGAAGTTTTTATAACTTGTATGATGGCTTAGCAGATGTGAATTACAGGTTCACTTGTGGTAGAAATAATTTCGACAGAAGAGATAATAAGAGAATAAGCTCTGTGAATAATCGAGGTCCTGTTTGGAGCTAAAGCGGACTATAAGGCTAAGCGCAGAACATTAGGAGTGAAGTTTGCAAGTTTGACATTTACCATGGCACTGGGCACCATGACTATAGGGAAAACACTTCTTTAGAGGCAGGATACACCAGCAGCTGGAGGAGAGACAGAGCAGTGGAAAGCTGGAGGGGCAGGCAAAGCAGGACGATGACTGCACAATCAGTCCGTGATTTCCCACGGAGAAAGAGCATCTTGTGGGTCAAGAGCCAAGATAACAAAGTTCAACACCATTCCCCTCTATGAAGATTTTCTTCCCTTTCTTAGAGGATCAAGTTGTTATTTTATTAGGAAGCCAGTCGAGTTCCTTAAATCACACATGGCAAATGGGTTGCGTGTGTTTCCTCATCAATGGCAGACATTACTAATGGGCTATAATACTCCTTTCTGTTGTACACAAGTGGTGTCTCTGAATATTCTTCAACCCAGAGCTCCAGAGGCAGCCTCTACTAATGGATCAGAATTGTCCTACATTAAAAACCCATTGTATCTGAGTCAGTTCTTTATGTTTGTCTCCCTCATTCCATTGAGCTCCTTCAGGAATTTTGCTATTCACTTTGGAAACCTAAGGACCTAGCACTGTAGTACTTAGTAGATTATTAAATCTTGACTTAATTGAAATTAGCTAAGGAAAACATAAATGGAATTGGCTTTGATGCTCTTGTTTTGGTAAATGTTACAGAAATAAATGTGTTTATTGTAGGAACACAAATTGATTATAGAAGCAAGTGCTTTTAAACTATATTTTAATTAGTTCTCAATACATTTGCTAAACCGTTCACTGATGATATTTGAGAGGATGTTTATAATTTGTCTGGGGAGCTCTATAAAGTGCTGATTGTGAATCTCCACCAGCCTCACTCACCTTGGGCAGAAGAAACAAATCATTGACACATCCTTCCTTTCCAGGTATGGCTTTTCCACCAAAAGCCCGAATCTCTCAATCCTCTGATCAAATATCTCAGTGCCACCACTGGCTTTGGAAGAAATTACATTATGACCCAGAAGGTAAATGTGCTTACATTGTTGCACTGATGTTTGCTGCTGGGTTGATGAATTAAGCCCGTGTTCCTGACCAGCCCCTCAGCCCCGCAGCTTCCCTTCTCTGAGTACTCACTGTTGACCAGCATCACACTGGCCTGATTTTATTTCATCCTGCTCTCTCCTGTTTCTTGCACATCTTGTTCTCCTGACCTAAGCTGCTCTCAGCCTCTTGATGATTAATTTCTGCTCATCCTTCAGATCAGCTTATCCCATAGCCTTTAGTGACCCTGTAGACCAGGCCTGGGTGCCTCTGTGGTAGGCTTTCTTGACATCCTGTACCTGTTGCAGATCATGCTTGTTCACCTTCGGGTTCCTCTGTCAGAATGTAAGCTCTGTGAGGAGGAGGGTCATACCCCATTTCCTAGCGGACTGCCTTACACATGGTAGACGCTCAGTAAATACGTTGCAAGTTGGATGAAATAGGAATTGTTTTTCTGTGTGAACTTAACTTCCCTTTGAGTATTCAATTCTGCTTGTGACAATTATCAGCTTTAATAGATTGGTGTTTTGAAGAGGAGCAGGATAATGTGCAGAAAAAAAATCAAATCAGTACTGTGTTTTTTAGACTTGGTGTAATCTAAAATGAAATCAAACATAGAGTTACATACTGGGGAATGAGAACATTTATTTTAAACTGAGAGAAGTACTTTGTTATACTTTTGTCATGACTAAGGTTTATTTCAGCCTTCGATTTTCCACGATCCAGCCTGTTGTGAGGAGGTATTAGCTTAAGATAAAATAAGATTGAGGTGACCGTTAGGTAAGTCAAGTAACTGGCATCGATCTTGGCGTCTGTTAGTAGCATGAGCTGAAAGGGGAGCCATGCACTTGGCTTCCTGTGCTATCTGTTCACTAAAAGTGAACCTTCCAGGTTTTTCAAAATACATTCTGTGGGATACTAGTTTCTTGAGAAGATTTGCAAGAAGCAGTTCCTGTAGCAAGTAAAATTGAACCATGCTTCATATTACATTCCCCTCTTTCAGAGACTTGTACAGCATACGTCAGCAAAGTAAAGGCTGTGAGAAGTTGAAACAGTTAAGAAATGTGTGTGAAATATTTAATCCTGCTGTTTTCAGTTCCTCACCATGAATTTTTTTTAAACCAAATTTTACATAACCTGTAACATCCCTTTGGGGAATTCTATTATAAACTAATAACTTACTTTAGGCTAGCAGAGTGTATTTGAACTTACTGTCTGTTAACTTAGAGGGAATGTTTTGTTTATCAAGGGAAAAAATGTTTAATTCTACAAACTGACATACTCATTAGCATTTTATGGAAATGCACTGAAGAAAGTATTTTAACCTTTGATTATTTGGGTAAGTCAGCTTTCTCTTCTGTTAAAAGATGGGGTTGAACTAGAAGAGTTCTGTAATGCTTCTTCCAGTTCCATTATAGAAAAACTAACATGATTGAAAATAAATGTTATTTTCAAAATGTTCAAAAGTTTATTTAATTTTTAGCCTTTCAGTTTTGTGAACAAAGAGGCTGTTCCTGAAGTTTAGGCTCTGTGTTGGCTTGAAAAAAGGATATCGCTATTTTAAAAGAGCTGAAAGTTTGCCTTTACATACTGTCGAGATTTCCTGCATGAAACACAGGAATGTAAAATAATTATGGATTGAACCAGATAGAATCTTAAATTTCTTGCATGTAAAAGCATTTAGGAGAGAGGCAGTCTCAGGCTGCCATGGCAGCTCCACAAATTGTCAGGAACCCAAGTTCCTTGCAGTCACCACCTGGCCATTAGGGCGTGGCCCTCAGGCCTGCGGCTGGAGAGTGGTATGGAAGAAGGGAAGAAAAAAGGGATGCTTTATTTCTCTTGAAGAGACTCCAGGTATTATTTACATCTCACTGGCCAGAACATAGTCTCATGGCTCTGGCACCCATTGTTTCAACAGGGGCTGAAGTATCATCTTTTATCTAGAGGGCCGTGAGCCCAGCTCAAACCAGGGCTTTTTTACTAAGCCAGATGGATATTAGGAAGTGAGTAGCCATTAGAAATTCACGAAACTCTTGATTTTTCTGTTTTGTCCTTTGATATCACAGTTGGTTGGTGTCTTCTGTTTCCTGGGCATATAGAAGTTGGGGGAGATAGCAAAACTCGGATCTTTCAGTCTTGCTGTTTAAGGGAAGCATCAGTGGGTTTGGTGAGTGTTGGAACTGAGACTGACATTTAGTATGTCTTCAGGCTCTCAGTTTCCTGACAGTCCCCACGTGTCTGCCACCATGGCCCTTTCCTGCTGCCTCCTTTCTTTTTGTTTCATATATTGAATGACTTTCTTTTATACAAATACTATTCATCTTAATTTTCCTTTCTAGACATCTTTATTTTTGCTTCTTTTCCAGATGGACCTAGATGAAGACACTGCTGAAAAATTTTATCAAAAGTTACTGGAACTGGAAAAGCACATTAGGGTCACTATTCAAAAGACAGATAATCAGGCTGGGCACAGTGGCTCATGCCTGTAATTTCCAGCACTTTGAGAGGCCAAGGCGGAAGGATCACTTGAGACTAGGAGTTCGAGACCAGCCTGAGAAACATAGTGAGACCCTGTCTCTACAAAAAGAAATAAAAAAATTAGCTGGGTGTGGTGGCATGCATCTGTAGTCCCAACTACTCAGGAGGATGAGGTGGGAGGATCTCTTGAGGCTGGGAGGCGGAGGTTGCAGTGAACTGAGATTGTGCCGTTGCACTCCAGCCTGGGTGACAGCGAGACCCTGTCTCAAAAAATATGTATATTTAATATATATATATATATAACACCAGAACTGACAATGATACTCTGGAACATTGCATACCTTCTTGTACATTCTGGGGCATGTGGATTTCTATCATGTTAGATAATATGCATTTGTAATAAACTATGAACTATGACTGTCTATTTTCCTTCCTTTTGGAATTATCTCCGAGAATGTGTATGTGTGCATGCTTGTATGCATATGAGAAAAAGATTGGGCCGGGCACAGTGGCTCAAGCCTGTAATCCCAGCACCTTGGGAGGCTGAGGTGGGCAGATCACGAGGTTAGAAGTTTGAGACCAGCCTGGCCAACATGGCAAAAACCCATCTCTACTAAAAATACAAAAATTAGCCGCGTGTGGTGGCGTGCACCTGTAATCTTAGCTTGGGAGACTGAGACAGGAGAATCGCTTGAACTCAGGAAGCAGAGGTTGCAGTGGGCCAGGATCACGGCACTGCACTCCAGCCTGGGTGACAGAGCAAGACTCCATCTCTAAAATTAAAAATTGATAAAGTAAAAATATTAGTTATTCTCTAGAATGGTATCACATCAAAATTATTAGAGTTCTGAAAGATTTTATGTAAAAATAAAATCAAGTCATCCAACAGAATATCTGTTTATATTATTCTGTCAACTGGAGCCTAAGCTGTGCTCCATGGGACAAGAGGTGGACTTGAATAATTGTGACACAGGCACACACTGCTCCTTTCTTTGGCCTGCCCCCAGCAAAAGGAAGTACTGCCAACTATTTGAGTGGCAATTGGAACTTTGTTGCTTTACGAGCAATGTTTTTAGCTCTTTTGCACTATTTCTTCCTCCATATGCTGCTTCTGACAATCTTAAAATTGTTAGAATCCAAACAGTCCTCATGTGGTGTCCATGTGGTTAATAACAAAAACGAAATAGATACATTTTTGGGTGACTTGAATTATTTTTGGTTTAAAAAATATCTTTTATTGATTCTGAAGGAGTTCATGCTAATATTGGGCCTGATCCTTAACACTATTTGCAAATTTGTTTATTAGTGACCAACCCATTTTCATGATCATATCTTAATAGTTGTAAACTTGCAACGAGAAACTCGCATTAAGTTTCGATAAAATTTTCTAATTGGGTAACTGCTGGCGTAAGGTACACTATAGTAGTAGAGGAAAGTGGTGAAGATTTAGTTTACATGTATCAGATAATTATGCAAACTTTTTCTTTATAAATTTTCAAAGAACCACACCCCAGGCCTCACTTGATATGAAAAAAAATGATAAAATGCCATATACTTTTACTGTAAATATAACCAATGTAATGCCTGAAATCTAAAGTCAGTAAAATTTTGAATGAGTTAACAAAAGTAAAAAACGATATATAATTTCTTCACAGTTTATGAAGTTTTTGATTAGTTTCTCTAATTCTGTTGTTAAAGGTTTTCTATAAACATTCTATAAGTGAAAATGAGAGCTGCACACCACTGTGTCCACTGTCTTTGGGAGAGAAGGGTGAAGCTGACCTGAAATCGAGCTGTTTTTCACTCTTCCATTCACTCACATTGTAAATTTGGAAGAAGCACATTATGTATTGTGAATCTCAGGTTCCTCATATGTAAAGTGGAGTGGTTATCTTTTTGCTGCTTCTACTCATGGGTATGGAGTGAACATTTAATGCAATAATATATGTGAATGAATAAAGAGCTTTTTAACACATTGTAATAATTTTTATTAGAGATTGATAAGCCAGAATGTCATGGTTCAAACACTATAATGTAAGGCACTAAGTGATGACTTCCTATCTGATAGAGTTGTTTCAGTTTTCCAAGTTTGACCCGGTAGGCAGCATCTGATCAAGTGGCAGGGCATGGTGGGAGGAGTATGGGCTTTAGGGCTGGGCAGACCTTGGATCAGATTTGGATTTAGCCAGTTAACTATCTGTATGGAGTTCGAGACCAGCTGTATAACTTTGGGCAAGTTACTTCAATTTATACCTCAGTTTGATTACATAAAATATTGATGCCAGTGCCTACCTTGCAGAATTGTGATAATATTCTAGTAGGTGCACAGCCAATGCAAATTAAGTACCCAAAAGGAAACTTTAAACATGAACCAATCTTGATTTCACGTCATTGATGATGTGTCCCTAGGTTGGTTCTGTATGTATTTTCTGAGCCATTTTATCCAATTTCCTCAAAACAGGGAGCACTCCCTTCCCACACTCCCAAATGGTGTACCTGTACAATTGGTTCCTTTCATTAAACAATCCCAGATTTAACTCTTTTTGTATCTGACTGGAGTAGTAGGTTAAAGATTCAACTGCTAGGAAGTTGGATTTCAGCAGATGCCTGATTTCTGCCTTGATCTGGTGCATTTATTTTGATTTCCAATGGGTTTAGTATAATTCATTCGTTCCATAGATGAGCACTGACCACATGCCAGGCACTGTTGGGTTTTGAGGATATAGAAGTTAACATGTGAATGATAGAGTGAGACATCTCAAATGCGTCTAATAAGCATTCTAGAAAGAACTGAGAACATGGGAAAGAGGTAACATTGAGGAGATGAAGACTGAGGTTTTTTTTGTTTGTTTGTTTTTGTTTGTTTTTTTTCCTTTTTTCTTTTTGTTGTTAGAATTGATGGAAGCCATGATCATCAGATTCAGGAAAAATGGCAAGTTCCAAACAAGATAGACACAGATAAAGAAAAACCTAGACGTAGTGAAACTGCAGAGAACCAAAGAAACTAACTTGCAAAAACAACTGGAGACAATAGATTACTGACAAAAATCACTGGGTGGATTAGCTAATGCCTGTAATCCCAGCACTTTGGGAGGCCAAGGTGGAAGGATTGCTTAAGGTCAGGAGTTAGAGACCAGTCTGGGCAACATAGTGGGATGCTGTCTTTACCAAAAACAAATCATTTCTTTTTAACATTGTTGGATTTGTTTTGCTAATATTTTATGGAGAATTTATGTGTCTAAGTTCATGAAAGACATTGGCCTGTATTTTTTTTTGGTTTTGACTGGTTTGGTTATTTGGCGATAGCAACCTCAGAAAATGAGTTGAAGTGTTCTTTCATCTTCTGTATTCTGGAAGATATTATGTAACATTGGTGTTAATTCTTCTTTAAATATTTGGTAGAATTCACCAGTGAAACCATCTGGGCCTGGAGATTCAGTTTATGGATCTTGAAAATTATGCATGTAATTGTTAATGATTATAAGACTATTCAGATTTTCTGTTTTATCTTGTGTTTTTGTCATTTGTGCTTTTTAAGGAATTGGTCAATTATTTCTAAGTTTTCAAATTTATTAGCGTAAAAGTTGCTTGTAGTAGTATCTTTTTAATGGCTACAAGATCTGTAATGATGTTCTCTAATTCATTCTTGATGTCAGTATCTTCTCTTTTTTTTCTTTTCTTTTTTGTCAGTCTTGCTAGGAGTTTCTCAATTTTATTGGTATTTTCCTAAGAACCAACTTTTGTTTGCTAAATTTTCCCAATTGTTTTCCTATTATCAATTTCACTGACTTCAGCTCAGATCTTTTCTATTTCCTTCCTTCTGCTTGCTTTAGATTTATTTTGCTCTTCTTTCTCTACTTTCTTGCTGTAAAAGCTTAATTATGAACTTCTTCTTAGCACTATTCTAGCCGCATGCCAGATTTTTTGACACATTATTAAGTTGTACATATTTGTATTAATTTCCTTTGATACTTTCTCTTTACTCATGAATTACTTAGAAATGTTGTTTAATATACATATTTTTAGAGATTTAAAAAACTTGTTATTGAGTTCTGACTGTATTTTTGTTATTGATTTCCAGTTTTATTCTATTATAGTCGGAGAACACATTCTGTCTGATTTCTCTACCCTTACATTTGTTGAGGTTTGTTTTATGGCCCAGGATATGGCCAGCTTTGGTGAATGTCTCATGGGCTCTCCTCCACACTGTGCCTGCTGTTGTTTCTTCTTTGGAATTCTAAGGTAATTTTTTTTTTGCCTTTTGTCCACAGTTAATAGTTGTTCTTCAGGAAGGATGGTCTGTGGGTGGGGTACGTTGCTATAATTAAAAGCAAGACTTCTCTGCACTTTTTAGTTCCATCTTTATTTCTGTATGATTTTACTTTCTTCTGTTTCTTTCCTGAGAATAATCAGTTTTTGTTTTATTTCTTCCTGTTCTTTGTCTATTTCTGTTTTTAAAATTTTTGATGCATGGTATTTTTTAATGTCGCCAAATGCTTGTTTAAGGATATTTAATTCTGTTTCATTGGGTTAGTATTTTCTTCTCCCTTGTAGTTGTTTTCTTGGGCATGGGGGATGGTGGTTATTGTAGTTGTCAACTCAAACATTTTTTTTTTTTCCGTCATTTCGTTTGCTTCACTTCTCAGCAAAGCCTTCTGGTCACCCAGTCTAAAATTTCGTCATGCCCCTCATATGTTCTCATCTTTCTTATCTACCTTTTTTTTTTCCTTTTTGCTGCTTATTACTATCTAACATATGTATTTTACTTATGTTGTCTATTGCCTTTCAACCTACCAAAGTATAAGCTCCAAGATGATTGGGACTTTTAAAAACATTGTTTCTCTACTATTAGTGCAAGGCATATAGTAGGCACTCAATTACTGCTTGTTGTATAAATAAATACATGAACAATTGATTAAACAAAGGTTTATTTTAATAAAGGTATCATGCTCCTTGACATTTATAGCCTTAATCAACTTTTTTTGTTATAGCCATATTGAAAAAAAAAAAAAACAAACAAACTCTATCACAATTTCGATCTTAATTTGAAGTGGTGTTTGCAGTACCAAGTCAAGAGTTTATTGAGTTTCTGTCTGCTGTCATCGTCATGTTAGAATATTGCCTTGTGCTGATACAATTCCTTCTCATGAAAAACAAAAAATACAAAGAACAACAAGAATGTAGAATGAGCCTTATTCCTACTAATGGAACTCCACACAATAATCCATATTTCTTGTCTGGCACCTGAAAATGTGAACAAATTTCATTATCTGACAAGTCTTGTTTACTTATTATGTTTAATAACCATGACAATATACATAAAGGACTGTTGAAAATGGAGAGTAATCCACCGGGTTAAAGAGAGCTCATCTCACCATTGCTGGAGGTTATTCCTCACTGTCTTATTTGACTCCTGTTTCAAAGAAGGGAATTATAGGAGGTTTTAGAGTGGTTTATAGTGGAAAAGAAAAATCTCAGAGACTGGATGTTCGAGAAACATTTTTTATTAGTGACTCATAAATAGGTTTAAATGTGGGTAGATGACACGGATGATGCTTTGGATATAGGCTATGCATGGATTTATTTTCTTTCTTAGGCTAGGAAGTAACACTATCCCACTCTGCTGTATTTAACAGTCAAAATGATTCTATATTCTCTGTATCTTTGATTGCAAAGTGATCTCTATTTATAACTATCATTTATATTCCACATTTGAAAGAAATATATTCACAAGCACCCAGGAAAAATGATTTATTATATGTGCCATATGAGTAAGAATTGATTACTTATCATTTATAACAATGTAAAAAATCCTATCCCACACATTAGTTGTGAGCCAGGCCGGATAAATGGGGATTTGAAAAGAAGAGAGATGAATGATAGGAGGGAAAGGAAACAAAGGGAGAGTGTTTGAGTCAAGGCAGTACTTTCCCCCTGCTTGAAACTGGAGGCAACTTCATTCCAGAGACATCTACAGAGAACTACAAGTTCTCTGTTATAAGGGGCTAAAAATAAATCATTTTATTCTTGGCCTTCAAGGACTTAGTTCAGGCACATGATGGGAATTAGAGCTAGATTTTAAAGTTCAGGGTAGAAGTGGATGAAAAATATAGCAAATAATCAGCCACAGATAGATCTGTCAGATTCTTATCGAGAAAAGTATGAATGGTTATCCAGGAATAGGGTTATCATGACCAGGTGATGCTTCTCCATGTCCAGAAACTAAAATATCTACATCAACACAACAAAAATCAAGATGAAAACATAGGAGTTATTGAAAGTAAAACCAAGGGCTTAATTTGATTAGTCCACCAAACTTATCCTGCCCTGCTTGCTTTTGGTTGTTTGCCTTTTGCTTTCGTTTTTGTTTTTCCCTGAAGCTGAAGGCATGGTAGCTGAAGGCTGCACCACTGAATGCTGTACCTAACCTTCACTGGCTACCTTACAGATAACATAAGTCACATGATAGTGGTCATTTCAGTTGTTTTTTAGGAACTTAGGGCAGCTCCTGTCCAGTTCAAACCAGTTGAGACTATGTACTCTTCAACTAGGCATGTGTACATACCTGAGAGGGAGCCTTTTGGTGTCAGAGGCAAAAACACCATTCTCAGATCATGCTAATGCTGATCTGAGACATATATCCTGTGAAATGCCATGGACCCCGATAATGCTGGCATAGATCACTGATTACCTCATTTTTACCCACTGCCATTCACCTTTCCCCATGTCTTAGACCACCCGCTTCTCTAATCCATAAATATTTCCTATCTTTGGGGAGGCGGATTTGAGAGCTGTTGTCCCACCTCCTTGCTGGGATGTCTAATTAATCTTTTCTTTTGCAAAAACCCATTGCCCCAGTAATTTATTTACTGTGCAGGTAGAATGAACCTGGCTGGTATCAAAAGTACACAAAGAGACCTCAACAAAATGATAGTATCATGATAACTGTCCTATACATAATACATTTTAATAAATGCATGATTTCTTCAGTCATCTAGAGTTCTGTCCTTCTCTGTTACTTTTAGTAGGTCAGACAATTGTTCAAAGTTTGCAGCAGCTTGAAAGCAAATTCTTTAGTGAAAGGTGCCAGGTCTCTGGGGATAACAAGAAACTAGGTCTTTCCTACTTGGTTCTGATGGAAGTGATGGTGGGAGGCAGAGGCTGCTGGCCTTGCTCCAATGCCTTCAAGTCTTCCTGGAGCTCACAGTTTTTTTTCTAGCTGTCATTCTCACATTATGATGAGCATCAAACCTCCAAGATTGGGACCCCTTTTTGTTTTCCACAGGGTGAGCTCTTCATGGGACAGCCATACACCCAAGTTTCCACTCACTTTCTTTCCTTACATGACACCCCCGAATCCAGGAACTTTCACATTGAGCCTTTGGGTCTGGCCCTGGAATAAGACTATTCTCATTTTCAGAGTTAGAGTTGTCAAATACTGATCTCTTGTCTTTGAAGGAGTTTGAATGGGAGAAGGGTAGGGGCTGAGTTCCTCTCAAATCATGAATATTTCTGAATTATCCAGAAATCTAAATGTCAAACAACCAAACAAATTGATAGTATCAGTGATTTATTCAAAATAATTTTGGGACAAGTGGCTAGTAACCGGGAAAAAAAAAATTGCGGAGTCTTATATCACTGCTGTAGTAGGCGGAATTTAAAATGTCCACCATGACCTTTGCTGGGTTACTGTCATGATTGCATTGTTATGCGGCACAGTTGTTATTAAAATAGGGAGATTATCCTGGATTATTCAGGTGGGCCACATGAGCCCTTACAAGCTGTAGAGAAAGAGCAGAAGTTAAGTCAGAGAGATCTACAGCTACAGTAGTGCTCTCCTGTGGACCCTGAAAGAGCAAACTACCTTATGCCTACTTGTGCACAAGGAGGCAGGTACAATGATTGGAGGCTACCTAATAGTTTATCAATAGATGAATAGACAACCCAGTCATGGAGGAACAGACTAATGGGCTAATGGATTAATGGGTTCTTATGAAAGTGGGACTGGTGCCTTTGGGAGAGGAAGAAAGATCTGATCTAGCACATTAGCATCCTCAGCCCCCACACTGTGTAATGTCCTGCACCACCCGGGACTCTTGAACGTCTCCACCAGCAAGAATCCCCTCACAGATGTGCCCTTTCCTTGGACATTAGACTTCTCAGCCTCAATCGTCATAAGAAATACATTTCTTTATAAATTATCCAGTTTCAAGTATTCTATAAGCACCAGAAAACAAAGACAGCCATTCTCTCAGAAAGGAACAACTTTTTGATTTTTTTTTTTTTTTTTGGATAGAGCCTCACTCTGTCACCAGACTGGAGTGCAGTGGCACGATCTCGGCTCACTACAACCTCTGCCTCCCGGGTTCAAGCGATTCCCCTTCCCTCAGTCTCCACAGTAGCTGGGACTACAGGCACATGCAGCCACGCCCGGCTAATTTTCTTTGTATTTTAGTAGAGACAGGGTTTCACTACATTGGCCAGGATGGTCTCGATCTCCTGATCTCATGATCCACCTGCCTCGGCCTCCCAAAGTGCTGGGATTATAGGCATGAACCAACATGCCCGGTTCAACTTTTTGATTTTTAACTAAATAGCACATTGAGTAAAATTTATTTTTCTTTTCTTTTCTTTTCTTTTTAAAATCATCTATTTCAGAAAGGTGATTCATGTATTCTCCATAGCTGAAGAACCGCTGACCCAAGATGACAAAATTACTGCTGATGGGCTCCAGGAGGTGTTTGAAACCAACGTGTTTGACTACTTTATCCTGGTAAAAAGGCTTTGAACTTTATAGGCTCATGTGCTCAGTGTTACAGTTCTAATGGCAGTGCTATTCTATTAAACTAATAGTTTTTGACTAATACTTTATACTTTATCCACAGGCCTATTTCTGCTGCTTCTGCTTCTGCTTCTCCGTCTGCTCCTGCTCCTGCTCCTCCTGCTTCTCCTTCTCCTTCTCCTTCTCCTCTCCTTCTCCTTCTTCTTTTTTTTTTTTTTTTTTTTTTTGAGAAAGAGTCTCGCTCTGTCGCCAAGGCTGGCTGAAGTGCAGTGGCATGGTCTTGGCTCACTGTAGCCTCCGCCTCCCAGGTTCCAGTGATTCTGCCTTAGCCTCCTGGGTAGCTGGGATTACAGGGGCCTGCAACCATGCCTGGCTAATTTTTATATTTTTAGTAGAAAGGCGGTTTCACCATGTTGGCCAGGCTGGTCTCGAACTCCTGACCTCAGGTTGGCCACCCACCTTGGCCTCCCAAAGTGCTAGGATTACAGGTGTGAGCCACTGTGCCCGGCCCCTATTTCTTCTTTTACCACAATTCTAAAGGGTAAATTTTGAGGGAAAAAGTACAAACCAAAGAGAAATTGCATGCAGAATGATCTGAGATACGTAGATCAGTCCCATAAAGAACGTTGTTCTCTGCTAGGCATATCTCCAGCTAGAAGAGGACAGCAGGCAAGTTAAATGGAAGGCAATTTTTCATACCCATTTGTTAGATGTGTCATGTACTAACAACTGTCTTACATTAGTTAAATGTGTACAGTGTCAGTGTCAGGTACTGATGAAGAATGGTAAGCACAGGTTAGACCAGTGTTCAAAAAAATTAGTTTCATCTCTTTCCAAATGTAGAGATTTTCTGGCTTCTGTGAAATTTTCTTCTGTGCTCTGTCCTGAGTCACATATGTCACACATAATACTACTTTAATATCTGAATCAAGTAATTCCTGACTCTGGTAGGGGTCAGATATAATATGTGGATATTGGATAAACTACTTTTGCATCTAGAATTGCATGTCACAGAATTTGCATCTCATTATACTCAGGGACAATATCCAAGATAGGCGAGAACTAGATGGCATATGGGAGTCAAGTAGTCAGAAGAAATATAAGACATAGAACTAGAACAGAGTCTTGGAGCTTCCTAGAGGAAGAGGAAACCAACTCTTTAGTCAATGAGGTTTGGGGCAGGAGGGGGAAGCAGCACCAGCAGGCTCAGCACATTGTTATTATATTTACCCACTGGTGTGAAAGTAGTCCAGAACTTAAAAACCAATACAGTTGTACTGGATGAATATTTGAATCATAATTCTATTGCTAAACATTTTATGATTTATCTCCTTAACTCTATTTATTTTCATCCCTCTACAGTATAGCGGTTGCATGTCCAAGTTCCAAAGCCAAACTGCCTGCATTCACATTTCAGCTCCATCACTTATTAGCTGAAGGACTTCGAACAAGTTACTGATCTTTCTGGATTAAGTTCAAGTTTCCTCATTTGTAAAATAAGAGGTAATAGTCATTACCTCATAAAAGTATTGAATATCAAATGAATGAATATATATATACACACAAACATATAATTGCATATGCATATATTAAGTTTCTCATAGAATGCTTTTAATTAAACAATTTAAATTTCCTTACTTGGATGAATGGAATAAAAACAGAAGCAGAGTGGGGCTACAAGTTTTTATTTTTGCTCCTTCATGGTGTGGCTTCTCTTTATGAATAGGTGGATGTATGAGTAGAGATTTGGAATCTTACAGCACTTTGGAAAGCAAACCTTGCTATAAAGTTAATGTGTATGTTTTTATAAGCTGAGACATCTTCAGTTTTCTAAGATGGCTCTTCCCCAGTTTCTAATATTCAATGTGTTACTTATGGTAAAGCAAATTGATATAACCCCCAAATCTCAATGGATTTAATACAATACTTGGTTCTTACTCACATAAAGGTGATTTAGTGGTTAGAGGGGTAGTGTTAGAGACGTGTGAATGAGAACAACTCCATCTTGAACAGGAGCTGGGTAAAATGAGGCTGAGACCTACTGGGCTGCATTCCCAGATGGTTAAGCCATTCTAAGTCACAGAATGAGATTGGAGGATGGCACAAGATACAGGTCATAAAGACCTTGCTGATAAAACAGGATGCAGTAAAGAAGCCCACCAAATCCCACCAAAACCAAGATGGCCATGAGAGTGACCTCTGGTGGTCCTCACTGCTACACTCCCACCAGTGCTATGACAGTTTACAAATGCCATGGCAATGACAGGAAGTTACCCTATATGGTATAAAAAGAGGAGGCATGAATAATCCACCCCTTGTTTAGCATATCATCAAGAAATAACCATAAAAATGTGCAACCAGTAGCCCTTGGGCCTGCTCTGTCTATGGAGTAGGTATTCTTTTATTCCTGTACTTTCCTAATCAACTTGCTTTCACTTTCCTCTGTGGACTTGCCCTGAATTCTTTCTTGTGTGAGATCCAAGAAGCCTCTCTTGGGGTCTGGATTGAGACCCCTTTCCTGTAACAGTAGGAGTCCTTGCTCTGCTTCATATAGTCATTCAAGGATCCAGGCAGATGGCGGCTCTGCCTCTTTTTATCCATGTATTTTGAGATTAGTCTGTCAATATCCATTTAACATTTAGGGAAGAGAGAACATTACATGTGGGAGGTTTATATGAGCCTGATCTCAAAATGTACATATAATTTCAGTTTACATTCTGTCAGCAAAAGTAATTTATATGACATACCTAACTGGAAGGGAAATTGGAGAATAGATTCTAGCTGAGTACACAAGAAGAAATGTACATAGGTTTGTGAATAGTTAGCTGTTGTTACTACATGTAGAATGGGGCTGATAACACAACCTGGCAGCTTGTTTCTAAGGATCAAAGATAATGCCTTTAAAGTGTGCAGCACTGTTCCTGGAAACTAGGAGGTCCTCAATAAGTTAAAATGCCATGTGGAGATTATTTTTATTATTATAGCTGAGGAACTGTTTTGGTTTTCTTTACCTAGTGTTTGTGGGCTTGGTTGACTTTGCTTATTTATTTATGCAGGTGTCAAATACTTCTGCAAACTCCCATATCACATTTTAAGATACAGTTTTTTGTTGTTGTTGTTGTTTGACTTCAGATTGAAGAGCTAGAACCTCTCCTCTGTCTCTTGATTATCTTGGATACAACCTGCAGTGCCTGGAAATCCCATTTCAGGCTTGAAAACATCCAGCACAGCAAAGGCCAGGAGCCAGAGAGCTCTCCCAGATCACCACTGCCCTGAGTGTGGCTTTGAACAGAAACTTCAACCAGCAAGTGAGGCCTGTCTCAGTGATACGGAGATAGCAGAGCAGGAGCTTCTTTGTTACTGTTGAATTCCTGATTATGAGGCTGACTACCAAAAGAATTGCGGTAGTTTCAGAAAGTTCAGTATAGTCACTTGAGCAGGATTGCTGTGAGGATAACATAGGACACAAGTGGTCCTAGTTGGTATAAAATAACATTTTAGAGTAGTGAATATGTCCTTATGGCTCTCTACTTATATGGAGCCTATTCTCTTGCATTCTGAAACTCTTTGGGACATCTGATTTATCTAACGGATGATAATAAAGCTATGGCTACTTGCTATGGGACTGTCCTGGGCTCTTTATCTGTATTAGAAGCTTGTGAGGTAGCTGTGATATCTCCATCTCTCAGAGGAGAAAACTAAGGTACAGGAAAGACAGTATTCATCTAAGATCACCTGTTGGGATCTGAGGTATAAATTAATTACAACACTTTCCTTTTCAGTAAATGCGCTATTTGAGTAACATATGTGAAAAGAAAGTATCTTGGCACCCCAAAATTACTAAGGAAAACTCAAAGTGGAAACTGATTAAGGCAAACCTTCCTCCAATTCCATTCAAAATTATCCCCTCTGCTCACTGAGGGGATGCCCGGGAGGGCCGTCCCCAAAGGCGCAGGCGCCGGTTCCCTACCATTCGCGGTGCCTTCCCGCTCCCGGTGCCTTCCCGCTCCCGGAACGCCCAGGATATTCAATCCACTCATCGGGCGCCGCCTCAACCTTCCAAACCGGGGGAAGGGGCGGGCAGGGGCAGCGGGTGCCACACACGCCAGCCAAGACCTCCGATCCAGAACGCAGGGGCTGCTGTATCCGGGGGAAGGACATTGTTTCGACAGCCACCAGGAAAACAGTCCCAGTGCACCCGGATTCCCATTGCCACCAACTTCGTGTAAACTCCTGTCCGGAGAACACGCCAGAGACCCAGGCCTCGGGCCCCGTGGACACGCCCGGTGCCACGGATCCCGCTAAACTGGCGGGCGCACTCTGAAAATCTCGGGGCCCGCCGCACCGCACCAAGAGCACAAGGAGGTGCCAACAAAGGAAGGAGCCTACGAAACCCACCTCCAAATCAAGCAATTAATCCAAGACAAAACCCGTCACAGCGCTCCGTTGCTCCTCTCGAATGGATGGCCTGGCCACCCTGTTCTGGCCCAGCCCAAGCCCCCTCCACCCTATCCCAGCCTGCCCAAATGGGCCCTGCCTACTGGAGCAGGGCGCTACCTCTCCAAGGCTCTATCACTCTTGCTCTCTAGCTCCGTCCCCCTCTCTCTTCTGGGTTTGCCCCTGCACCTCGCGCTACTTCTGCCGCCTTCCCTCTGTCTCTCTGTCTCTCTCTCTTCCTCTGTCCCTCTCTCTTTCTCTGCCTCTCTGTCTGTCTCATTCCCTCTCCCCCTCCCCTGTTTCTCTCGATCGCTCTCTCCCTCCCTCGGTTTCAATCTCTCCATCCATCTCTTCCTTGTTCTCCTTCAAACCGTTTGTGTGTGCGTGCACGTGTGTGTGTGTGTCTGTGTGCGCGTGTGCGTGTGTGTGTTCCTGCGCGCGAGCGCCCCGGTGTGTCTGTGTGTAGGGCTGTGGATTTGCTCCTGGTGGTGGTGGGGTGTGTCTGGGTTTCTCTCAGCCCCTCTGGATGGGGATCAGGCTGCCGTCTCTAGTGCCGGCCCGGGGCAAAGCAGGGCCATCCCCCAACCGCCAACCCCCCACGCCTTCTTGCCCAGTGGCCGGGTTTTGCTCTGGACAAGCTACCGTGGTGGGAGCGTTGTGAGAAAAACGCCACTCGTGTCTCGTCCGTCTGTTCCCCCTTGGCCAGCCCTGACGGCTCTGGGTGGGTGGGGCAAGAGGGGCCCTCACAGAAGCCCCTGAGAGGCAAGGAATCCAAAAGAATATCTCCGCGACAGGGCGGAGTACTGGACGGGGTGCCAGGATCATGGGCCCTGGGCCCTGACGCCTCGGAGCACTCCCTGTTCCGAGCGGACCCAATGTGGTGGAAGCTAGGGAGCTCAGGAGCTGGAGAAGACCGCAGGCGAGCGGCTCCGGGGTACCGATGCGAGCCCGGCAGCCCCGGGCTGGCGGTGCCGGTTGGAAGCCGGCAGGCATGGCTGGGCCGGGCTCTTGGGGCAGCCAGGCTCCTCTGCCGGGTTCTACAGCCATACCACCCTGAACACGCCCGATCTCGTCTGATCTCAGAAACTGAGCATGATCGGGCCTGGTTAGTACTTGGATGGGAGACCACCTGTGAATACCGGGTGCTGTAGGTTTTTTTGCTTTCTTTCTTTTCTACCTTCCTTTCTTTCCTTCTCTCTCTCTCCTTTCTCTCTCTCTCTCTTTCTTTTTCTTTCTTCCCGTCTTTCTTTTCTTTCTTTCTCTCCCTTCTTTTCTTACCATCTTTCTTTCTCTCTTTCTTTCTTTCTTTCTTCCTTCTTTCCTTCTTTCTTTCTTTTCTTTCTCTCTCTCTCTTTCTTTTTCTTTCTCTCTTTCGTTCTTTCTTCCTTTCTTTCTTTTCTTTCTTTCTTTGTTCCTTCTTTCCTTCTTTCTTTTCTTTCTCTCTTTCGTTCTTTTTTTCTTCTTTCTTCCCTTCTTCCTTTCTTTTCTTTTTCTTTCTTCTCTTTCTTTCCTTTCCTTTCCTTCCCTCCCTCCCTCCCTCCCTCCCTCCCTCCCTCCCTCCTTCCTTCCTTCCTTCCTTCCTTCCTTCCTTCCTTCCTTCCTTCCTTCCTTCCCTCCTTCCTTCCTTTCTTCCTCCCTCCCTCCCTCCCTCCCTCCCTCCCTTCCTTCCTTCCTTCCTTCGTCTTCCAGTCAGAGTCTTGCTCTGTCACCCATGCTGGAGTGCAGGGGCACCGTTCTTGGCTAACTGTAAGCTCTGCCTCCCGGGTTCAATGCCATTCTCCTGCCTCAGCCTCCCCAGCAACCGGGCCTACAGCTGCCCGCCACCACTCCCGGCTCATGCTTTTGTAGTTTTAGTAGAGCCGAGGTTTCACCGTGTTAGCCAGGCTGGTCTGGATCTCATGACCTCGTGATCTACCTGCCTCAGCCTCCCAAAGTGCTGGGACTACAGCTGTGATCCACCGCGCCCTGCCTGCTGTAGGCTTTTGTGGCTTCCATCCTCCCTCCTATCACCCTATTGTCGCCATGCTTCCCAACCTCCCCTGACTCTGCTCCCCCTTTATCACCCGCCTACACCTCCCCCACCGCAGCCGGGGAACTCCTCCTGGGGTCCGCCACCAAAGCACCACTGGGCAGCAGCATCCCACTGCTTCCACCTCACCGCCGCCCCACCAGGAGCTCCAGCCCGGGAGGGCAGGGGGCTGGATCCCAAAGGCGCAGGCGTGTGTTCCCTGCTTTTCACAGTGCCTTCCAGCTCCCGGAACGCCCAGGCCATTCAATCCACTCATCGGACACCACAGCAACCTTCCAAACTGGATGAAGGGGCAGGCAGGGGCAGCAGGTGCCACACAGGCCAGCCAAGACCTCCGCTCCAGAGCGCAGGGGCTGCTTTATCCTGGTGAAGGATATTGCTTCGCCAGCCACCAGGAAAACAGTCCCACTGCACCCGGATTCCCATTGCCACCAACTTCGTGTAAACTCCAGTCCCGAGGACGTGCCAGATTCCCAGGCCTGGGGCGACATGGGCACGCCTGGTGCCACGGCTCCCATAAAACGGTCGGGCACACTCTGCAAGTCAAGGGGCACACTGCACCACACCAAGAGCACAGGGAGGTGCCAACAAAGGAAGGAGACTA
Organism: Macaca mulatta; assembly: GCF_049350105.2. Lineage (NCBI taxonomy): Eukaryota > Metazoa > Chordata > Mammalia > Primates > Cercopithecidae > Macaca > Macaca mulatta. The sequence goes on along the minus strand of NC_133406.1, from coordinate 104,058,884 downwards.
CTAAACCCACCTCCAAAACAAGCAATTAATCCAAGACAACACCCGTGTCAGCGCTCCGTTGCTCTTCTCCCATGGAAGGCCTGGCCACCCTGTTCTGGCCCAGCCCAAGCCCCTTCCACCCTATCCCGGCCCGCCCAAAAGGGCCCTGCCTATGGGAGCAGGGCGCTACCACTCCAAGACTCTATCACTCTCGCTCTCTAGCTTCCTCACCCTCTCTCTTCTGGGTTTGCCCCTGCACCTCTTGCTACTTCTGTCACCTTCCCTCTGTCTCTCTGTCTCTCTCTCTTTCTCTGTCCCTCTCTCTTTCTCTGCCTCTCTGTCTCTTTCTCTCTCTCCCTCTCCTGTCTCTCTCGATTGCTGTCTCTCTCCGTCCCTCGATTTCAATCTCTCCATCCATCTCTTCCTTGCTCTCCTTCAAGCCATTTGTGTGTGCGTGCGTGCGTGTGTGTGTGTGTCTCTGTGTGTGCCTCAGCCCCTCTCGCCGGGGATCAGGTTTCCGGCTCTAGTGCCAGCCAGGGGCAAAGCAGGGTTATCCCCCACCACCGAACACCCCACGCCCGCTTGCCCACCAGCTGGGTCTTGGTCGGGACAAGCCACCGTGGTGGGGGCGTTCTGAGAAAAGGGCCAGGCGCTGCTGGTCTGACTGTTGGCCCTTGGCCAGCCTTGACGGCTCTGGGTGGGTGGGGCAAGAGGTGGCCTTGCAGGAGCTCCTGAGCGGCCAGGGATGCGAAAGAATACCTCCGAGACAGGGCGGAGGACCGGATGGTCCCGAAGCTAAGCAGGGTCGGGCCTGGTTAGTCCCCCCATTGTCGCCATGCTTCCCAACCTCCCCTGACTCTGTTCCCACTTTATCACCCGCCTACACACCCGCCGCTGCCGGGGACTTCCTCCAGGGCTTCCGCCACGAAAGCACCACGGGGCAGCAGCATCCCACCGCTTCCGCTTCGCTGCCGCCCCGCCAGGAGACCGGCTCCAGCCTGGTAGGGCACCGGGCCGGACCCCAAAGGTGCAGGCGCGGGTTTCCTGCAGTTCGTGGTGCCTACCCACTTCCGGAACGCCCAGGCGATTCAATCCACTCATCAGGCGCCGCCAGAAACTTCCAAACCGGGGGAAGGGACGGGCAGGGGCAGCGAGTGCCACACACGCCAACAAAGACCTCCGCTCCAGAACGCAGGGGCTGCTTTATCCGGAGGAAGGACATTGCTATGCCACCCACCAGGAAAACAGTCCCTGTGCACCCGGATTCCCATTGCCACCAGTTTCGTGTAAACTCCAGTCCCGAGGATACGACAGAGACCCAGGCCTCGGGCCCTGTGGGCACACCCGGTGCCACGGCTCCCGCCAAACGGGCGGGCACACTGTGCAAATCAAGGGGACCACTGCACCGCACCAAGAGCACAGGGAGATTCCAAAAAAGGAAGGAGTCTACGAAACCCACCTCCAAGGCAAGCAATTAATCCAAGACAAAACCCGTCTCAGGGCTCCGTTGCTCCTCTCGCATGGATGGCCTGGCCACCCTGTTCTGGCCCAGCCCAAGCCCACTCCACCCTATCCAGGTCTGCTCAAAAGGAACCTGCCTACCGGAGCAGGATGCTCCCTCTCCAAGGTTCTATCGCTGTGGCTCTCTAGCTCCCTCCTCCTCTCTCTTCTGGGTTTGCCTCTGCACCTCGCGCTACGTCTGTCACCTTCCGTCTGTCTCTCTGTCTCTCTCTCTTTCTCTGCGTCTTTGTCTGTCTCTTTCCCTCTCCCCCACCCATGTCTCTGTCGATCGCTGTCTCTCTCCCTTCCTTGGTTTCAATCTCTCCATCCATCTGTTCCTTGCTCTCCTTCAAGCCATTTGTGTGGGCGTGCATATGTGTGTGTGTGTGTTTCTGTGTGCACACGCGCGTGTGTGGGTTCCTGCGCGTGAGCGCCCAGGTGTGTCTGTTTGTGGGGCTGTGGATTTGCTCCTGGTGGTGGATCCCCTCTCGCCGGGGATCAGGATTCTGGCTCTAGTGCCAGCTCCGGGAAAAGCAGGGCCATCTTCCAACCCCCAACCCCCACTCCCTCTTGCCCACCAGCCGGGTCTTGCTCGGGACAAGCCACCGTGGATGGGAGACAACCTGGGAATACCGGGTGCTGTAGGCTTTTTTGCTTTCTTGTCTTTCTTTCTTTTCTACCTTCCTTTCTTTCCTTCTCTCTCTCTCCTTTCTTTTTCTTTCTTTTCTTTCTTTCTCTCTTTCTTTCCTCCTTTCTTTTATTTCTTTCTCTCTCTTTCTTTCATTCTTTTTTTCTTTCTTCCTTTTCTTCCTCTCTTTCCTCCTTCTTTCTATCCTTTCTTTTCTTTATTTCTCTCTCTTTCATTCTTTCTATTCTTTCTTTCTTTCTTTCTTTCTTCTTTCTTCACTTCTTTCTTTTCTTTCTTTGTCTCTTCTTTCTTTCCTTCTTTCTGCCCCTTTCTTTCTTTCTTTCTTTCTTTCTTTCTTTCTTTCTTTCTTTCTTTCTTTCTTTCTTTTTTTTTTCTTTCCTTCTCTCTCTCTCTCTGTCTCTCTTTCTCTTTCTTTTTCTTCCCGATGGAGTCTCACTCTGTCACCCAGGCTGGAGTGCAGTGGAGTGATCTCAGCTCACTGTAAGCTCCAACTCCAGGGTTCACGCTATTCTCCTGCCTCAGCCTCCCCAGCAGCTGGGACTACCGGCGCCCGCCACCAAGCCCGGCTCATGTTTTGTAGTTTTAATAGAGACTGGGTTTCTCCGTGTTAGCCAGGCTTGTCTGGATCTCCTGACCTCGTGACCCACCCATCTCGGCCTCCCAAAGTGCTGGGATTACAGGCGTGATCCACGGTGCCCGGCCTGCTGTAGGCTTTTGTGGCTTCCCCCTCCCTCCCTTCCCCCTACTGTCGCCATGCTTCCCAAACTCCCCTGACTCTGCTCCCACTTGATCGCCCGCCTACACCCCCACCACAGCCTGGGACCTCCTCATGGGGGTCTGCCACCAAAGCACCACCGGGCAGCAGGACCCCACCCCTTCCGCCTCGCTGGCGCTCTGCCAGGAGCCCGGCTCCAGTCCAGGAGGGCAGGGGGACGGATCCCAAATGCGCAGGCCTGGGTTCCCTGCCATTCGTGGTGCCTTCCCGCTCCCGGAACGCCCAGGCGATTCTATTCACTCATTAGGCGCCGCCACAACCTTCCAAACGGGGAGAAGGGTCAGTCAGGGGCAGCGGGTGCCACACACGCCAGCCAAGAACTCTGCTCCAGAACGCAGGGGCTGCTTTATCCAGGGGAAGGACATTGCTTCGCCAGCCACCAGGAAAACAGTCCCTGTGCACCCGGATTCCCATTGCCACCAACTTCCTGTAAACTCCAGTCCCAAGGTCACGCCAGAGACAATGGCCTACGGGCCCCGTGGGCAAGCCCTTTGCCACTGCTCCCGCCAAACGGACAGGCAAACCCTGCAAATCAAGGGGACCACCGCACCACGCTAAGAGCATAGGGAGGTGCTAACAAAGGAAGGAGCCTATGAAACCCACCTGCACAGCAAGCAATTAATCCAGGACAAAACCCGTCTCAGCGCTCCGTTGCTCCTCTGGCATGGACGGCCTGGCCACCCTGTTCTGGCCAAGCCCAAGCCCTCTCCACCCTATCCTGGCCTGCTCAAAAGGGCGCCGCCTACCGGAGCAGGGCGCTCCCTCTCCAAGCCTTTATTACTCTTGCTCTCTAGCTTCCTCCCCCTCTCTCTTCTGGGTTTGCCCCTGCAGCTCACGCTATTTCTGTCGCCTTCCCTCTGTCCCTCTGTCTCTCTCTCTTTCTCTGTCCCTCTCTCTTCCTCTGCCTCTCTGTCTGTCTGTTTCCCTCTCTCCCTCCCCTGTTTCTCTAGATCGCTGTCTCTCTCCCTCCCTCGGTTTCAATCTGTCCATTTATCTCTTCCTTCCTCTCCTTCAAGCCGTTTGTGTGTGCATGCATGTGTGTGTGTGTGTGTGTGTGTGTGTGTCTGTGTGTGTGTCTATGTGCGTGAGCTCGCGCAAGTGTTGGTTCCCGTGCACGAGCGCCCGGGTTTGTCTGTGTGTGAGGCTGTGTATTTGCTCCTGGTGGTGGTGGGGTGTGTCTGGGTTTCTCTCAGCCCCTCTCTCCGGGGATCAGGCTTCTAGCTCTAGTGCCAGCCCGGGACAAAGCAGGGCCGTCTCCCAACCCCCAAACCCCCACGCCCTCTTGCCCAGCGGCTGGGACTCGCTAGAGTGGTGGGGGCGTTGTGAGAAAAAGGCCATGCGCCGCTGGGCCGGCTGTTTGCCCTTGGCCAGCACTGACGGCTCTGGATGGGTGGGGCAAGAGGGGCCCTCGCAGGAGCTCCTGGGCAGCCACGGATCCAAAAGAATACCTGTGCGACAGGGTGGAGGACCCGATGAGGTCCCAGGATCGTGGGCCCTGGACCCTGACGCCTCGGAGTGCCCCCTGTTCTGAGCTGACCCGACGTGGTGGAAGCTTGGGAGCTCGGGAGCCGGGGGAAGGCCGCGGGCGAGCCACTCCGGGGTCCCGATCCGAGCCCGGCGGGCCCGGGCCGGCGGTGCTGGCTGGAAGCCGGCAGGCATGGCTGGGCCGGGCTTTTGGGGCAGCCAGGCGCCTCTGTTACTCTCTACTGCCATACCACCCTGAACGCGCCCGATCTCCGAAGCTAAGCAAGGTCGGACCTGGTTAGTATTTGGACGGCAGACCGCCTGGGAATACTGGGTACTGTAGGTTTTTGGCTTTCTTTCCTGACTTTCTTTCTATTCTACCTTCGTTTCTTCCCTTCTCTCTCTCTGTTCTTTCTTTCTCTTTCTTTCCTTCTTTCTTTCTCTCTTTCTTTCTTCTTCTTTCTTTCTTTCTTTCTTTCTTTCTTTCTTTCTTTCTTTCTTCGATTTTCTTTCTTTTCGTTCTTTCTCTCTCTTTCTTTCTTTCCATCTTTCTTTCTTTTCTTTCTTTCTTCTTTCTTTCCTTCTTTCTTTCTTTTCTTTCTCTCTTTCTTCTTTCTTTAATTCTTTCTTTTCTTTCTTTATTTCTTTCCTTCTTTTCTTTCTTTCGTTTTCTTTCTTTCTTTTCTTTCTTTCTTTCCTTCTTCCTCTCTCTTTCTTGCCTTCTTTCCTTCTTTCTCTCTCTCCTTCCCTCCCTCCCTCCCTCCCTTCCTTCTTTCTTTTCTTTTCTTTTCTTTTCTTTTCTTTTCTTTTCTTTCTTTTCTTTTCTCTTTTCTTTTCTCTCTTTTTCTTCCAGAGTCTCACTCTTTCACCCAGGCTGGAGTGCAGTGGCCCGATCTTGGCTCACTGTAAGCTCCGCCTCCCGGGTTCACGCCATTCTCACGTCTCAGCCTCCGGAGCAGCTGGGAGTACAGGCGCCCGCCACCACACCCGGCTCATGCTTTGTAGTTTTAGTAGAGACGGGGTTTCACCGTCTAAGCCTGGCTGGTCTGGATCTCTTGACCTCGTGATCCATCCGCCTCGGCCTCCCAAAGTGCTGGGATTAGAGGCGTGATCCACCACACTCAGCCTGCTGTAGGCTTTTGTGGCTTCCCCTCTCCCTCCCTTCCCCCTACTGTCGCCATGCTTCCCAACCTCCCCTGACGCTGCTACTCCTTTATCGCCCCCCTACACTCCTGCTGCAGCTGGGGACCTCCTTCTGGGGTTCCAGCACCAAAGCACCTTCGGGCAGTAGCATCCCAGCGCTTCCACCTCGCTGCCGCCCCGCCAGAAGCCCGGCTCCAGCCCGGGATTGCAGGGGGCCGGATCCCAAAGGCGTAGGCGCGGGTTCCCTGCCGTTCATGGTACCTTTCCATTCCCGGAACGCCCAGGCAATTCAATCCACTCATCGGGCACCACCGCAACCTTCCAAACCGGGGAAAGGAGCGGGCAGGGGCAGCGGGTGCCACACACGCCGGCCACGACCTCCACTCCAGATCGCAGCGGCTGCTTTATCCGGGGAAGGACATTGCTTCGCCAGCCACCAAGAAACTGTCCCTGTGCACCCAGATTCCCATTGCCACCATCTTCGTGTAAACTCCAGCCCCGAGGATACGCCAGAGACCCAGGCCTCGTGCCCCGTGGGCACGCCCCGTTCCACGGATCCCGCTAAACGGGCGGGCGCACTCTGCGAATCAAGGGGCACACCGCACCGCATCAAGAGCACAGGGAGGTGCCAAAAAAGGAAGGAGCCTAAATCAAGGGGCACACCGCACCGCACCGCACCAAGAGCACAGGGAGGTGCCAACAAAAGAAGGAGCCTAAATCAAGAGGCACACCGCACCGCACCAAGAGCACAGGGAACTGCCGACAAAGGAAGGAACCTACGATACCCACCTCCAAAACAAGCAATTAATCCAAGACAATCTCTGTATCAGCGCTGCGTTGCTCCTCTCGCATGGATGGCCTGGCCACCCTGTTCTGACCCAGCCCAAGGCCCCTCCAGCCTATCCCGGTCTGCTCAAAACGGCCCTGCCTACAAGAGCAGGGCACTCAGTCTCCAAGTCTCTATCACTCTGGCTCTCTAGCTCCCTCCCCCTCTCTCTTCTGGGTTTGCCCTTGCACCTCCCACTACTTCTGCCGCCTTCCCTCTGTCTCTCTGTCTCTCTCTCTTTCTCTGTCCCACTATCTCTCTCTAAATCTCTGTCTGTCTCTTTCCCTCTCCCCTTCCCCTGTTTCTCTCCATGGATGTCTCTCTCCCTCCTTCAGTTTCAATATCTCCATCCATCTCTTCCTTACTGTCCTTCAAGCCGTTTGTGTGTGCGTGCATGCTTGCGTGTGTCTGTGCGCGCGCGCGTGTGTTCCTGCGCGTGACAGCAAGGGTGTGTCTGTGTGTGGGGCTGTGGATTTGCTCCTGGTAGTGTTGGCGTGTGTCTGGGTTTCTCTCAGCCTCTCTCGCTGGAGATCAGGCTGCTGGCTCTAGGGCCAGACCGGGTCAAAGCAGGGCCATCCCCCAAACCCCAACCCCCAACGCCCTCTTGCCCACCGGCCGGGTCTTGGTCGGGATAAATGACCATTGTGTTGGCATTGTGAGAAAAAGTCCATGCGCTGCTCAGCCGCCTGTTCGCCCTTGGCCAGCCCTGAGGGCTCTGGCTGGGTGGGGCAAGAGGGGGCCTCGCAGGAGCTCCTGAGCCGCCATGGATCTAAAAGAATACTTCCTAGACAGGGCGGAAGACCGGACGGGGTCCGGGATCGTGGGCCCTGGGCCCTGACGCCTCGGAGCATTCCCTGTTCCGAGCGGGCCCTACGTGGTGGAAACTCGGGAGCTCGGGAGCCGGGGGAAGGCCGAGGGCGAGCTTCTCGGGGGTTTGAATATGAGCCCGGTGTCCCCGGGCTGGCGGTGCCAGCTGGGAGCCGGCAGGCATGGGAAGGCAGGGCTCTTGGGGCAGCCAAGTGCCTCTGCCGGCGGCTACAGGCATGCCACCTGAACCCGCCCGATCTCGTCTGATCTCTGGAGCTTAGCAGCATGGGGCCTGGTTAGTACTTGGATGGGAGACCGCCTGGGAATACCGAGTGCTGTAGACTTTTTTGTTTTCTTTTTCGTCTTTCTTTCTTTTCTACCTGCCTTTCATTCCCCTCTTCTCTGTTTCTTTCTTTCTTTTCTTTCTTTCACTTTCTTTCTTTCTTTCTTCTCTTTCCTTCTTTCTTTTCTTTCTCTCTCTTTCCTTCTTTTTTCTTTTCTTTCTCTTTCTTTCTTCTTTATTTTCTTTCAGTCTTTCTTTCTCTCTGTCCTTCTTTCTGTCCTTCTTTCTTTCTCTTTCTTTCCTTCTTTTCTTTTTTCTTTGTTTTCTTTCTTTCTTTTCCTTCTTTCTCTCATTCTTTCTTCTTTCTTTCCTTCTCACTTTCTTCTCTCTCTTCCTCCCTCCCTCCCTCCCTGCCTTTCTTTCTCTCTCTCTTTCTTTCTTTCTTTCTTTCTTTCTTTCTTTCTTTCTTTCTTTCTTTCTTTCTTTCTTTCTCTCTCTCTCTCTCTTTCTTTCTCTCTCTTTCTTTCTTTCTTTCTTTCTTTCTTTCTTTCTTTCTTTCTCTCTTTCTCTCTCTCTCTTTCCCTCTTTCTCTCTTTCTCTCTCTCTTTCTCTCTTTCTCTCTTTCTTTCTTTCTTTCCTTTCTTTTCTCTTCCAGAGGGAGTTTCGCTCTGTCACCCAGACCAGACTGGAGTGCGGTGGTGCGATCTCTTCTCACTGCAAGCTCCTCTGCCCGGGTTCACGCCATTCTCCTGCCTCAGCATCCCGAGCAGCTGGGACTACAGGCGCGGCCACCACGCCCGGCTCATGTTTTGTAGTTTTAGTAGAGACGCGGTTTCACCGTGTTAGCCAGGCTGGTCTGGATCTCCTGACTACGTGATCCACACGCCTCGGCCACACAAAGTGCTGGATTACAGGAGTGATCCACTGCACCCGGCCTGATGTAGGCTTTTGTGGATTCCCCTCTCCCTCCCTTCCTCCTACTGTCGCCATGCTTCCCGACCTCCCCTGACTCTGCTCCCACTTTATCGCGCCCCTACACCCCCGTCGCAGTCGGGGATCTCCTTCTATGGGTGCGCCACCAAAGCACCACCTGGCAGCAGCATTCCACCGCTTCTGCCTAGCCGCCGCCTGGCCAGGAGCTCGGATCCAGCCTGGAAGGGCAGGGGGCCAGACCCCAAAGGCGCAGGCCCAGTTGTTGGCATTGTGAGGAAAAGGCCACGCGCTGCTGGGCCTCCTGTTCGCCCTTGGCCAGCCTTGATGACTCTGGCTGGGTGCGGCAAGAGGGGGCCTTGCAGGAGCTCCTGAGCCACCAGAGATCCAAAAGAATACCTCCGCGACACGGCGGAGGACAGGACGTGTTCCTAGGATGGTGGGCCCTGGGCCCTGATGCCTCGGAGCACTCCCTGTTCCCAGCGGGCCTGACGTGGTGGAAGCTCCGCAGCTCGGGAGCCGGAGGAAGGCCGCGGAGGAGCGGCTCGGGGGTCCCAATACGAGCCGGGAGGCCCCGGGTGGGCGATGTCGGCTGGAAGCCGAGGGGCATGGCTGGGCTGGGCTCTTGTGGCGGCCAGGCACCTCTGCCGGCGTCTATGGCAATACCACCCTGAACGTGCCCCATCTCGTCTGATCTCGGAAGGTAAGCAGGGTAGCACCTAGTTAGTCTTTGGATGGGAGACCACTTGGGAATATCGGGTGCTGTAGTCATTATTGCTTTCTTTCTTGTCTTTCTTTCTTTTCTACCTTCATTTCTTTCCTTCTCTCTTTCTCTCTTCTTTCTTTATTTCTTTTCTTTCTCTCTCTCTCTTTCTTTCTTCTTTCTTTCCTTCTTTCCTTCCTTTCTTTCTTTCTTTCTTTCTTTCTTTCTTTCTTTCTTTCTTTCTTTCTTTCTTTTCTTTCTTTCTTTCTCTCTTTCTCTCTTTCTCCCTTTCTTTCCTTTCTTTCCTTTCTTTCCTCCTTTCTTTTTCTTCCAGATGGAATCTCGCTCTGTCACCCATGCTGGAGTGCAGTGCCTCAATCTCGGCTCACTGCAAGCTCTGCTTCCCAGGTTCACGCCATTCTCCTGCCTCAGCCTCCCGAGCACCTGGGACTACCACGCCCGGCTGATGTTTTGTAGTTTTAGTAGAGACGGGGTTTCACCGTGTTACCCAGGCTGGTCTGGATCTCCTGACCTCGTGATCCACCCTCCTCGGCCTCCCAAAGTGCTAGGATTACAGGCGTGATCCACCGCAGGCTGTAGGCTTTTGTGACTTCCCCCTTCCCTCCCTTCCCCCTACTGTCGCCATGCTTCCCAACCTCCTCTGACTCTGCTCCCCCTTTATCGCCTGCCTACACCCCCACTGCAGCCGGTGACCTCCTCCTGGGGGTCCGCCACCAAAGCACCACCAGGCGGCAGCATCCCACCTCTTCCACCTCGCCGCCTCCACTCCAGGAGCCCGGGTCCAGCCTGGGAGGGCAGTGGCCCGGACCCCAAAGGCGCAGGCACGGGTTCCCTGCTGTTCGCGGTGCCTTCCCGCTTCCGGAACGCGCAGGCGATTCAATCCACTCATCAGACCCCGCTACATCCTTCCAATACGGTTAAAGGGGCCGACAGGGGCAGCGGGTGAGACACATGCCAGCCAAGACCTCCGCTACAGAACGCAAGTGCTACTTTATCTGGGGGAAGGACATTGCTTCGGCAGCTACCAGGAAAAGAGTCCCTGTGCACCTGGATTCCCATTGCCACCAACTTCGTGTAAACTCTAGTACCGAGGAACAAGCCGGAGACACGGCTCCCGCCAAACGGGCGGGCGCACTCTGGAAATCTAAGGGTCCACCGCATCGCACCAAGAGCACCAAGAGCACAGGCAGCTGCCAGCCGAGGAAGGAGCCCACGAAAACCACCTCCAATGGAAGCAATTAATCTAAGACAAAAGCCGACTCACCCGGGATGACGCTGCCGGCTCTATTGCCAGCCCAAGGCAAAGTAGGACCATCCCCCAATCCCCAATCGCCACGCCCTCTTGGCCACAGACCGGCTCCTGGTTGGGACAAGCGACCATTCTTTGGGCGTTGTGAGACAAAGGCCACACGCGCCTGGGCCGTCTGTTCGACCTTGACCAGCCCTGACGTCTCTGGGTTTGTGGGGTAAGCAGGGGCCCTCAGGAGCTCCTGAGTGACCAGGGATCCAAAAGAATACCTCCGGGACAGGGCGGAGTACCGGTCCTACGATCGTGGGCCCTGGACCCTGAGGCCTCCAAGCACTGAATGTTCCGATCGGGCCCAACGTGGTGGAAGCTTGGCAGCCCGGGAGCCGGGGGAAGGCCGAGAGCCAGTGTCACGGGGGTCCTGATCCGAGCCCGGCGGCCCCGGGCCGGCGGGCATGGCTGGGCCAGGCTCCTGGGGCACCCAGCTGCCTCTGCCCACATCCTCGGCCATACCACCCTGAATGCCCCGGATCTCGTCTGATCTCGGAAGCTAAGCAGGGTCGGGCCTGGTTATTACTTGGATAGGAGACCGCCTGGGAATACCGGGCGGTTTAGGCTTTTTTGCTTTCTTTCTTGTCTTTCTTTTCTACCTTCCTTTCTTCCCTTCTGTCTCTCTCTCTTCTTTCTTTCTTTTCTTTCTCTCTCTTTTTCTTTCTTCTTTCTTTCTTTCTTTCTTTTCTTTCTCTCTTCCTTCCTTCTTTCCTTCCTTCCTTCTTTCTTTTCTTTCTTTCTTTGTTTCTTTCTCTTTCTTTCTTTCTTCTTTCCTCTCCTCTTTCTTTCTTTCCCTCTTTCTTTTCTTTCTTTCTCTTTCTTTCTTTCTTCTTTCTTTCTGTCTTTCTTTTCTTTCTTTCTCTCTCTCCTTTCTTTCCCTTCCTTCCTTCCTTCCTTCCTTCCTTCCTTCCTTCCTTCCTTCCTTCCTTCCTTCCTTCCTTCCTTCCTTCCTTCCTTCCTTCCTTCCTTCCTGTCTTTCCTTCTTTATCTTCCAGACGGAGTCGCTCTGTCACCCAGGATGGAGTGCAGTGGCGCTATCTCGGCTCACTAAAAGCTCGGCCTCCCGCGATCACGCCATTCTCCTGCCTCAGCCTGGGACTACAGGTGCCCTTCACCACGCCCGGCTCATGTTTTGCAGTTTTATTAGAGACGCGGTTTCACTGTATTAGCGAGGCTGGCCTAGATCTCCTGAAGTCCTGATCCACCCGCCTAGGCATCCCAAAGTCCTGGCATTACAGGCTTGATCCACCACACTTGGCCTACTGTAGGAGCATACCACTGCTCACGCCTCGCAGCCGCCCTGCCAGGGCCCCTTCTTCAGCCCCGGAGTGCAGGGGGCCTGACCCCAAAGGCGCAGTCGCGGGTTCCCTGCAGTTCGTGGTGCCTTCCTGCTCCCGGAAGGCCGAGGCAATTCATTACACTCATCCGGCACCCCCGTAATCTTCCAAACCGGGGGAAGGGGTGGCCAGGGTCAGCGGGTGCCACACACACCAGCCAAGACCTCCACTCCAGAATTCAGTGCCTGTTTTATCAGGGGGAAGGACATTGCTATGCCAGCCACCAGGAAAATAGTCCCTGTGCACCCGGATTCCCATTCCCACCAAACTCGTGTAAACTAAAGTCCCGAGGACACGCCAGAGACCCAGGCCTTAGGCCCCGTGGGCACACCCGGTGTCATGGCTCCCGCCAAAGGGGCGGGGGCACTCTGCAAATCCAAGGGCCCTCTGCACCGCACCAAGAGCCCAGGGAGGTGCCAACAAAAGAAGAAGCCTATGAAACCCACCTCCAAAACAAGCAATTAATCCAAGACAAAATCGGTCTCAGCGCTCCATTACTCCTCTCACATGGACGGCCTGGCCACCCTGTTCTGGCCCAGCCCAATCCCCCTCCACCCTATCCTGGCCTGCTCAAAAGGGCCCTGGCCTACGGAGCATGGCACGCCCTCTCCAAGGCTCTATTGCTCTCGCTCTCTAGCTTCTTCCCCCTCTCTCTTCTGTGTTTGCCCCTGCACCTCGCGCTCCTGTCGCCTTCCCTCTGTCTCTCTGTCTCTCTCTTTCCCTGTCCCTCTTTCTTTCTTTGCCTCTCTGTCTCTTTCCCTCTCCCCCTCCCCTGTCTCTCTCGATTGCTGTCTCTCTCCCTCCCCCAGTTTCAATCTCTCCATCCATGTCTTCCTTGCTCTCCCTCAAGACGTTTGTGTGTGCGTGCGTGTGTGTGTGAGTGAGTGCACGGGCGCGTGTGAGTTTCCACACGCGAGCACCCGGGTGTGTCTGTGTGTGGGGCTGTGGATTTCCTCCTGGTTGTGACAGGGTGTGTCTGGGTTTCTCTCAGCCCCTCTCACCGGGGATCCGGCTGCTGGCTATAGTGCCAGGAGGGAGCAAAGCAGGGCCATACCCCAACCCCCAACTCCCCACACCATCTTGCCCAACAGCCAGGTCTTGTTGGGGAAGAGCGACCGTGGTGGTGGCTTTATGAGAAAAAGTCCACGTGCCTCTGGGCCAGCTGTTCGCCCTTGGCCAGCCCTGACGGCTCTGGCTGGGTGAGGCAAGAAGGGGCCAGGCAGGAGCTCCTGAGCGACCACGAATCCAAAAGAATACCTAAGCGACAGGGTGGAGGACTGGACTGAGTCTCAGGATCATGGTCCTGGGCCCTGACGCCTCGGAGCACTCCCTGTTCTGAGCGGCCCGATGTGGTGGAATGTCCGGAGCTCCGGAGCCGGGGGAAGGCCACGGGCGAGCGGCTTGGGGGTCCCGATCCGAACCCGGCAGCCCCAGGCTGGCAGTGCTGGCTGGAAGCCGGCGAGTGTGGCTGGGCCGGGCTCTTGGGGCAACCAGGAGCCTCTGCTGGTATCTACAGCCATACCACCCTGAATGCGCCTGATCTCGTCTGATCTCGGAAGCTTAGCAGGGTCTGGCCGTTTAGTACTTGGATGGGAGACCGCCTGGGAACACCGGGCGCTGAAGGCTTTTTTGCTTTCTTTCATGTCTTTCTTTCTTTTCTACCTTTCTTTCTTCCCTTCTCTCTCTCTTCTTTCTTTTTTCTTTCTTTTCTTCTTTCTTCGTTTTCTTTCTCTCTTTTTTCTTTCTTCTTTCTTTTTCTTTCTTTCTTTCTCTTTCCCTCTTTTCTTTCTCTCTTTCTTTCTTCTCTCTTTCCTTCTTTTCTTTCTTTCTCCCTTCCTTTCTTTCGTTCTTTCTTTCCTTCTTTCTATATTTCTTGCTCTTTCTTTCTTCCTTCCCTTCTTTCTTTCTTTTTTCCTTCCTTCTTTCTTTCTCTTTCTTTCTTCCTTTCTTCTTTCTTTCCTTCTTTCTTTATCTCCTTTTCTTTCTTTCTCTTTCTTTCTCTTTCTTTCTTTCTTTCTTTCTTTCTTTCTTTCTTTCTTTCTTTCTTTCTTTCTTTCTTTCTTTCTTTCTTTCTTTCTTTCTTTCTTTCTTTCTTTCTTTTCTTTCTTTCTCTTCCAGATAGAGTCTCACTCTGTCACACAGGCTGGAGTGCAGTGGTACGACCTCGCCTCACTAAAAGCTTGGCCTCCTGGGTTCACGCCATTCTCCTGCCTCAGCCTCCCAAGAAGTGGGGACTACAGGCCCCCACCACCACACCGGGCTCATGTTTTGTAGTTTTAGTAGAGACGGGGCTTCACCCTGTTAGCCAGACTGGCCTGGATCCCCTGACCTCGTGATCCACCCTCCTCGGAATCCCAGGCTGCGGTGGTTACAGGTGAGATCCACCGCGCAAGGCCTGCTATAGTCTTTTGTGGCTTCCCCCCTCCCTCCCTTCCCCCTACTGTCGCCATGCTTCCCAACATCCCCGGACTCTGCTCCCACTTTATCGCCCCCCTACACCCCCGCCACAGCCGGGCACATCCTCTTGGGGGTCCGCCACGAAAGCACAACCGGGCAGCAGCCTCCCACCTCTTCCGCCTCGCCGCTGCCAAGCCAGGAGCCCGGGTCCATCCCCAGAGGGCAGGGGGCGGGATCATAAAGGCGCAGGCGCAGGTTCCCTGCCATTCGCGCTGCCTTCCCGCTCCCAGAACGCCCAGGCGATTCAATGCACTCATCGGGCGCCGCGGCAACCTTCCAAACCGGGGGAAGGGGCGGGCAGGGGCAGCAGGTGCCACACCACGCCAGCCAGGACCTCCGCTCCAGAACGCAGGGACCGCTTTATTGGGGGAAGGACATTGCTTTGCCAGCCAATAAGAAAACAGTCTCTGTGCACCCGGATTCCATTGCCACCAACTTCGTGTAAACTCCAGTCCCGAGGACATGAAAGAGACCCAGGCCTCAGGCACCGTGGGCACTCCCGGTGTCATGGCTCCTGCCAAACGGGCGGGTGCACTCTGCAAATCAAGGGGCTCACTGCACCGCACCAAGAGCACAGGGAGGTGCCAACAAAGGAAGGAGCCTACGAAACCCACCTCCAAAGCAAGCAATCAATCCATGACAAGACTCGTCTCAGCGCTCCATTGCTCCTCTCGCATAGACGGCCTGGCCAAGCTGTTCCGGCCTACCAAGCACCCTCCACCCTATCCCGGCCTGATCAAAAGGGCCCCGCCTACCGGAGCAGGTCGCTCCCTCTCCAAGTCTCTATGGCTCTCGCTGTCTAGCTCCATCCCCCTCTCTCTTTTGGGTTTACCCCTTCAGGTCGCGATACTTCTGTCGTCTTCCCTCTGTGTCTCTGTCTCTCTCTCTCTCTTTCTCTGTCCCTCTCTCTTTCTCTACCTCTCTGTCTCTTTCCCTGTCCCCGTCCCCCGTCTCGCTCGATCGCTGTCTCTTTCCATCCCTCGGTTTCAATCTCTCCATCCATCTCTTCCTTGCTCTTCTTCAACCCGTTTGTGTGTGCGTGCATGTGTGTGTGTGCGTGTGTGTGTGTGCGTGTGTGTGTGTGCGTGTGTGTGTGTCTGTGTGCACGCGCGCATGTGTAGGATCCCGCGCGCGCGAGGTCCCAGGTGTGTCTGTGTGTGGGCCTATGGATTTGCTCCTGATGGTGGTGGGGTGCATCTGGGTTTCTCTCAGCCCCTCTCGCCGGAGATCAGGCTGCCGGATCCAGTGCCTGCCCGGGGCAAATCAGGACCATTCCCCATTCCCCAAAACCCCACACCCTCTTGCTCACAGGCTGGGATTTGGTCGGGACAAGCGACCGTGGTCGGGGCATTCTGAGAAAAAGGCCACGCTCTGCTGGGTTGGCTGTTCGCCGTCGACCAGCCCTGATGGTTCTGGGTGGGTGGGGCAAGAGGGGGCCTCTCAGAAGCTCCTGAGCGGCCATGGATCTAAAAGAATACTTCCTAGACAGGGCGGAGGACCGGACAGGGTCCCAGGATCATGGGCCTTGGGCCCTGACGCCTCAGAGCACTTCCTGTTTCCAGCAGGCCCGACGTGGTGGAAGCTCTGGAGCTTGGGAGCCGGGGGAAGGCCTCGGGCAATCGACTCGGGAGTCCGGATCCGAACTCGGCGGCCCCGGGCTAGTGGTGCTGGTTGGAAGCCGACGGGCATTTCTGGGCCCGACTCTTGGGGCAGCCAGGCGCCTCTGCTGCCATCTACGGTCATACCACCCTGAACGCGCCCGATCTCATCTGATCTTGTGAAGCTATGCAGGGTTGGGCCTGGTTAGTACTTGGATGGGAGACCGCCTGGGAATACCGGGTGCTGTAGGGTTTTTTGCTTTCTTTCTGGTCTTTCTTTCTTTTCTACCTTCCTTTCTTCCCTTGTCTCTCTCTTCTTTCTTTCTTTCTTTCTTTCTTTCTTTCTTTCTTTCTTTCTTTCTTTCTTTCTTTCTTTCTTTCTTTCTTTCTTTTCTTTCTTTCTTTTTCTTTTTCTTTCTTTCTTTCTTTTCTTTCTTTTCCTTCTTTCTCTCTTTCCTTGTTTACTTTCTCTCTCTCTCTCTCTCTCTCTCTCTCTCTCTCTCTCTCTCTCTCTCTCTCGCTTGCTTGCTTTCTTCTCTTTTTCTGTCTTTCTTTCTTTTTCTTCCAGACAGGGTCTGGCTCTGTCACCCAGGCTGAAGTGCAGTGGCACAATCTTGGCTCACTGCAAGGTTCGCTTCCTGGGTTCACGCCATTCACCTGCCGCAGCCTCCCGAGCAGCTGGGACTACAGGCGCCCGCCACCCCACCCGGCTCATGTTTTGTAGTTTTATTAAAGACGGGGTTTCACCGTGTTAGCCAGGCTGGCCCGGACGTCTGACCTCGTTATCCAACCGCCTCGGCCTCCTAAAGTGCTGGGATTATAGGCGTGATCCACCATGCCCGGCCTGCTGTAGGCTTTTGTGGCTTCCCCCCTCCCACCCTTCCCCCTACGGTAGCTATGCTTCCCAACTTCCCCTGACTCTGCTCCCCCTTTATCGCACACCTAAACCACTGCTGCAGCCGGGGACCTCCTCCTGGGGGTCCACTAACAAAACACCATAGAGCAGCAGCATCCTACCGCTTCTACCTGGCCACCGACCCGCCAGTAGCCTGGCTCCAGTCCAGGAGGGCAGGCGGCTGGACCCCAGTAAAACAGTCCCTGTGCACCCGGATTCCCATTGCCAACACCTTCGTGTAAACTCCAGTCCTGAGGACATGCCAGAGGCGCAGGCCTCGAGCCCAGTGTTCAGGCCCGGTGCCACCATACCAGAGAAGAGGGAGGTGCCAACAAAGAAAGGATCCTAGGATACCCAAATCCAAAGCAAACAATTTATCCAAGACAAATCCCATCTCAGCGCTCTGTTGCTCCTCTCCCATGGGTGGCTTGGCCACCCTGTTCTGGCCCAGCCCAAGCCCCTGCCACCCTCTCCTGGCTTGCTCAAAAGGGCCCTGCCTACCTCAGCAGGGTGCTCCCTCTCCAAGGCTCTATGGGTCTTGCTCTCTAGCTCCCTGCCCCTCTCTCTTCTGGGTTTGCCCCTGCAACTCACACTACTTCTCTCACCTTCCCTCTGTCTCTCTGTCTCTGTCTCTTTCTCAGTCCCTCTCTCTTTCTTTGCCTCTCTGTCTCTTTCCCTCTCCCCCTTCCCTTTCTCTCTCCATTGCTGTCTCTCTCCCTCCCTCGGTTTCAATCTCCCCATCCATCTCTTCCTTGCTATCCTTCAAGCCACTTATGTGGGTGTGCATGTGTGTGTGTGTATGTGTGTGTGTGTCTGTGTGCGTGCGTGCTCGCGTGTGTGGGTTCCCACGTGAGAGCACCCGGGTGTGTCTGTTTGTGGGGTTGTGGATTTGCCCCTGGTGGATATGGGGTGTGTCTGGGTTTCTCTCAGCCCCTCTCACCGGGGACCACACTGCCGCTCTAGGGCCAGCCGGGGGAAAAGCAGGAACATCCCCAAAGCCACAACCCCCAAGGCTGTATTGCCCACCGGCTGGGTCTTGGTTGGAGCAAGTGACCCTGCTGGGGGTGTTGTGAGAAAAGCCCTGGGCGGCTGGGCCGGCTGTTTGAACTTGGCCAGCCCTGACAGCTCTGGGTGGGTGGGGCAAGAGGGGGCCTCACAGGAGCTCCTGAGTGGCCAGGGATCCAAAGGAATACTTCCGTGACAGGGTGGAGGACCTGACGGGGTCCCAGGATCATAGACCCTGGGCCCTGATGCCTGGGAGCACTCCCTGTTCTGAGTGGGCCGACGTGGTGGAAGCTCGGGAGCTCGGGAGCTGGAGAAGGCCGCGGGCGAGAGTCTCAGGGATCCTGATCCGAGCCTGGTGGCCCCGAGCTGGCGGTGCTGGCTGGAAGCCGGCGGGCATGGCGGCGCTGCACTCTTGGGGCAGCCAGGCATCCTCTGCTGGTGTCTACTGCCATACCACCCTGAATACGCCTGATCTCCGAAGCTAAGCAGGATCTGGACCTGGTTAGTACTTGGATGGGAGACTGCCTGGGAATACCAGGTGCTGTAGACTTTTTTGCTTTCTTTCTTGTCTTTCCTTCTTATATAACTTCCTTTCTTCCCATCTCTTTCTCACTCTTCTTTCTTTCTTCTTTCTTTCTTTCTTTCTTTTCTTTCTTTCTTTCTTTCTTTCTTTCTTTCTTTCTTTCTTTCTTTCTTTCTTTCTTTCTTTCTTTCCTTCTTTCTTTCTTTCTTTCCTTCTTTCTTTTCTTTTTCTTTCTTTCTTTCTTTCCTTCCTTCCTTCTTTCTTTCTTTTCTTTTTTCTATCTTCCTTTCATTCTTTCTTCTATCTTTCCTTCTTTCTTTCTCCTTCCTTCCTTCCTTCCTTCCTTCCTTCCTTCCTTCCTTCCCTCCTTTTTCTTCCAGACGGAGTCTCACTTTGTCACCCAGGCTGGAGGGTAGTGGCTGATCTCAGCTCACTAAAAGCACGGCCTCCCAGGTTCTTGCCATTCTCCTGCTTCAGCCTCCTGAGCAGCTGGGACTACAGGCACTCGCCACCACGCCCGGCTCATGTTTTGTAGTTTTACTAGAGACGGGGTTTCATCATATTAGCCAGGATGGTTTAGATCTCCTGAACAGGTGATCCACCCACCTCGGCATCCCAAAGTCCTGGGATTACAGGCGTGATCCACCGCGCCCGGCCTGCTGATGGCTTTTGTGGCTTCCCCCCTCCCTCCCTTCCCCCTACTGTCGTCATGCTTCCCAACCTCCCCTGACTCTGCTCCCCCTTTATCGCCCACATACACCCCCGCTGCACCTGGAGATCTCCTGCTGCGGGTCCGCCAACAAAGCACCATGGGGCAACAGCATCCCACCTCTTCTGTCTAGCCGCGGCCCAGGCAGGAGCCCGCCTCCAGCCCGAGAGGGGAGGGGGCCGGAACCCAAAGGCGCAGGCGCGGGTTCCCTGCCGTTTGCAGTGCCTTCCCGTTCCCGGAACGCCCAGGCGATTCAATCTACTCATTGGGCGCTGCCGCAACCTTCCAAACCGGGTGAAGGGGTGGGCAGGGGCAGCAAGTGCAACACACGCCAGCCAAGACCTCCGCACCAGAACACAGGACCTGCTTTATCCGGGGGAAGGACATTGCTTCACCAGCCACCAGGAAAACAGTCCCTGTGCACCTGGATTCCCATTGCCACCAAGTTCTTGTAAACTCCAGTCCAGACGACACGCCAGAGAACCAGGCCTCGGGCCCTGTGGGCACGCCTGATGACTCGGCTCCCGCCAAACGGGCTGGCACACTCTGCAAATCAAGGGGCCCACTGCACCTCACCAAGAGCACAGGGAGGCGCCAAGAAAGGAACGAGCCTATGGAACCCACATCCAAAGCAAGCAATTAATCCAAGACAAAACAGGTCTCAGCGCTCCACATTGCTCCTCTTGCATGGACAGCCTGGCCACCCTGTTCTGGCACAGCCCAAGTCCCCTCCACCCTATGCCGGCCTGATCAAAAGGGCCCTGCCTACTGGAGCAGGGCGGTGTCTCTCCAAGGTTCTATAGCTCTCACTCTCTAGCTCCCTCCCCCTCTCTCTTCTGGGTTTGCTCCTGCTTCTCTCGATATTTCTGTCGCCTTCCCTCGGTCTCTCTGTCTCTCTCTTTCTCTGTCCCTCTCTCTTTCTCTGCCTCTCTGTCTGTCTCTTTCCCTCTCCGCCTCCCCCCGTCTCTCTTGATTGCTGTCTCTCTCCCTCACTTGGTTTCAATCTCTCCATCCATCTCTTCCTTACTCTCCTTTAAGCCGTTTGTGTGTGTGTGCATCTGTGTGTGTGTCTGTGTGTGTCTGTGTGTGCGCGCACGCACGTGTGTGGGTTCCCTCACGCGAGCGCTCAGATGTGTCTCTGTGTGGGGCTGTGGATTTGCTCCTGGTGGTGGTAGGGTGTGTCTGGATTTCTCTCACTCTCGCTGGGTATCAGGTTGCCAGCTCAGGTGCCAGCTCAGGGCAAAACAGGGCCAGCCCCATCCCCAACTCCCCACTCCTCTTGCCCACCAGCCGGTCCTTGGTTGGAACAAGTGATCGCGGTGGAGGCGTTGTGACAAAAAGGCTACGTGCGGCTGGGCCGGCTGTTTGCCCTTGGCCAGCCATGACGGCTCTGTGTGCGTGAGGTAATAGGAGGCCTCACAGAAGTTCCTGAGCGGCCAGGTACCAAAAGAATACCTCCCCGACAGGGTGGAGCACCAGACGGGGTCCCAGGATCGTGGGGCCTGGGTCTTGACGCCTGGGAACACTCCCTGTTCAGAGTGGGTGTGATATGGTGGAAGCTTGGGGGCTTGGGAGTCAGGGGGAAGGCTGCGGGCCAGGAGCTCGGGGGTCCCAATCCCAGCCCGACGGCCCCGGGCCTACGGTGCTGGCTGGGGTCCAGCAGGCATGGCTGGGCCAAGCTCTTGGGGCAGACAGGTGCCTCTGCCGGCATCTACCACCATACCACCCTGAACGCACCTGATCTCGGAAGGTAAGCAGGGTGGGGCCTGGTTAGTACTTGAATGGGAGACCCTCTGGGAATACCAGGTACTGTAGGCTTTTCTGATTTCTTTCTTTTCTACCTTCCTTTCTTCCTTTCTCTGTGTCTTCTTCCTTCCTTCCTTCCTTCCTCTTTTTTTCTTTTTTCTTTCTTTCTTTCTTTCTTTCTTTCTTTCTTTCTTTCTTTCTTTCTTTCTTTCTTTCTTTCTTTCTTTCCTTTCTTTCTTTCTCTTTCTTTCTTTCTTGCATTCTTTTCTTTCTTCTTTCTTTCCTTCTTTCTTTCATTTCTTTCTCTCTTTCTTCCTTTCTTCCTTCTTTTCTTTCTTTCTCTTTCTTTCTTTCTTTCCTTCTCTCTCTCTTTCTCTTTCTTTCTTTCTTTCTTTCTTTCTCTCTTTCTCTCTTTCTCTTTCTTTCTTTCTTTCTTTCTTTCTTTCTTTCTTTCTTTCTTTCTTTCTTTCTTTTTTTTCTTTTCTTTTCTTTTCTTTTCTTTTCTTTTCTTTTCTTTTCTTTTCTTTCTGAGTCTTGCTCTGTCACCCAGGCTGGAGTGCAGTGGCGCGATCTCGGCACACTGCAAGCTCCGCCTCCCGGGTTCAGGCCATTCCCCTTCCTCAGCCTCCTGAGTAGCTGGGACTCCAGGCACCCATCACGACCCCAGGCTCATGTTTTGTAGTATTAGAAGAGACGAGGTTTCACTGTGTAAACCAGGCTGGTCTGGATCTCCTGACTTCGTGATCGAAACGCCTCGGTCTCCCAAAGTGCTGGGATTACAGGTGTGATCCAGCCCGCCTGGCCTGCTGTAGGCTTTTGTGACTTCCCCCCTCCGTCCCTTCCCCCTACTGTCGCCATGCTTCCCAACCTCCCCTGACTCTGCTCCCCCTTTATCGCCCAACACCCCCGCCGCAGCAGCCGGGGACCTCCTTCTTGGCGTCTGCCACCAATGCACCACCGAGCAGCAGAATCCCACTGCTTCCTCCGCGCTGCCGCCCCACCAAGAGCCCGGCTCCAGTCCAGGAGGGCAGGGGGCCGGACCCCAAAGGCCCAGGAGCAGGTTCCCTGCCATTCGCAGTGCCTTCCCGCTCCAGGAACGCCCAGGAGATTCAATCCACTCATCGGGCGCCGCCACAACCTTCCAAACGGGGGAAGGGGTGGGCAGGGGCAGCGGGTGCCCCACACACCAGCCAAGACCTCCACTCAATAACGCAGGTGCTGTTTTATCCGGGGGAAGGGCATTGCTACGCCAGCCACCAGGAAAGCAGTCCCTGTGCACCCGGATTCCCAATTGCCACCAACTTCGTGTAAACTCCAGTCCTGAGGACACACCAGAGAACCAGGCCTGGGGCCCCATGGGCACACCCGTTGCCATGAATCCCTCCAAACGGGCAGGCGCAGTCTACAAATCAAGGGGACCACCACACCGCACCAAGAGAACAGGGGGATGCCTAGGAAACCCACCTCCAAAGCAAGCAATTAATCCAAGACAAATCCCGTCTGAGCACACCGTTGCTCCTCTCGCATGGAACGGCTTGCCACCCTGTTCTGGCCCAGCCCAAGCCCCCTCCACCCTATCCTGACCTGTTCAAAAAGGCCCTGCTTACCGGAGCAGGGCGCTCCCACTCCAAGGCTCTATTGCTCTCTCTCTCTATCTCCCTCCTACTCTCTCTTCTGGGTTTGCCCTTGCACCTCCTGCTGCTTCTGTCGCCTTCCCTCTGTTTCTCTGTCTCTCTCTCTTTGTCTGTCCCTCTCTTTCTCTGCCTCTCTGTCTGTCTCTTTCCTTCTCCCCCTCCCCTGTTTCTCTCGATCGCTGTCTCTCTCCCTCCCTCGGTTTCAATCTCTCCATCCATCTCTTCCTTGCTCTCTGTCAAGCCGGTTGTGTGTTTGTGCATATGTGTGTGTGTATGTGTGTGTCTATGTGTGTCTATGTGTGTGTGCGTGCGCGCTTGTGGGATCCCGAGCAAGATCGCCCAGGTGTGTCTGTGTGTGGGGCTGTGGATTTGCTCCTGGTGGTGGTGGGGTGTGTCTGGGTTTCTCTCAGCCCGTCCTGCTGGGGATCAGGTTGCTGGCTCTAGTGACATCCAGGGGCAAAGCAGGGTCATCCCTCAACCCCGAACCCCCCTCGCCCTCTTGCCCACCAGCCGGGTCTTGGTCGGAACAAGCGACCGTGGTGGGGGCGTTGTGAGAAAGAGGCCACAAGCGTGTGGGCCGGCTGTTGGAACTTGGGCAGTCCTGACAGCTCTGGGTGGGTGCCGCAAGAACGGGCCTCGTAGGAGTTTGTGATTGACCAGAAATCCAAAAGAATACCTCCGCTACAGGGCGGAAGAGGGGACGGGGTCCTAGGATCTTGAACCCTGGGCCCTGACGCCTCAGAGGTCCCGATCTGAGCCCAGCGTCCCCGGGCTGGCGGAGTCGGCCGCAAGCCGGCGGGCATGGCTGGGCCCAGCTCTTGGGGCAGCCAGGCGCCTCTGCTGGTGACTATGGACATACCATCCTGTACAGGCCCGATATCATCTGTTCTCGTGAAGCTAAGCAGGGTCGGTTCTGGTTACTTACTTGGATGGGAGACAGCCTGGGAATACTGGGCGCTATAGGCTTTCTTTCTTGTCTTTCTTTTATACTACCTTCCTTTCTTCCGTTCTCTCTTCTTTCTTTCTTTCTTTCCTTCTATCTTTCTTTTCTTTCTCTATATCTTTCTTTCTTTCTTCTTTCTTTCCCTCTTTCTTTTCCTTCCTTCCTTCCTTCCTTCCTTCCTTCCTTCCTTCCTTCCTTCCTTCCTTCCTTCCTTCCTTCCTTCTTTTTTTTTTTTTCTTCCAGACGGAGTCTCGCTCTGTTACCCAGGCTGGAGAGTAGTTGCGCGATCTCGGCTCACTGCAAGCTCCGCCTCTCGGGTTCACGCCATTCTCCTGCCCGAGAAAGGGGTTTCCACTGTGTAACCCAGGCTGGTCTGGATCCCCTGACCTCCTGATCCATACACCTCGGCCTCCCAAAGTGCTGGGATTACAGGCGTGATCCACTGCGCCGTACCTGCTGTAGGCTTTTGCTTCTTCCCCCCTCCCTCCCTTTCCCCCTACTGTCGCCATGCTTCCCAACCTCCCCTGACTGCTCCCACGTCATCGCCCACCTACACCGCAGCCGCAGCCGGTGACCTCCTCCTGGGGGTCCGCCACCAAAGCACCACCGGGCAGAAGTATCCCACCGCTTCCGCCTAGCCGCCGCCCAGCCAGGAGCCCATCTCCAGCCCGGGAGGGCAGGGGGCCGGACCCCAATGGCTCAGGCGCCGGTTTCCTGCCGTTCCCGGTGCCTATCCCCTTCCAGAATGCACAGGCGATTCAATCCACTTATCGGGCGCCACCACAATCTTCCAAACCGGGGGAAGGGGCAGACAGGGTCAACGGGTGCCACACATACCAGTGAAGACCTCCGCTCCACAACACAGGTCCTGCTTTATCGGGGGGAAGGACATTGCTATGCCAGCCACCAGGAAAACAGTCCCTGTGCACCCAGATTGCCATTGCCACCAACCTCGTGTAAACTAAAGTCCTGAGGACATGCCAGAGACCCATGCCTCTGGTCCCGTGGGTACGCCCGGTGCCACGGCTCCCGCCAAATGGGCGGGGGCACTCTGGAAATCAAGGGGCCCACGGCACCACACCAAGAGCACAGGGAGGTGCCAACACAGGAAGGAGCCTACGAAACCCACCTCCAAAGCAAGTAATTAATCCAAGACAAAATCGGTCTCAGCGCTCCGTTACTCCTCTCGAATAGACGGCCCGGCCACCCTGTTCTGGCCCAGCTCAATTCCCCTCCACCCTATCCCGGCCTGCTCAAAAGGGCCCTGCCTACTGGAGCAGGGCGCACCCTCTCCAAGACTCTATCACTCTCGCTCTCTAGCTCCCTCCCCATCTCTCTTCTGGGTTTGCCCCCGCACCTCGCACTACTTCTGTCACCTTCCCTCTGTCTCTCTGTCTCTCTTTCTCTGTCCCTCCCTCATTCTCTGCCTCTGTCTGTCTCTTTCCCTCTCCCCATCCCCTGTCTGTCTCAATGGCTGTCTCTCTTCCTCCCTCAGTTTCAATCTCTCCATCCATCTCTTCCTTGCTCTCCTTCAAGCTGTTTGTGTGGGCGTGCATGTGTGTGTGTGTGTGTGTGTGTGTGCATATGCGTGCGTGCATATGTGGGTTCCCGCACGCAAGGGCCCAGGTGTGTCTGTGTGTGGGGCTGTGGATTTGCTTCTGGTGGTGTTGGGGTGTGTCTGGGTTTCTCTCAGCTCCTCTCACAGGGGATCAGGCTGCCGTCTCTAGTGCCAGCTCCAGGCAAAGCAGGGTCATCCCTCAACCCCAAATACCCCTCGCCTTCTTGCCCACCGGCCAGGTCTTGGTCGGAACAAGCGACCGTGGTTGGGGCGTTGTGAGAAAGAGGCCACGCGCGGCTGGGCCGGCTGTTCGAACTTGGCCAGTCCTGACGGCTCTGGGTGTCTGTGGCAAGAGGGGGCCTCGAAGGAGTTCCTGAGCTACCAGGGATCCTAAAGAATACCTCCGCAACAGGCCCTGATACCTCGGAGCACTCCCTGTTCCGATCGGGCCGGACGTGGTGGAAGCCCGGCAGCTCGGGAGCTGGGGGAAGGCCGCGGGGGAGATGCTAGTGGGTCCTGATCCACGCCCGGCTGCCCCGGACTGGCGGGGATGGCTGGAAGCCGGCGGGCATGGCTGCGCCCGGCTCTTGGGGAAGCCAGACGCCCCTGTAGGTGTCTACAGCCATACTACCCTGAACGCGCCCGGTCTTGCCTGATCTCGGAAGCTAAGCAGTGTTGGGCCTGGTTAGTACTTGAATGGGAGACTGCATGGAAGTACCGGGTGCTGTAGGTGTTTTTGCTTTCTTTCTTTTCTACCTTCCTTTCTTCCCTTCTCTCTCTTCTTTCTTTTTTCTTTCTTTCCTTCCTTCTTTCTTTCCTCTTTCCTTCTTTCTTTCTTTTCTGCCTTTATTCTCTCTCTTTCTTTTCTTTTCTTTTCTTTCTTTCTTTCTTTCTTTTTCTTCCTTCCTTCCTTCTTTCCTTCCTTCCTTCCTTCCTTTCTTTCCTCCTTCCTTCCTTCCTTCCTTCCTTCCTTCCTTCCTTCCTTCTTTCCTTCCTTCCTTCCTTTCTTTCCTCCTTCCTTCCTTCCTTCCTTCCTTCCTTCCTTCTTTCCTTCCTTCCTTCCTTCCTTCCTTCCTTCCTTCCTTCTTTCCTTCTCTTCCAAATTCAGTCTCAGTCTGTCACCCAGGCTGTCTGGCAGTGGCGCTATCTCGGTTCACTGCAAGCTCTGCCTCCTTGGTTCACCCCATTCTCCTGCCTCAGCCTCCAGAGCAGCTGGGACTACAGGCGCCTGCCCCCACGCCGGGCTCATGTTTTGTAGTTTTAGTAGAGATGGGATTTCACCGTGTTAGCCAGGCTGGTCTGGATCTCCTGCCATCCTGATCCACCCCCCTCGGGCCCCCACAGTGCTGGGTTTACAGGCATGATCCACCGCACCCAGCCTGCTGTAGGCATTTGTGGCTTGACCCTTCCCTCAATTGCCCCTACTGTCGCCATGCTTCCCAACCTCCCCTGACTCTGCTATCCCTTTATTGTCCGCCTACACCACCGCAACAACCGGGGACCTCCTCCTGGGAGTCCGCCAACAAAGCACCACCGGACAGCAGCATCCTACTGCTTCCGCCTCGCCCACACCCTGCCAGGAGCCCGGCTCCAGCCTGGGAGGGCAGGGGGCCGGACACCAAAGATGCAGGCGTGGGTTCCCTGCCGTTCCCGGTGTCTTCCCACTCCCGGAATGCCCATGCGATTTCATCCACACATTGGGCGCTGTGGCAACCTTTCAAATCAGGGGAAAGGGCGGGCAGGGGCAGCGGGTGCCACACACGCCAGCCAAGACCTCCACTCCAGAACGCAGGGGCTGCTTTATCCAGGTGAAAGACATTGCATCGCCAGCCACCAGGAAAACAGTGCCTTTGCACCTGGATTCCCATTGCCACCAACTTTTTGTAAACTCCAGTCCTGAGGACACACCAGAGACCCAGTCCTCGGGACCCGTGGGCACCCCCAGTGTCACATCTCCCGCCAAATGGGCTGGCACACTCTGTAAATCAAGGGGCCCACCGCACCGCACCAAGAGCACAGGGAGGTGCCAACAAAGGAACAAGCGTACGAAACCCACATCCAAGGCAAACAATTAATCCAAGACAAAACCTGTCTCAGTGCTCGGCAGTTCTCCTCTCACATGGAGGGCCGGACCACCCTGTTCTGGCCCAGCCCAAGCCTGCTCCACCCTATCCCCGTCTGCTCAAAAGGGCCTTGCCAACCAGATCAGTGCGGTGTCTCTCCAAGACTCTATCGCTCTCGCTCTCTAGCTCCCTCCGCCTCTAGCTCCCTCTCCCTCTCTCTTCTGGGTTTGCCCCTGCACCTCGTTCTACTTCTGTCGCCTTCCCTCAGTTTCTCTGCCTCTCTCTCTTTCTCTCTCTGTCTCTCTCCCTCTCCACCCTCCTCTCTCTCCATCGCTGTCTCTCTCCCTCCCTCCATTTCAATCTCTCCATCCATCTGTTCCTTGCTCTCCTTCAAACTGTTTGTGTGTGTGTGCATCTGTATGTGTGTATGTCTGTGTGTGTGTTTCTGTGTGTGTGCGCACTCGTGTGTGTGGGTTCCCACACGGGAGCGCCCGGGTGTGTCTGTGTGTGGGTCTGTGGATTTGTTCCTGGTGGTGGTGGGGTGTGTCTTGGTTTCTCTGAGCCCTTCTCACTGGATATCAGGCTGCTGGCTCTAGTGCCAGCTCTAGGCAAAGCAGGGCCATCTCCCAACCTCCAATCCCCCACACCCTCTTGCCCGCCGGCAGGAACTTAGTCCAGACAAGCCACCGTGGTTGGGGCGTTGTGACAAAAGGGCCATGAGCAGCTTGTCTGGATGTTCGCCCTTGGCCAGCTCAGGCTACTCTGGGTGGGTGGAGCAAGGGGAGGCCTCGGAGGAACACCTGAGCAGCCAGTGATCCAAAAGAATACCTCCGTGACAGGGCGCAGGACTGGACGGTGTCCCAGGGGCTCGTGGGCCCTGGGCCCTGACACCTCGGAGCACTCAATGTTCCGAGCGGGCCTGACATGGTGGATGCTCGGCAGCTCGGGAGCGGGTAAGGCTGAGAGCCAGCGCCCCAGGGGTCCCGAGAGGAGCCCGGTGGCCCAGGGCTGGCGATGCTGGCTGGAAGCCGGTGGTCATGGCTAGGCCGGGCTCTTGGGGCACCCAGGAGTCTCTGCCCACGTCTACAGCCATACCACCCTGAACGTGCCTGATCTTGTCTGATCTCCTAAAGCTAAGCAGGGTTGGGCCTGGTTAGTACTTGGTTGGGAGACTGCATGGGAATACCGGGTGCTGTAGGCTTTTTTACTGTCTTTCTTTCTTTTCTATCTTCCTTTCTTCCCTTTTCTCTCTCTCTCTCTCTTATTTTTTGCTTTCTTTCTTTTATTCTTTCTTTTCTTCTTTCCTTTCTTTCTTTCTTTCTTTCTTTCTTTCTTTCTTTCTTTCTTTCTTTCTTTCTTTCTTTCTTTCTTTCTTTCTTTCTCTTTCTTTCTTTCTTTCATTCTTTCCTCTTTCTTTCCTTCTTTCTTTTCTTTCTCTTTCTCTCTCTTTCTTTCTCTCTCTCTTTCTTTCTTTCTTCTTTCTTTCTTTCTTTCTTCATTTCTTCCTCCCTCCCTCCCTCCCTCCCTCCCTCCCTCCCTCCCTCCCTCCCTCCCTTCCTTCCTTCCTTCCTTCCTTCCTTCCTTCCTTCCTTCCTTCCTTCCTTCCTTCCTTCCTTTTTTTCCTTCTTTCTTTCTTTCTTTTTCTTCCAAACGGAGTCTCGCTCTGTCACCCAGGCTGTAGTGCAATGGCGCAATCTCATCTCACTGCAAGCTCCGCCTCCCGGTTCACGCCATTCTCCTGCCTCAGTCTACCGAGCGGCTGGGACTACACACCACCACCAGCACCCCCGGCTCATGTTTTGTAGTTTTAGTAGAGACGGGGTTTCACCGTGTAAGCCAGGCTGGCCTGGAACTCCTGACCTCGTGATCCACACGGCTCAGCCTCCCAAAGTGCTGGGATTACATTTGTGATCCACCCCGCTCAACCTGCAGCAGGCTTTTGTGGCTTCCTCCCTCCTTCCCTTTCCCCTACTATCGCCATGCTTAACAACCTCCCCTGACTCTTCTCCCCCTTTATCACGCCACTACACCCCCGAGACACCCGGGGAACTCACTCTGGGGGTGCACCACCAATGTACCACCCGGCAGAAGCATTCCACAATATCTGCCTAGCCGCTGCCCCGCCAGGAGCCTGGTTTCAGCCTGGGAAGGTAGGGGGCCGGATCCCAAAAGCACCGGTCCAGGTGTTGGCATTGTGAGAAAAAGTCCATGCACTGCTGGGCCGCCTGTTTGCCCTTAGCCAGCCCTGATGGCTCTGGCTGAGTGGGACAAGAGGGGGCCTCGCAGGACCTCCTGAGCCACCAGGGATCCAAAAGAATACCATGGGACAGGGCAGAGGACTGGACAGGGTCCCAGGATCGTGGGCCCTGGGCTCTGATGCCTCGAAGTACTCCCTGTTCCGAATGGGCCATACGTGGTGGAAGCTCGGGAGCTCGGGAGCTGGGAGAAGGCCAGGGGCGAGTGGGTCAGGGTTCCGATACAAGCCCAGAGGCCCTGGGCTGGCGGTGCCTACTGCAAGCTGGCAGGCACGGCTGGGCTGGCCTCTTGTGGCAGCCAGGCACCTCTGCCAGCATCTATGGCCATACCACCTTGAACACGCGAGATCTCATCTGATCTCAGACACTAACCAGGGTCGGGCCTGGATAGTACTTTGATGGGAGACCGACTGGGAATACCGGGTGCTGTAGGGTTTTTGCCTTCTTTCTTGTCTTTGTTTCTTTTTTGCATTCCTTTCTTTCCTTCTCTCTCTTTCTTTCTTCCCAACCTCCCCTGACTGTACTCCCCCTTTATCACCTTACTACACCTCCGCCGAAATCGGGGACCTCCTCCTGGGTGTCTGCCACCAAAGCATCACCGGGCAGCAGAATTCCACTGCTTCCGCTTCACTGCTGCCCCACCAGGAGCCCAGCTGTAGTCTGGGAGGGCAGATGGCCGGACACCAAAGGCCCAGGCACGCGTTCCCTGCCATTCGTGGTGCCTTCCTGCTCCGGGAATGACCAGACGATTCAATCCACTCATCGGGCTCCACTGCAACCTTCCAAACTGGGGAAAGGGGCAGGTAGGGGCAGCTGGAGCCACATACACCAGCCAAGACCTCCGCTCCAGAACGCAGGGGCTGCTTTATCTGGGTTAGGGACATTGCTTCGCCAGCCACCAGGAAAACAGTCCCTCTGCACCCAGATTCCCATTGCCACCATCTTCGTGTAAACTCCAGTCCTGAGGACACTCCACAGACCCAGACCTTGGGCCCCGTGGGCACGCCTGTTACCACAGCTCCTGCCAAACGTACGGGCACACTCTGCCAATCAAGGGGCCAACCGAACAACATCAAGAGCACATGGATGTGCCAACAAAGGAAGGAGCCTATGAAACCCACCTCCAAAGCAAACAATTAATCCAAGACAAAACCCATTACAGCGCTCCGTTGCTCCTCTTGCGTGGACTGCCTAATCACCCTTTTCTGGCCCAGCCTAAGCCCCATCCACCCTATCCTGGCCTGATCAAAAGTGCCCTGCCTAAAGGAGCAGGGTGCTCCTTCTCCAAGGCTCTATTGCTCTCACTCTCTAGCTCCCACCCCCTCTCTCTTCTGGGTTTGCCCCTGCACCTCGTGATATTTCTGTCACCTTCCCTCTGTCTCTCTTTTTCTCTGTTCCTCTCTCTCTGCCTCTCTGTATGTATCTTTCCCTCTCCCTGTCCCCTGTCTCTCTCGATCACTGTCTCTCTCCCTCCCACGGTGTCAGTCTCTCCATCCATCTCTTTTTGATCTCCTTCAAGCCATTTGTGCATGCATGCATGTGTGTGTGTATGTGTGTGTGTGTGTGTCTGTGTGCCTGTGCTCGCAAGTGTGTGGGTTACTGCATGCGAGTGCCAGCGTGTGTCTGTGTGTGGGGCTGTGAATTTGCTCCTGGTGTTGGTGGGGTGTGTCTGGGTTTCTCTCAGCCCCTCTCCCCAGGGATCAGGCTTCCGGTTCTAGTGCCAGCCCAGGGCAAACAGAGCATCCCCCAACCCCCAATGCCCCATGCCCTCTTGCCCACCAGCCAGGTCTTGGTCGGAACAAACGACCGTAGTTTGGGCATTATGAGAACAAGGCCTCGCGCAGCTGGGTCGGCTGTTCAAACTTGGCCAGTCCTGACGGCTCTGGGTGGGTGCGGCAAGAAGGGGCCTCACAGGAGTTCCTGAGCGGCTAGGGATCCAAAGAATACCTCCGTGACAGGGTGGAGGACGGTACGGGTTCCCAGGGTCGTGGACGCTGGGCCCTGATGCCTCGGAGCACTCCCTGTTCCTAGCAGGCCCGACGTGGTGGAAAGTCAGGAACTCAGGAGCCAGGAGAAGGGCGCAGGCTGGAGGCTCGGGGGTCCTGATCCGAGCCCGGTGGCTCCAGGCTGGCGGTGCCAGCTGGAAGCCAGCAGACATGGCTGGGCCGGTCTCTTGTGGCAGCCAGGCTCCTCTACCAGCGTCTACGACCATACCAACCTGAACACACGAGATCTCATCTGATCTCGGAAGCCAAGCAGGGTCGGGCCTGTTTAGTACTTGGATGGGAGACCGCCTGGGAATACCGGGTGCTGTAGGCTTTTTGCTTTGCTTCTCATTCTTTTTTTTCTACCTTCTTTTGTTTCCTTCTGTCTCTCTCCCTTCTTTCTTTTCTTTTCTTTTCTTTTCTTTTCCTTTCTTTCTTTCTTTCTTTCTTTCTTTCTTTCTTTCTTTCTTTCTTTCTTTCTTTCTTTCTTCTTTCTTTCTTTCTCTTTCTTTCCTTCTTTTCTTTCCTTCATTCTTTATTTTCTTTCTTTCTCTCTCTCTTTCTTTCCTTCCTTCCTTCCTTTCTTTCTCTCTCTCTTTCTTTCTCTCTTTCTCTTTCTTTCTTTCTTTCTTTCTTTCTTTCTTTCTTTCTTTCTTTCTTTCTTTCTTTCTTTCTTTCTTTCTTTCTTTCTTTCTTCCTTCCTTCCTTCCTTCCTTCCTTCCTTCCTTCCTTCCTTCCTTCCTTCCTCTTCTTTCTTTCTTTTTCTTCCAGACAGAGTGTCACTCTGTCACCCAGTGTGGCGTGCAGTGCCGTGATCTTGGCTCACTGCAAGCTCTACCTGATGCATTCATGTCATTCTCCTGCCTCAGCCTCCCAAGCAGCAGGAACTACAGGCACCCACCCCTGCATCGGGCTCATGTTTTGCTGTTTTAGTAGAGACGGGGTTTCACCATGTTAACCAGGCTGGTCTAGATCTCCTGACCTCATAATCCACCCTCCTCCAAATCCCAATGTACTGTGGTTACAGGTGTGATCCACCGTGCATGGCCTGCTATAGTCTTCTGTGGCTTCACCCCTCCCTTCCTTGACCCTACTGTCGCCATGCTTTCCAACCTCCCCTTACTCTGCTCTCACTTCATTGCCTGCCTACTGTCCCGCCGCAGCCGGGAACATCCACTTGGGTATCCGCCATGAAAGCACAACTGGGAAGCAACCTCTCACTGCTTCCGCCTCGCCACCACCATGCCAGGAGCCCAGGTCCATCCCGGGAGGGCAGGGGGCCAGACCATAAATATGTACGCGCAGGTTCCTCCGTTTGCGCTGCCTTTCCACTCCCAGAACGCCCAGGCGATTCAATGCACTCATGGGGTGCTGCCATAACCTTCCAAACCGGGGGAAGGGGCGGGCAGGGGCAGCAGGTGCCACACACGCCAATCAAGGCCTCTGCTCCAGAACGCAGGGGCCGCTTTATCCGGGAGAAGGACATTGCTTTGCCAGCCACCAGGAAAACAGTCCCTGTTCACCTGGATTCCATTGACACCAACTTCGTGTAAACTCCAGTCCCGAGGACATGCCAGAGAACCAGGCCTCGGGCTCTGTGGGCATGTCTGGTGCTACGGCTCCTGCCAAAAGGATGGGCGAACTCTGCAAAATTAGGGGCCCAACGCACCACAACAGGGGCACAGGGAGGTGCCAACAGAGGTAGGAGCCTATGAAACAAACCTCCAAAGCAAGCAATTAACTCAAGACAAAACCCGTCTCAGCGCTCCATTGCTCCTCTTGCATGGATATCCTGGTCACCCTCTTCTGGCCCAGCCCATGTCCCCTCTACCCTATCCTGGCCTGCTCAAGAGGGCCCTGCCTACTGGAGCAGGGCGCTCCCTCTCCAAGGCTCTATCGCTCTCGCTCTGTAGATCCCTCACCCTCTCTCTTCTTGGTTTGCCCCTGCACCTTGCACTCCTTCTCTTGCCTTCCCTCTGTCTCTCTGTCTCTCTCTCTTTCTCTGTCCCTCTCTCTTTCTCTGCCTCTCTGTCTGTCTCTTTCCCTCTCCCCCTCCCCTGTCTCTCTTGACCACTGTCTCTCTCCCTCCCTCAGTTTCAATCTCTCCATCCTTCTCTTCCCTGCTCTCCTTTAAGCCGTTTGCGTGTGTGTGAATATGTGTGTGTGTGTGTGTGTGTGTGTTTGCGTGCACGTGTGTGGGTTCCTGAGCGTGAGCACCCAGGTGTGTCTGTGTGTGGGGCTGTGGATTTTCTCCTGGTGGTGGTGGGGTGTGACTGGGTTTCTCTCAGCAACTCTCACCAGTGATCAAGCTGCCGGCTTTAGTGCCAGCCTGAGGAAAAGCAGGGCCATCCCCCAACCCCCAACCACCCACGCCCTCTTGCCCACCGGCTGGGTCTTGGTCGGGATTAGCGACTGTGGTGGGGACATTGTGAACAGTTCGACTGTTCACCCTTGGCCATCCCTGACGGCTCTGGGTGGGTGGAGCAAGAGGGGGCCACCCAGGAGCTGCTGAGCCTCCTGGGATCCAAAAGAATATCTCCATGAGATGACTGAGGATGGGACGGGGTCCCAGGATCCTGGGACCTGGGCCCTGATGCCTTGGAGCACTCCCTCTTCTGAGTGGGCCTGACGTAGTGGAACCTCGGAATCTCAGGAGCTGGGGGAAGGCCACTGGCCAGCGGCTCAGGGGTCCTGATTCGAGCCGGGCAGACTGGGGCTGGTGGTGCCAGCTGGAAGCTGGTGGGCATGGCTGGGCCGGGCTCTTGGGGAAGCCAGGCGACTCTGCTGGCGTCTACAGCCGTACCACCCTGAACGTGCCCGATCTCGTCTGATCTCGGAAGCTAAGCATGGTCAGGACTGCTTAGTGCTTGAGTGGGAGACCACTTGGGAATACTGGGTGCTGTAGGCTGTTTTGCTTTCTTTCTTGCCTTTCTTTCTTTTCCACCTTCCTTTCTTTCCTTCCCTCTCTCTCTCTTCTTTCTCTTTTTCTTTCTTTCCTTCTTTTTCTTTCTCTCTTACTTCTTTCTTTTCTTTCTGTCTTTCTCTCTCTTCCTTTCTCTCTTTCTTTCTTCTCTCTCTCTCTCTCTCTCTTTCTTTCTTTCTTTTTTTCTTTCTCTCTCTCTTTCTTTCTTTTTCTTTCAGATGGAGTCTTGCTCTATCACCCAGGGTGGAGTTCAGTGACGCCATCTCGGCTCACTGCAAGCTCCTCCTCCCAGGTTCATGCCATTCTCCTGCCTCAGCCTCCTGAGCTGAGGGGAGCCTCCTGTGCATGGGGGGAGCCCGCCCCCATGCCGGGCTCAAGTTTTGTAGTTTTAGTAGAGACGGGGTTTCACCATGTTAGCCAGGCTGGTCTGGATCTGGTGACCTCGTGATCCACCCTCCTCGGAATCCCAACATGCTGTGGTTACAGGCACGATCCACCGTGCACGGCCTGCTGTAGTCTTTTGTGACTTCACCCCTCTCTCCCTTCCGCCTACTGTCGCCAGACTTCCCAACCTCCCCGGACTCTGCTCCCACTTTATCGCCCGCCTACATCCCCGCCACAGCCCAGCCGGGGACGTCCTTTTGGGGGTCCGCCATGACAGCACGACCAGGAAGCGGCCTCCCACCACTTCCGCCTCGCCGGCGCCAAGCCAGGAGCCCAGTTCCAAACCGGGAGAGCAGGGGGTGGGAACATTAAGGCTCAGGCGCAGCTTCCCTGCCGTTCACGCTGCCTTCCCGATCTCCGAACTCCCAGGCGATTCAATGCACTCATCAGGCGCCACCGCAACCTTCCAGACTGGGGGAAGGGGCGGGCAGGGGCAGCGGATGCCACACACGCCAGCCTAGACCTCCCCTCCAGAACGCAGGGGCCGGTTTATCCAGGGGAAGGACATTGCTTTGCCAGCCAGCAGCAAAAGAGTTCCAGTGCATCCGGATTCCATTGCCACCAACTTCGTGTAAACGCCAGTCCCGAGGACATGCCAGAGACCCAGTCCTCGGGCGCCGTGGGCACACCCAGTGGCATGGCTGCTGCCAAATGGATGGGCACACTCTGCAAATCTAGGGGCCCAATGTACCACACCAGGAGCACAGGGAGGTGCCAGCAAAGGAAGGAGACTATGAAACCCATCTCCAAACAAGCAATTAACCCAAGACAAAACCTGTCTCAGAGCTCCATTGCTCCTCTTGCATGGACGGCCTGGCCACCCTGTTCTGGCTCAGCCCATGCCCCCTCCACCCTATCCCAGCCTGCTCAAAAGTGACCTGCCTACCAGAGCAGGGAGCTCCCTCTCCGAGGTTCTATCACTCTTGCTCGCCAGCACCCTCCCCCTCTCTCTTCTGAGTTTGCCTCTGCACCTCATGCTACTTCTGTCACCTTCCCTCTGTCTCTCTGTCTCTCTCTCTTTCTCTGCCTCTCTGTCTGTCTCTTTCCCTCTCCCCTTCCCCTGTCCCACGATTGCTGTCTCTCTCCCTCCCTCGGTTTCAATCTCTCCATTCATCTGTTCCTTGCTCTCCTTCAAGCCCTTTGTGTGGGCATGCATGTGTGTGTGTGTTTCTGTGTCTGTGCATGCACTTGTGTGTGGGTTCCCATGCACGAGCGCCCAGGTGTGTCTCTGTGTGTGGCTGTGGATTTGCTCCTGGTGGTGGTGGGGTGTGTCTGGGTTTCTCTGAGCCCCTCTTTCCAGTGATCAGGCAGCCGGCACTAGTGCCAGCTCCGGGCAAAGCAGGGCCATCTCCCAACCCCCAACCCCCACTCCCTGTTGCCCACCTTGTTGGGGGCATTGTGAGAAAAAGACCATGCGTGGCTCATCCGACTGTTCGCCCTTGGCCAGCTCTGTCGGCTCTGAGTGGGTGGGGCAAGAGGGGGCCTTGCAGGAGCTCTTGAGCCACCAGGGATCCAAAAGAATACCTCCACGTCAGGGCGGAGGACCGGATGGGGTCCTAGGATCATGGGCCCTGGGCCCTGATGCATCGGAGCACTCCCTGTTTTGAGCCGGCCCATCCTGGTGGAACCTCAGGATGTCGGGAGCCGGGTGAAGGACGTGGGCTAGCGGCACGGGGTTCCCCATCCGAGCCTTGCAACCCCGGGCTGGCAGTGCGGGCTGGAACCCGGCGGGCATGGCTTGGCTGGGCTCTTGGGGCAGCCAGGCGCCTCTACTGGTGTCTACGGTGATACCACCCTGAATGCGCCTGATCTTGTCTGATCTCAGAAGATAAGCAGGGTCGGGCCTGGTTAGTACTTGAATGGGAGACCACCTGGGAATACCAGGAGCTGTAGGATTTTTGCTTTCTTTCTGGTCTTTCTTTTCCACCTTCCTTTCTTCCCTTCTCTCTCTGTCTCTTCTTTTTCACTCTTTCTTTCCTTCTTTCTTACTTCCCGTTTTTCTTTCTTTTCTTTCTTTCTTTCTCTCTCTCTCTCTTTCTTTCTTTCTTTCTTTTTCTTTCTTTCTCTTTCTTTCTTTCTTTCTTTCTTTCTTCTTTCCTTCTCTCCTTCTTTAGTTTCTTCCTTTCCCTCCCTCCCTCCCTCCCTCCCTCCCTCCCTCCCTCCCTCCCTCCCTCCCTCCCTTCCTTCCTTCCTTCCTTCCTTCCTTCCTTCCTTCCTTCCTTCCTTCCTTCCTTCCTTCCTTCCTTCCTTCCTTCCTTCCTTCCTTTTCCTTCCAGACGGAGTCTTGCTCTGTCACCCAGGCTGGAGTGCTGTGGCGCGATCTCAGCTCACTGCAAGCTCTGCCTCCCATGTTCACGCCATTCTCCTGCCTCAGCCTCCCGAGCAGCTGGGACTACATGTGCCCGCTGCCAAGCCCGGTTCATGTTTTGTTGTTTTTGTGGAGATGCGGTTTCACCGTGTAAGCCAGGCTGATCTGGATCTCCTGATCGCGTGATCCACCCACCTCGGCCTCCCAAAGTGCTGGGATTACAGGCGTGATCCACTGCACCCAGCCTGCTGTAGGCTTTTTTGACTTCCCCCCTCCCTCCCTTTGCCCTACTGTCACCGTGCTTTCCAACATCCCGATTCTGCTCCCCATTCATGGCACCCCTACACTCCTGCTGCAGCTGTGACCTCCTTCCTCGGGGAGCATCACCAAAGCACCATCAGGCAGCAGCATCCCAGTGCTTTCCCCTCGCTGACACCCCGCCAGGATCCCGACTCCAG
Source organism: Macaca mulatta (assembly GCF_049350105.2). Lineage (NCBI taxonomy): Eukaryota > Metazoa > Chordata > Mammalia > Primates > Cercopithecidae > Macaca > Macaca mulatta. Next base: position 104,021,666 of record NC_133406.1, on the reverse strand, counting down.
CCCGGGAGGACAGGGTGCCAGACCCCAAAGGCGTAGGCACGGGTTCCCTGCGGTTCACAGTGCCTTCCCACTCCTGGAACGCCCAGGAGATTCAATCAACTCATTGGGTACCACTGCAACCTTCCAAACTGGAGGAAGGGGTGGGCAGGGGCTGTGGGTGCCTCACAGGTGAGCCACGACCTCTGCTCCAGAACGCAGGGGCTGCTTTATCTGGTGGAGGGACATTGCTTCGCCAGCCACCAGGGAAACTGTCCCTGTGCAGCAAGATTCCCATTGCCACAACCTTCGTGTAAACTCCAGCCTGGAGGACATATCAGAGACCCAGGTCTCGGGCCTCATGGGCATGCCTGGTGCCACGGCTCCCAACAAATGGGTGGGCATACTCTGCAAATCAAGGAACCCACCACACTGCACCAAGAGCCCAGGGAGTTGCCAACAAAGGAAGGAGCCTAAGATACCCATCTCCAAAATAAGCCATTAATCCAAGACAACATCCATATCAGTGCTGCATTGCTCCTCTCGCATGGACTGCCTGGCCACCCTGTTCCAGCCCAGTCCAAGCCCCCTCCACCCTTTCCCAGCCTGCTCAAAAGGGTCCTGCCTACCGGAGCAGGGTGCTCCCTCTCCATACCTCTATCTCTCTCGCTCTCTAGCTCCCTCCCCCTCTCTCTTCTGGGTTTGCCCCTGCACCTCCCACTACTTCTGTCACCTTCCCTCTGTCTCTCTGTCTCTCTCTCTTTCTCTGTCCCACTCTCTTTCTCTGAATCTCTGTCTTTCTCTTTCCCTCTCCCCTTCGCCTGTCTCTCTCGATGGATGTCTCTCTCCCTTCTTCAGTTTCAATCTCACCAACCATCTCTTCCTTTGTCTTCTTCAGGCTGTTTGTGTGTGTGTGCATGTGAGTATGTGTATGTGTGTATGTCTGTGTGTGTGTGTGCATGCGTGTGTGGGTTCCCACATGCAAGAGCCCTGTTGTGTGTGTGTGGGGCTGTGGATTTGCTTCTGGTGGTGTTGGCGTGTGTCTGGGTTTCTCTCAGCCCCTCTGGCTGGAGATCAGGCTGCGGGCTCTAGTGCCAGCCTGGGGCAAAGCAGGGCCATCCCCCAACCCCCAATCCCCCACACCCTCTTGACCACCGGCTGGGTCTTTGTCGGGACAAGCGACTGTGGTGGGCACGTTGTGACAAAAATCCACCTGCGGCTGGGAGTGCTGTTCGCCCTTGGACAACCCTGACGGCTCTGGGTGGCTGTGGCAAGAGGGTGCCACGGAGGTGCTCCTGAGTTGCCAGAGATCCAAAAGAATACTTCTGCGACAAGGCAGAGGACTGAACAGTGTTCCAGAAGCATGGGCCCTGGGCCCTGATGCCTTGGAGCACTCCCTATTCCGAGCGGTCCCGACGTGTTGGAAGCTTGGGAGATCGGGAGCCGGGGGAAGGCCATGAGCGAGGTTCTCGCCGGGGTCTCGATCTGAACCCAGCGTCCCTGGGCTGTTGGTGTTAGCTGGAAGCCAGCAGACAGGGCTGGGCCGGGCTCTTGGGGCAGCTAAGGGCCTCTGCTGGTGTCTACAGCCATACTACCCTGAGCCCACCCCACCACATCTGTTCTCGGAAGCTAAGCAGTGCCGGGTCTGGTTAGCACTTGGATGGGAGACCCCCTGGAAATACCGGGTGCTACAGGGTTTTTTGCTTTCTTTCTTGTCTTTGTTTCTTTTCTACCTTCCTTTCCTCCCTTCTCTATCTCTTCTTTCTTTCTTTCTTTCTTTCTTTCTTTCTTTCTTTCTTTCTTTCTTTCTTTCTTTCTTTCTTTCTTTCTTTTTCTTTCTTTCCTTCTTTCTTTTCTTCTTTCTCTCTTTCTTTCTTTCTTTCTTTCTTTCTTTCTTTCTTTCTTTCTTTCTTTCTTTCTTTCTTTCTTTCTTTCCTTCCTTCCTTCCTTCCTTCCTTCCTTCCTTCCTTCCTTCCTTCCTTCCTTCCTTCTTCTTTATTTCATTGTTTCTTTCTTTTCTTTCTTTCTTTCTGTCTTTCTTTCTTATGCTCTTTTACTTCCAGAGTCTCACTCTGTCACCTAGGCTGGAGTGCAGTGGTGTGATCTCGGCTCACTTCAAGCTCCACCTCACTCATTCACACCATTCTCCTGCCTCAGCCTCCTGAGCAGCGGGGACTACAGGCACCCATCCCTATGCTGGGCTCATGTTTTGAAGTTTTAGTAGAGAAGGCACTGTGTTAGTCAAGCTGGTCTGGATATCCTGACCTCGTGATCTACCCTCCTTGGAATCCCAAGGTGCTGTTGTTACAGGCGTGATTCACTGCGCACAGCCTGTAGTAGTCTTGTGTGGCTTCCCCCTCCCTCCCTTCCCCCTACTGTTGCCATGTTTCCCAACCTCCCTGGACGCTGCTCCCAATTTATCGCCCGCCTACAGCCTTGCTGCAGCCGGGGATGTCCTCTTTGGGGTCCGCCACAAAAGCACAATGGGGCAGCAGCCTCCCAATGCTTCCACCTCGCTGCCGCCAAGCTAGGAGCCCGGGTCCATCCCTGGAGGGCAGGGGGTGGGACCATAAAGGCGCAGGTGCAGGTTCCCTGCCCTTCACGCTGCCTTCCCACACCCGGAATGCCCAGGCAATTCAATGTACACATCGAACGACGCTGCAACCTTCCAAACCAGGGGAAGGGGCAGGCAGGGGCAGCGGGTGTCACACACACCAGCCAAGACCTCCGCTCCAGAGCTCATGGGCCGCTTTATCCGGGGGTAGACATTGCTTTGCTAGCTATCAGGAAAACAGTCCATGTGCACCCGGATTCCATTGCCACCAACTTCGTGTAAACTCCAGTCCCGAGGACATGCCAGAGACCCAGGCCTCGGGCACTGTGTGTACGCCCGGTGCCATGGCTCCTACCATATGGACGGTTGCACTCTGCGAATCTAGGGGCCAATACACAGCACCAGGAGCACAGGGAGGTGCCAACGAATTAAAGAGCATATAAAAAACACCTCTAAACAAGCAATTAACCCTAGACAAAACCAGTCTCAGCACTCCATTGCTCCTCTTGCATGGACGACCTGGTCACCCTGTTCTGGCTCAGCCCATTCCCCCTCCACCCTATACCAGCCTGCTCAAAAGGGCCCTGCCTACTGGAGAAGGGCGTCCCTCTCCATGGTTCTATCTCTCTAGCTCTCTATCTCCCTCCCCCTCTATCTTCTGGGTTTCCCCTGCACCTCCTGCTATTTCTGTCACCTTCCCTCTGTCTCTCTGTCTCTCTCTCTTTCTCTGTCTCTCTCTCTTTCTCTGAATTTCAGTCTGTCTGTTTCCCTCTGCCTTTCCCCTGTCTCTCTCCATGGATGTCTCTCTCACCATCAGTTTCAATCTCTCCATCCATCTCTTTCTTGCTCTCCTTCAAGCCGTTTGTTTGTGCGTGCATGTGTTTGAGTGTGTGTGTCTGTATGTCTGTGTCTGTGCACACGCACGTGTGGGGGTTTCTGTGCGTGAGCGCCCGGGTGTGTCTGTGTGTGGGGCTATGGATTTGCTCCTGGTAGTGGTGGGGTGTGTCTGGGTTTCTCTCAGCCCCTCTCGCCAGCGATCAGGCTGCTAGTGCCAGCCTGGGGTAAAGCAGGGCCATCCCCCAATCCCCAACCCCCCACGACCTCTTGCCCACCGGCCAGGTCTTGGTCTGGACAAGTGACCTTTGTGGGGGTGCTATGAGAAAAAGGTCACGTGCAGCTGTTCCAGCTGTTCGTCCTTGACCAGCCATGATGGCTCTGGGTGGGTGGGGCATGAGGGGGCCTCGCAGGAGCTCCTGAGCGGCCCAGGGTCCAAAACAATACATCTGTGACAGGGCGGAGGACCGGATGGGGTCCTAGGATCCTGGGCCCTGGGCCCTAATGCCTCGGAGCACTTCCTATTCCGAGCGGGCCTGACGTGGTGGAAGCTCAGGAGCTCGGGAGCTGGGAGAAGGCTGCGGGTGAGTGACTCCGGGGTCCCAATCTGAGCCCGGCGGCCCTGGACTGGTGGTGCCAGCTGGAAGCTGGTGGGCATGGATGGGTCGAGCTCTTGGGGCAGCCAGGTGGCTCTGCAGGTGTCTACAGCCATACCACACTGAACACGCCCTATCTTGTCTGATTTTGGAAGCTAAGCAGGGTAGGGTCTGGTAAGTATTTGGATGGGAGACCACCTGGGAATACTGGGCGCTGTAGGCGCTTTTGCTTTCTTTCTTGTCTTTCTTTTCTACCTTCCTTTCTTCCCTTCTCTCTCTCTCTTTTTTCTTTCTTTCCTTCTTTCTTTCTTTTCTATCTTTCAGTCTTTCTTTCTTCTTTCTCTCTTCTCTTCTTGCTTTCTTTATTTCCTTTCTTTCTTTCTCTTTTGGTCTTTCCTCTCTTTCCTTCTTTTTCTTTTCTTCTTTGTCTTTATTTCCTTCTTTCCTTCTTTCTTTCTCTCTTTTCTTTCTGTCTCTCCTTTCTTCTTTCTCTTTCTTTCTTTCTTTCTTTCTTTCTTTCTTTCTTTCTTTCTTTCTTTCTTTCTTTCTTCTTTCTTTCTTTCTTTCTTTCTTTCTTTCTTTCTTTCTTTCTTTCTTTCTTTCATTCTTTCCTAATTTCTTTCTTTCTTTCCTTCATTCTTTCCTTCTTTCTTTCTGTCTCTCTTCCTACTTTCTTTTCTTTCTTTGTCTCTTTCTATCTTTCTTTCTTTCCTTCTTTATGTCTTTCTTCTTTCTTTCCTACTTTCTTTTCTTTCCTTTTTCTCTCTTTCTTTCTTTCTTTCTCTCTCTATCTTTCTTTCTTTCCTTCTTTATGTCTTTCTTCTTTCTTTCCTACTTTCTTTTCTTTTTTTCTCTGTTTCTTTATTTCTTACTCTTTCTTTCTTTCTCTCTCTTTCTTTCTTTCCTTCTTTTCTCGCTATCTCTTGTTCTTTCTTTCCTTCTTTCTTTAGTTTTCTCTTACTTTTCTTTCTTTCTTTCTCTCTTTCTTTCTTTCCTTTCTCTTTCTTTCTTTCATCTTGCAATCATTCTTTCTTCCTTTTTCCTTCCTTCCTTCCTTCCTTCCTTCCTTCCTTCCTTCCTTCCTTCCTTTCCTTCCTTCCTTCCTTCCTTCCTTCCTTCCTTCCTTCCTTCCTTCCTTCCTTCCTTCCTTCCTTCCTTCCTTCCTCCCTCCCTCCCTTCCCTTCCCTTCCCTTCCCTTCCCTTCCCTTCCCTTCCCTTCCCTTCCCCCCTCCCTCCCTCCCTCCCTCCCTCCCTCCCTCCCTCCCTCCCTCCCTCCTTCCTTCCTTCCTTCCTTCCTTCCTTCCTTCCTTCCTTCCTTCCTTCCTTCCTTCTTTTCTTTCTTTTCTTTCTCTTCCAGACAGTCTCGCTGTGTCACCCTGGCTGGATTGCAGTGGCATGATCTCGTCTTACTGCAAGCTCGGCCTCCTGGGTTGACGTCATTCTCCTGCCACAGCCTCCGAAGCAGCTGGGACTGCCGGCACCCGCCACCACTCCTGGTTCATGTTTTATAGTTTTAGTAGAGATGGAGTTTCAACGTGTTAGCCAGGCTGGTCTGGATCTCCTCACCTCGTGATCCACAGGCCTCGGCCTCCCAAAGTGCTGGGATTACAGGCGTGATAAACTGCGCCCAAACTGGTGTTGGCTTTTGTGGCATCCCCCCTCCTTTCCTTCCCCCTACTGTCACCATGCTTCCCAACCTCCCGTGAATCTGCACCCCGTTTATCGCCTGCCTACACCCCCGCCGCAGTTGGGGACCTCCTCCTGTGTGTCCACCACCAAAGCACCACGGGGCAGCAGGACCCCACCCCCTCTGCCTCACTGTCGCTCAGCTCCAGCCCGAGAGGGCAGGGGGACGGATCCCAAATGCGCAGGCGCGGGTTCCCTGACGTTCGAGGTGCCTTCCGACTCCTGGAACGCCCAGGCATTTCTATTCACCCATCAGGCGCTGCCACAACCTTCCAAATAGGGGGAAGGGTCAAGCAGGGACAGTTGGTGCCATACACGTCAGCCAAGAACTCCGCTCCAGAACGCAGGGGTTGCTTTATGCGGGGGAAAGACATTGCTCTGCCAGCCTCCAGGAAAACAGTCCCTTTGCCCCCAGATTCCCATTGCCACTAACTTCCTGTAAACTCCATTCCCGAGGACACGCCAGAGACAAAGGCCTAGGGCCCCGTGGGCAAGCCCGGTGCTGCAGCTCCCGCCAAATGAATGGGCAAACCTTGCAAATCAAGGGGCGACCACACCACACCAAGAGCACAGGGAGGTGCCGAAAAAGGAAGGAGCCTATGAAACCCACCTCCAAAGAAAGCAATTAATCCAGGACAAAACCCGTCTCAGTGCTCTGTTGCTCCCCTCACATGGATGGCCTGGCCACCCTGTTCTGGCCCAGCCCAAGCCCCCTCCAACCTATCCCGGCCTGCTCAAAAGGACCCTGCCTACCAGAACAGGGTGCTCCCTCTCCAACTTTCTATTGATCTCACTCTCTTTCTATTGATCTCACTCACTCCCTGCACTTCTGTCTTCCGGGTTTGCACCTGCACTTCACGCTACCTCTGTTGCCTACCCTCTGTCTAACTGTCTCTCTCACTTTCTCTGTCCCTCTCTCTTTCTCTGCCTCTCAGTCTGTCTCTTTCCCTCTCCACCTACCCTGTCTCACTCGATCACTGTATCTCTCCCTTTCTCGGTTTCAATCTGTCCATCCATCTCTTCCTTGATCTCCTTCATGCTGTTTTGGTGTGCCTGCATGTGTGTGTGCGTGTGTGTGTCTGTGTGTGTGTCTGTGTGTGTGCGCTAACGCGTGTGTGGGTTCCTGTGCTCCTGTGCCCGGGTTTGTCTGTGTGTGTGGCTGTGGATTTGCTCCTGGTGGTGGTGGGGTGTATCTGGGTTTCTCTCAGCCCCTCTCACCAGGGATCAGGCTGCCAGCTCTAGCGTCAGCCCAGGGCAAAGCAGAGCATCCCCCAAGCCCCAACACTCCACGCCCTCTTGCCCACCGGCCGGGTTTTGCTCCAGACAAGCTACCATGATGGGTGTGTTGTGAGAAAAAGGCCACACGCGGCTGGGCCGGCTATTCGCCCTTGGCCAGCTCCGACGGCTCTGGGTGGGTGGGGAAGAGGGGGCCACGCAGGAGCTCCTGAGCGGCCAGGGATCCAAAAGGATACCTCCGCGACAGGGCGGAGGACCAGACGGGGTCCCAGGATCGTGGGCCCTGGGCCCTGACGCCTCGGAGTGCTCCCTGTTCTGAGAGGGACGGACTTGGTGGAAGTTTGGGAGTTCAGGAGCCGGGGGAAGGCTGCGGGCAAGCGGCTCCGGGGTCCCGATGCGAGCCCGGCGGGCCGGGCCAGCGGTGCTGGCTGGAAGCCGGTGGCCGTGGCTGGGCCGGGATCTTGCTGCAGCGAGGGGCCTCTGTTGCCCTCTACTGCCATACCACCCTGAATGCGCCCGATCTCTTCTGATCTCGCGAAGCTATGGATGGTCGGGCCTGGTTAGTACTTGGATGGGAGACGACGTGGGAATACCGAGTGCTGTAGGTTTTTTTGCTTCCTTTCTTGTCTTTCTTTCTTTTCTACCTTTCTTTTTTCCTTCTCTCTCTCTCTCTTCTTTTTCTTTCTTTTCTTTCTTTCTCTCTCTCTTTCTTTCCTTCTTTCTTTCCTCTTTCTTTTCCTTTTTATTTTTCTTTCTTTCTTTCTCTATCTTTCTTTCCTTATTTCTTTTCTTTCTCTCTTTGTTTCTTTGTTTCTTTGTTTCTTTGTTTCTTTGTTTCTTTGTTTCTTTCTTTCTTTCTTTCTTTCTTTCTTTCTTTCTTTCTTTCTTTCTTTCTTTCTTTCTTTCTTTCCTTCTTTCTCTCTCTCTTTTCTTTCTCTCTTTCATTCTTTCTTTTCTTCTTTCTTTTCTTTGTTTCTCTCTCTCCTTCTTTCTTTCTTTATTTTTTTCTCCTTCCTTCCTTCCTTCCTTCCTTCCTTCCTTCCTTCCTTCCTTCCTCCCTTCCTTCCTTCCTTCCATCATTTCTTTCTTTCTTTCTTTCTTTCTTTCTTTCTTTTTTCTTTCTTTCTTTCTTTCTTTCTTTCTTTCTTTCTTTCTTTCTTTCTTTCTTTCTTTCTTTCTTTCTCTCTTTCTTTCTCTCTCTCTCTCTCTCTTTCTTTCCTTCTTTCTTTCTTTCTCTCCTTCTTTCTTTTTCTTTCAGATGGAGTGTCACTCTATCACCCAGGGTGGAGTGCAGTAGTGTGATCTCTGCTCACTGCAAGCTCTGCCTCGCGCATTCATGTCATTCTCCTTCCTCAGCCTCCCGAGCAGCGGGGACTACAGGCAACTGCCCACACGCTGGGCTCATGTTTTGTAGTTTTAGTAGAGGGGGGGTTTTACTGTGTTAGCCAGGCTGATCTGGATATCCTGACTTCGTGATCCACCCTCCTCTGAATCCCAACATGCTGTGGTTCCAGGCGTGATCCACCCTGCCCTCCCTGCTGTAGTCTTTTGTGGTTTCCCTCCTCCTTCCCTTCCCCTTACTCTTGCTATCCTTTCCAAACTCTCCGTACTCTGTCCCCACTTTATTGCCTGCCTACAACCCTGCCGCAACCAGGGACGTACTCTTGGGGGTCCGCCACAAAAGCACAACCAGGCAGTAGCCTACCACCACTGCCGCCTTGCCGCCACCATGCCTGGAGCTTGGGTCCATCCCGGGAGGGCAGGGGGCCAGTCCACAAAGGCGCAGGTGCCGATTCCCTGCCGTTCATGCTGCCTTCCCACTCCCGGAATTCCCAGGCAATTCAATGCACTCATCGGGCGTTGCCACAACCTTCCAAACTGGGGGAAGTGGGAAGCAGCGGCAGTGGGTGCCACACACACCAGCCAAGACTTCCGCTCCAGAAGGCAGGGGCCGCTTTATCCAGGAGAAGGATATTCCTTTGCCAGCCACCAGGCAAACAGTCCCTGTGCAGCTGGATTCCATTTCCACCAACTTTGTGTAAACTCCAGTCCCGAGGACATACCAGAGACCCAGGCCTTGGGTGCTGTGGGCTCACCCAGTACCACGGCTCCTGCCAAATGGACAGGCGCACTCTGCAAATCTAGGGTCCCAATGCACGGTACCAGGAGCACAGGGAGGTGTCAACAATGGAAGGAGCCTACCAAACCCACCTCAAAAGCAAGCAATTAACCCAAGACAAAACCCGTCTCAGCGCTCCATTGCTCCTCTTGCATGGACGGCCTGGTCTCCTTGTTCTAGCCCAGCCCATGCCCCCTAAACCCTACCCTGGCCTGCTCAAGAGGGCCCTGTGTACCGGAGCAGGGCGCTCCCTCTCCAAGGCTCTATCACTCTCGCTCTGTAGCTCCCTTGCCCTCTCTCTTCTGGGTTTGCCCCTGGACCTCGTGATCCTTCTGTTGCCTTCCCTCTGTCTCTCTGTCTCACTTTCTTTCTCTGTCCCTCTCTCTCTGCCTCTCTGTCTGTCTCTTTACCTCTCCCCATCCCCTGTCTCTCTTGACCTCTGTCTCTCTCCCTCCCTCGGTTTCAGCCTCTCCATCCATCTCTTCCTTGCTCTCCTTCAAGCTGTTTGCATGTGCGTGCATGTGTGTGTATGTGTGTCTTTGTGTGTTTTCGCACGTGTGTGGGTTCACATGCGCGATTGCCCAGGTGTGCCTGTGTGTGGGTCTGTGGATTTTCTCTGGATTGTGGTGGGGTGTGACTGGGTTTCTCTCAGTAACTCTCGCTGGGGATCCGGCTGCCAGCTCTAGTGCCAGCCCAGGGAAAAGCAGGGCCATTCTCCAACCCCCAAACTCTGTCGTCCTCTTGTCCACCAGCTGGGTCTTGGTCGGGACAAGCGACTGTGGTGTGGTTGTTGTGAGAAAAAGGCCATGCGTGACTGGGCTGGCTGTTCATCCTTGGCCAGCCCTGACGGCTCTGTGTGGGTGGACCAAGAGGGGGCCTCATAGGAGCTCCTGAGCGCCCTGGGATCCAAAGGAATATCTCTGCAACAGGGCTGAGATCAGGACGGCGTCACAGGATCCTGGGCCCTGGGCCCTGATGCCTCGGAGCCCTCCCTGTTCTGAGCGGGTCCGATGTGGTGGAACCTTGGAATCTCGGGAGCAGGGGAAGGCCATGGGAGAGCGGCTCAGAGGTCCCGATTTGAGCCCGGGGCCCCCGGGCTGGTGGTGTTGGCTGGATGATGGCAGGCATGACTGTGACGGGCTGTTGGGGAAGCCAGGCGCCTCTGCTGGCATCTACGGCCATATCACCCTGAACACGTCTGATCTCATCTGATCTTGGGAGCTAAGCAAAGTAGGGCCTGGTTAGTACTTGGATGGGAGACCGCCTGGGAATATCGGATGCTGTATGCTTTTTTGCTTTCTTTCTTGTTTCTTTCCATTCTGCCTTCCTTTCTTTCCTTCTCTCTTTTTCTTCTTTTTCTTTCTTTTCTTTCTTCCTTCTTTCTTTTTTTTCTTTCTTTCTTTCTTCTATCTTTACCTTTCTTTCTTTTCTTTCTTTCTTTTCTGTCTTTCGTTATTTCTTTTTTCTTCATTCTTCCCTTCTTTCTTTTCTTTCTTTCTCTCTCTTTCTTTCCTTCTTTCTTTCTTTTCTTCCTCTTTCTTTCTTCTTTGTTTACTTATTTCTTTCTTTTCTTTCCTTTCTCTCTTTCTTTCTTTTCTATCTCTCTTTCGTTATTTCTTTTTTCTTCATTCTTCCCTTCTTTCTTTCTTTTCTTTCTCTCTCTTTCTCCCTTCCTTCCTTTCTTTCTTCCTGCCTGCCTTCCTTCCTTCTTTCTTCCTTCCTTCCTTCCTTCCTTCCTTCCTTCCTTCCTTCCTTCCTTCCTTCCTTCCTTCCTTTCTCTCTCTCTCTCTTTCCTTCCTTCCTTCCTTCCTTCCTTCCTTCCTTCCTTCCTTCCTTCCTTCCTTCCTTCCTTCCTTCCTTCCTTCCTTCCTTCCTTCTTTCTTTCTCTTCCACATGGAGTATCGCTCTGTCACCCAGGCTGGAGTGCAGTGGCGCGATCCTGGCTCACTGCAAGCTCCGCCTCCAAGGATCATGCCATTCTCCTGCGTCAGCCTCCAGAGCAGCTGGAAATTCAGGCGCCCACCAGTACTCCAGGCTCTTGCTTTGTAGTTTTCCCAGAGACTGGGTTTCACCGTGTTAGCCAGGCTGGTCTGCATCTCCTGAGCTCGTGATCCATCCGCCTCGGCCTCTCAAAGTGCTGGGATTACAGGCATGATCCACCAACCCTGGCCTGCTGTAGGCTATTTTGGCTTCCCCTCTCACTCATTATGCAGGGTCAGCCCTGGTTAGTACTTGGGTTGGAGACCGCCTGGGAATACTGGGTGCTGTAGGGTTTTTTGCTTTCTCTCTGGTCTTTCTTTCTTTTCTACCTTCCTTTCTTCCCTTCTCTCTTCTTTCTTTCTTTCTTTCTTTCTTTCTTTCTTTCTTTCTTTCTTTCTTTCTTTCTTTCTTTGCTTCCTTCTTTTTCTTTCTTTCTTTCATTCCTTTTTCTTTCTTTCTTTTCCTTCTCTCTCTTTCCTTACTGTTTTCTTCTTTCTTTCCTTCTTTCTCTTCTTTCTTTCCTGTTCTTTCTTTTTTCCTTTCCTTCCTTCCTTCCTTCCCTCCCTCCCTCCCTCCCTCCCTCCCTCCCTCCCTCCCTCCCTCCCTCCCTCCCTCCCTCCTTTCCTTCCTTCCTCCCTCCCTCCCTCCCTTCTTTCTTTCTTTCTTTCTTTCTTTCTTTCTTTCTTTCTTTCTTTCTTTCTTTCTTTCTTTCTTTCTTTCTTTCTTTCTTTCTTTCTTTCTTTCTTTCTTTTTTCTTTCTTTCTTTCTCTTTCTCTCTTTCTTTCTCTCTTTCTTTTCTTTTCTTTTCTTTCCTTTCCTTTCCTTTCCTCTCCTTTCTTTCCTCTTCCAGACAGAGTCTCACTCTGTCACCCAGGCTGGAGTGCAATGGAGTGATCTCAGCTCACTGCAAGCTCCAATTCCTGGGTTCACACCATTCTCCTTCCTCAGCTTCCCTGGCAGCTGAGACTACCGGCGCCTGACACCAAGCCCGGCTCATGTTTTGTAGTTTTAGTAGAGACTGGGTTTCTCTGTGTTAGGCAGGTTTATCTGGATCTCCTGACCTCTTGATCCACCCATCTCAGCCTGCCAAAGTGCTGGGATTACAGGTGTGATCCACTGTGCCTGGCCTGCTATAATCTTTTGTGGCTTTCCCATCCCTCACTTCCCCCTACAGTTGCCATGCTTCCCAACTCCCCTGACTCTGCTCCCACTTTATCACCTGCTTACACCTGCTTACATGCGCCACAGCCTGGGACTTCCTCCTGGGTTTCCGCCACCAAAACACCATTGGGCATCAGAATCCCACCACTTCCACCTCACCACCGCCCCTCCAGAAGCCTGGCTCCACTCCAGGAGTGCAGGGTGCTGGACCCCAAACGTGCAAGCACGGGTTCCCTGCCGTTTGCTGTGCCTTCCTGCTCCGGGAATGACCAGGTGATTCAATCCACTCATTGGGTGCTGCCACAACTTTCCGAACCAGGGGAAGGGGTGGGCAGGGGCAGCGGGTGCCACACATGCCAGCCAAGACCTCTGCTCCAGAATGCCGGGGCTGCTTTATTCGGGGAAGGACATTGCTTCACCAGCCACCAGGAAAACAGTCCCTGTGCACCCGGATTCCCATTGCCACCATCTTCGTGTAACTGTAGTCCCGAGGACAATCCACAGACCCAGACCTTGGGTCCCATGGGCACGCCCATTGCCACAGCTCCCGCCAAATGGACGGGCGAACTCTGCCAATCAAGGGGCCCAGTGAACCACACCAAGATCAGATGGAGGTGCCCAGAAAGGAAGGAGCCTACGAAACCCACTTCCAAAGCAAGCAATTAATCCAAGAGAAACCCTTCACAGTGCTCTGGAGCAGCCAGGTACCAAAAGAATACCTCCCCAACAGGGTGGAGGACCAGATGGGATCCCAGGAATGTGAGCCCTGGACCCTGATGCCTTGGAGCACTCCCTGTTCCGAGCAGGTGCGACGTGGTGGAAGCTCGGGAGCTTGGGAGCCAGAGGGAAGGCTGTGGGTGTGCAGCATGGGGGTCCTGATCCCAGCCTGGTAGCCCTAGGCCAACAGTGCCACCTGGAAGCCGGCAGGCATGGCAGAGCCGAGCTCCTGGGTCAGCCAGGCACCTCTGCCAGTGTCTACCACCATACCACTCTGAACGTGCCCGATCTCATCTGATCTCGGAAGCTAAGCAGGGTCAGGTCTGGTTAATACTTGGATGGGAGACCCACTGGGAGTACCAGGTTCCATAGGCTTTTTTGCTTTCTTTCTTTTCTACCTTCCTTTCTTTCTCTTTCTTTCTTTCTTTCTTTCTTTCTTTCTTTCTTTCTTTCTTTCTTTCTTTCTTTCTTTCTTTCTTTCTTTCTTTCTTTTCCTTCCTTCTTTCTTTCGTTCATTTCTTTCTTCTTTCTTTCCTTCTTTCTTTCTTTTCTTTCTTTCTTTCCTTCTTTCGTTCATTTATTTCTTCTTTCTTTCTTTTCTTTCTTTCTTTTTTTCTCTCTCTCTTTCTTTCTTGCTTTCTTTCTTCCTTCCTTTCTTTCTTTCTTTTACTTCCAGACAGAGTCTCGCTCTGTCACCCAGGCTGGAGAGCAGTGGCACGATCTCGATTCAGTGCAAGCTCCGCCTCTGGGGATTTTCTCCTGGTGATTGTGGGGTGTGACTGGGTTTCTCTCAGCAGCTCTCACCAGGAATCAGGCTGCCGGCTCTAGTGCCAGCCATGTGGGAAAGCAGGGCCATCTCCCAACCCCGAAACTCCCGTGCCCTCTTGCCCACTGGCCGGGTCTTGGTCAGGACAAACGACCGTGGTGGGGGTGTTGTGAGAAAAAAGCCATGCCACTGGGCTGGCTGTTCACTCTTGGCCAGCCCTGACAGCTCTGGGTTGGTGGAGCAACAGGGGGCCTCACAGGAGCTTCTGAGCACCCTGGGATCCAATAGAGTGTCTCGGCAACATGGCAGAGGACCGGATGGGGTCCCAGGATCATGGTCCCTGGGCCCTGATGCCTAGGAGTGCTCCCTGTTCTGAGCAGAACCATTGTGGTGGAACTTGGCAGCTCGGGAGGTGGGGAAAGGCCGCGGGCACCCGGAAACCCTGGGCTGGCGGTGCCAGCTGGAAGCTGGCAGGCATGGCTGGGGTGGGGGCTCTTGGGGCAGCAAGGCACCTCTGCCAGCGTCTACAGACATACCACCCTGAATGCTCCCAATCTCGTCTGATCTTGGAAGCTAAGCAGGTTAGGACCTGGTTAGTACCTTGGATGGGAGACCGCCTAGGAATACTGAGTGCTGTAGTCTTTTTTGCTTTCTTTCTTTTCTACCTTCCTTTCTTTACTTCTCTCTCTCATTTCTTTCTTTTCTTTCTTTCTCTCTTTCTTTCTTTCCTTCTTTTTTCTTACTTTCTTTGTTTCCATCTTTCTTTTCATTCTTTCTTTCTGTCTCCCTCTTTCTTTCTTTCCGTCCTTCTTTCTTTCTTTTCTTTCTCTCTTTCTTTCTTCTTTCTTTCCTTCTTTCTTTTCTTTGTTTCCTTCGTCTCTTTCTTTCTTTTCTTCATCCTTTTCTTTGTTTTTTCTTTCTTTAAATCAATCTTTCTTTCTTTCTTTCTTTCTTTCTTTCTTTCTTTCTTTCTTTCTTTCTTTTCTTTCTTTCTTTCTTTCTTTCTTTCTTTCTTTCTTTCTTTCTTTCTTTCTTTCTTTCTTTCTTTCTTTCTTTCTTTCTTTCTTTCTTTCTTTCTTTCTTTCTTTCTTTCTTTCTTTCTTTCTTTCTTTCTTTCTTTCTTTCTTTCTTTCTTTCTTTCTTTCTTTCTTTCTTTCTTTCTTTCTTTCTTTCTTTCTTTCTTTCTTTCTTTCTTCTTTCCAGATGGAGTCTCACTCTGTCACCAATGCTGGAGTGCAATGGCACAATCTCGGCTCACTAAAACCTTGGGCTCCCTGGTTCTCGCCATTCTCCTGCCTCAGCCTCGCGAGCACCTGGGACTACAGACACCTGCCACCATGCCCGGCTCATGTTTTGTAGTTTTAGTAGAGATGGGGTTTCACCGTATTAGCCAGGTTTGTCTAGATCTCCTGAACTCATGATCCACCTGCCTCAGCATGCCAAAATCCTGGGATTACAGGCGTGATCTGCCACGCACAGCCTGCTGTAGGCTTTTGTGGCTTCCACCCTCCCTCCCTTCCCCCTACTGTTACCATGATTCCCAGCCTCTCCTGACTGTGCTTCCCAATCATCGTGCCCCTACACACATCTGGGGACATCCTTCTGGGTTGTGCCACCAAAGCACCACCAAGCAGCAGCATTCCACCACTTATGCCTAGCCGTCGCCCCGCCAGGAGCCTGGTTCCAGACTGGGAGTGCAGGGGGCTGGAGCACCAAGGCACAGGCACTGCTGTTGTCATTGTGAGAAAAACGTCATCCACCGCTAGGCCGCATGTTCACCCTTGGTCAACCCTGAGGGCTCTGGTTGGGTGGGGTAAGAGGGGGCCTTGCTGGAGCTCCTGAGCCATCAGGGATCCAAAAATATACCTCTGTAACATGGCAGAGGACTGGGCTGTGTCCCAGGATCATGGGGCCTGGGACCTGGGCCCTGACACCTCAGAGTGCTCCCTGTTATGAGCAGGCCCAATGTGGTGGAAGCTCGTGACCTTGGGAGCCAGTGGAAGGTCGTGGGCCAGTGCCTCATGGATCCCGATACGAGCCTGTCGGGCCTGAGCTGGTGATGTCAGTTGGAAGCCTGTGGTCATGGCTGGGCCAGGCTCTTGGGACAGCCAGGCACCTCTGCCCACGTCTACAGCCATACCACCTTGAATGTGCGCGATCTCGTCTGTTCTTGGAACCTAAGCAGGGTCTGGCCTGGTTAGGACTTCCAAGGCACACTGGCTGGGAATACTGGGTGCTGTAGGTTTTTGGCTTTCTTTCTTGTCTTTCTTTCTTTTCCACCTTCCTTCTTACCTTCTCTCTCTCTTTCTCTTCTTTCTTTCTTTCTTTCTTTCTTTCTTTCTTTCTTTCTTTCTTTCCTTCTTTCTTTCTTTCTCTCTTTCTTTCTCTCTGTCTTTCTTCTATCTTTCCTTCTTTCTTTTGTTTCTTTCTTTTTTCTCTTTCTTTCTTTCCATTTTTCTTTCTTTTCTTTCTTTCTCGCTTTCTTTCTTCTTTCTTTCCTTCTTCATTTGTTTCTTTTGTTTGTCTCTTTCTTTATTTCTCCTTTTTTAATTCTTTCTTTCTTTTCTTTCTCCTCTTTCTTTCTTTCCTTCCTTCCTTCCTCCCTTCCTCCCTCTCTCCCTCCCTCCCTCCCTCCCTCTCTCTCTCTCTCTCTCTTTCTTTCTTTCTTTCTTTCTTTCTTTCTTTCTTTCTTTCTTTCTTTCTTTCTTTCTTTCTTTCTTTCTTTCTCTTTCTTTCTCTTTCTTTCTTTCTTTCTTTCTTTCTTTCTTTCTTTCTTTCTTTCTTTCTTTCTTTCTTTCTTTCTTTCTTTCTTTCTTTCTTTCTTTCTTTCTTTCTTTCTTTCTTTCTTTCTTTCTTTCTTTCTTTCTTTCTTTCTTTCTTTCTTTCTTTCTTTCTTTCTTTCTTTCTTTCTTTCTTTCTTTCTTTCCTTCCTTCTTTTTCTTCCAGAAGGGGTCTCACTCTGTCACCCAGGCTGGAGTGCAGTAATGCAATCTCGGGTCACTTCAAGCTCCACCTCCCGGGTAAACGCCATTCTCTTGCCTCTGTCTCCCAAGCAGCTGGGAATACATGTGCCCACCACCATACCTGGGTCATGTTTTGTAGTTTTAGTAGAGATGGGGTTTCACCATGTAAGTTGGGCTGGTCTGGATCTCCTGACCTCGTGATCCATACGCCTCGGCCTCCCAAAGTGATGGGATTACATTCGTGATCCACCCCTTCCAGCCTGCAGTAGACTTTTGTGGCTTTCCCCCTCCCTTCCGTCCCTCTACTATCGCCATGACTCTGCCCCCCCTTTATCACGCCCCTGCACCCCCAAAGCACCCAGGGAACTCCCTCTGGTGGTGCGCCACCAAAGTGCCATCGGGCAGGAGCATTCCAACACTTCCGTCTAGCCGCCACCCCACCAGGAGTCTGGCTCCAGCCTGGGAGGGCAGGGGCCAGACCCCAAAGGCACAGGCCTGGGTATTGGTGTTATGAGAAAAAGTCAATGTGCCACTGGGATGCCTGTTCGCCCTTGGCCAGCCCTGACGGCTCTTGCTGTGTGGGGCAAGAGCGGGCCTAGCAGGTGCTCCTGAGCCACCAGGGATCCAAAAGAATACCACTGCGCCAGGGTGTAGGCCCAGACGGTGTCCCAGGATCGTGGGCCCTGGGCCCTGGGCCCTGATGCCTCGGACCCCTACCTGTTCCAAGTGGGCCAGATGTGGTGCGAGCTCGGGAGCTCGGGACCCAGGGGAAGGCCATGGGCTAGTGGGTCCAGGATCCTGATACGAGCCCGGAGGCCCCAGGTTGGAGGTACCGGCTGGAAGCCAGCAGGCATGGCTGGGCCAGGCTCTTGTGGCAGCCAGGTGCTTCTGCCAGCATCTACGGCCATACCACCCTGAACGCACGGGATCTCTGATCTCGGAAGCTAAGCAGGGTTTGACCTTGTTAGTATTTGGATGGGAGACCACCTGGGAATACCGGGTGCTGTAGATTTTTTTTTCTTTCTTGTCTTTCTTTTCCACATTCCTTTCTTTCCTTCTCTCTCTCTTCTTTCTTTTTTCTTTCTTTCTCTCTTTCTTTCCTTCTCTCTTTCTTTCTTTCTCTCTCTCTTTCTTTCTTTTATCTTTCCTTCTTTCTTTTCTTTCTCTATTTCTTTCTTCTCTCTTTCTCTTTCTTTCTTTCTTTCTTTCTCTCTTTCTTTCTTTCTTTCTTTCTTTCTTTCTTTCTTTCTTTCTTTCTTTCTTTCTTTCTTTCTTTCTTTCTTTCTTTCTTTCTTTCTTTCTTTCTTTCTTTCTTTCTTTCTTTCTTTCTTTCTTTCTTTCTTTTCTTCTAGACGGTGTCTCGCTCTATCACCCAGGGTGGAGTGCAGTGGTGCAATCTCGGCTCACTTCATGCTCCATCTCCCATGTTCACACCATTCTCCTGTCTCAGCCTCCTGAGCAGCAGGGACTACAGGTGCCCACCCCCACGACGGCCTCATGTTTTGTGGTTTTAGTAGAGATGGGGTTTCAACGTGTTAGCGAGGCTGGTCTGGATCTTCTGACCTCGTGATCCACACTCCTCGGAATTCCAACGTGCTGTGGTTGCAGCCGTGATCTATGGAGCCAGGCCTGCTGTAGTCTTTTGTGGTTTCAACCATCCCTCCCTTTTCCCACTGTCGCCATGCTTCCCAAATTCCCCGGATTCTGCTCCCACTTTATCGCCCTCCTACAACACTGCCGCAGACGGGGACATCAGCTTGGGGGTCCACCACCAAAGCACCACTGGCAGCAGCCTCCCACTTCTGCCTCACCGCCACCATGCCAGGAGCCCGGGTCCATCCCAGGAGGTCAGGGGGCCAGACCATAAAGGTGCAGGCACAGGTTCCTTGCTGTTCACATTGCCTTACCGCTCCCAGAACGCCCAGGAGATTCGATGCACTCATCGGGCACCACTGCAACCTTCCAAACTTGGGGAAGTGGTGGGCAGGGGAAGCCCATGCCACACACGCCAACCAACACCTCCACTCCAGAACGCAGGGGCCACTTTATCTGGGGGAAGGACATTGCTCTGCCAGCCACCAGGAAAACAGTCCCTGTGCACCCAGATTCCCATTGCCACCATTGTCGTGCAAATTCCAGTTCTGAGGACACACCAGAGACCCAGGCCTTGGGCCCCGTGGTCACGCTTGGTTCCACAGCTCCTGCTAAATGGGCGGGCGCACTCTGCAAATCCAACAGGCCCACTGCACCGCACCAAGAGCACAGGGAGGTGCCAACAAAGGAAGGAGCCTATGATACCCACGTCCAAAACAAACAATTAATCCAAGACATTCTCCGTATCAGTGCTGCATTTCTCCTCTCGCATGGCTGGCCTGGCCACCCTGTTCTGGACCAGCCCAAGCCCCCTCCACCCTACCCCGGTCTGCTCAAAAGGGCCCTGCTTACAGGAGCAGGGTGCTCCCTCTCAAAGTCTCTATCACTCTTGCTCTCTAGCTCCCTCCCCCTCTCACTTCTGGGTTTGCCCCTGCACCTCCCACTACTTCTGTAGCCTTCCCTCTGTCTCTCTGTCTCTCTCTCTTTCTCTGTCCCACTATCTTTCTCTGAATCTCTGTCTGTCTCTTTCCCTCTCCCCTTCCCCTGTCTCTCTTGATGGATGTCTCTCTCCCTCCTTCGGTTTCAATCTCACCAACCATCTCTTCCTTGCTTTCCTTCAAGCCGTTTGTGTGTGCATGCATGTGTGCGTGTGTGTGAGTGTGTATCTGTGTGTGTGCGCATGTGTGTGTGTGTTACTGCGTGTGAGAGCCTGGGTGTGTTTGTGTGTGGGGCTGTGGATTTTCTCCTGGTTGTGTTGGTGTGTGTCTGGGTTTCTCTCAGCCCCTCTCCCTGGAGATCAGGCTGCCAGCTCTAGTGCCAGACTGGGGCAAAGCAGCGCCATCCCCCAAACCACAACTCCCCACGCCCTCTTGCCCACCAGGCGGGTCTTGGTCGGGATAAACGACCATGGAGTTGTTTTGAGAAAAAGTCCACGCGCTGCTCAGCTGCCTGTTTGCCCTTGGCCAGCCCTGAGGGCTCTGGGTGGGTGGGGCAATAGGGGGCCTCACAGAAGCTCCTGAGCTACGAGGTATTCAAAAGAGTACTTTGGTGACAGGGCAGATGACCGGATGGGGTCCCAGGATCGTGGGCCCTGGGCCCTGATACCTTGGACCAATTCCCTGTTCCAAGCGGGCCTGACATGGTGGAAGCTCGGGAGCTCGGGAGCCTGGGGAAGGCCGAGGGTGAGCTGCTTGGGGGTTCGAATATGAGCCTGGCATCCCTGGGCTGGCAGTGCCAGTTTGAAGCCGGCAGGCATGGCTGGGCAGGGCTGTTGGGGCAGCCAGGTGCCTCTGCTGGCATCTACGGGCATGCCACCTGAACCCGCCCGATCTCGTCTAATCTCGGAAGCTTAGCAGTGTGGGGCCTGGTTAGCACTTGGATGGGAGACCACCTGGGAATACCAGGTGCTGTAGGCTTTTTTGTTTTCTTTCTTGTCTTTCCTTCCTTTCTACCTGCCTTTCTTTCCTTCTCTCTCTCTCTCTTTCTTTTCTTTCTCTCTTTCTTTCCTTCCTTCTTCTTTTTTCCTCTTTCTTTACTTTCTCTCTTTCCTTCTTTTTTCTTTTCTTTCTTTCTTCTTTCTTTTCTTTCATTCTTTCTTTCTCTCTCTTTCTTTCCTCCTTTCCGTCCTTCTTTCTTTCTTTCTCTCTTTCTGTCTTTCTTTCCTTCCTGTCTTCTTTCTTTGTTTTCTTTCTTTCCTTCTTTTCCTTCTTTCTCTCTTTCCTTCTTTGTTCTTTCTTTCCTTCTCAATTTCTTCTTTCTTTCTTTCTTTCTTTCTTTCTTTCTTTCTTTCTTTCTTCTTTCTTTCTTTCTCTTTCTTTCTTTCTTTCTTTCTTTCTCTCTCTTTTTCTTTCTTTCTTTCTCTCTCTCTTTCTTTCTTTCTTTCTTTCTTTCTTTCTTTCTTTCTTTCTTTCTTTCTTTCTTTCTTTCTTTCTTTCTTTCTTTCTTTCTTTCTTTCTTTCTTTCTTTCTTTCTTTCTGCCTTTCTGCCTTTCTGCCTTTCTGCCTTTCTGCCTTTCTTTCTGCCTTTCTTTCTGCCTTATCTTGTTTTTTTCCTTTTTCTTCCAGACAGAGTCTTGCTTGTCACCCAGGCTGGACTGCAGTGGCACGATCTCCACTCACTGCAAGCTCCTCCTCCTGGGTTCATGCTATTCTCCTGCCTAAGCATCCCGAGCAGCTGGGATTACAGGCACGGCCACCACGCCTGGCTCATGTTTTGTAGTTTTAGTAGAGGTGCGGTTTCACCGTGTTAACCAGGCTGGTTTGGATCTCCTGACTACATGATCCACACGCCTCGGCCACAAAAAGTGCTGGATACAGGAGTGATCCACTGAGCCCGGACTGCTGTAGGCTTTTGTGGCTTCCCCTCTCCCTCCCTTCTGCCTACTGTCGCCATGTTTCCCGACTTCCCCTGACTCTGCTCCCATTTAATCGTGCCCTTACACCCCCATCACAGTCAGGGATCTCCTTCTATGGGTACACCAGCAAAACACAACTGGTCAGCAGCATTCCACCACTTCTGCCAAGCTGCCACCCAGCCAGGAGCCCAGATCCAGCCTGGGAGGGCAGGGGCTGGACCCCAAAGGCACAGGCCCAGGTGTTGGCGTTGTGAGAAAAAGGCCACACGCTGCTGGGCTGTCTGTTTACCCTTGGCCAGCCCTGATGGCTCTGGTTGGGTGGGCAAGAGGGAGCCTTGCAGGAGCTCCTGAGCCACCAGGGATCCAAAAGAGTACCTCTGCGACAGGGTGGAGGAACGGACGGATTCCCAGGATGCTGGTCCCTGGGCCCTGACGCCTTGGAGCACTCCTTGTTCCCAGCAGGCCCGACATGGTGGAAGTTTGGCAGCTCGGGAACCAGGGGAATGCCATGGACGAGCGGCTCGGGGGTCCCGATATGAGCTGGGAGGCACCGGGCAGGCGATGCTGGTTGGAAGCTGGCAGGCATGGCTGGGTCGGTCTCTTGTGTCAGCCAGGTGCTTCTGTCAGCTTCTCTGGACACACAACCCTGAACGTGCCCCATCTCATCTGATCTCGGAAGCTAAGCAGGGTAGGACCTGGTTGGTATTTAGATGGGAGACCGCCTGGGAATACCGGGTGCTGTAGTTATTATTGCTTTCTTTCTTGTCTTTCTTTCTTTTCTACCTTCCTTTCTTTCCTTCTCTCTCTCTGTCATCTTTCTTTCTTTTCTTTCTTTCTGTCTTTCTTTCCATCTTTCTTTCTTTCTTTCGTCTTTCTTTCCTTCTGTCTTTCTTTTGTTTCTTTCATTCTCTCTCACTCCCTTTCTTTATTTCCTTCTTTCTTTTCTTTCTTTCTTGATTTCTTTCATTCCTTCTTTCTTTCCTTCTTTTTTCTTTCTTTCCTCTATTTCAATCTAACTTCCTTCCTTCCTTCCTTCCTTCCTTCCTTCCTTCCTTCCTTCCTTCCTTCCTTCCTTCCTTCCTTCCTTCCTTTCTCTCTCTCTCTTTCTCTTTCTTTCTTTCTTTCTTTCTTTCTTTCTTTCTTTCTTTCTTTCTTTCTTTCTTTCTTTCTTTCTTTCTTTCTTTCTTCCTTTCTTCCTTCCTTCCTTCCTTTCTTTTCTTTCTTTCTTTCTTTTCTCTCTTTCTTTCTGTCTTTCTTTCTGTCTTTCCTTCTTTCTTTCTGTCTTTCCTTCTTTCTTCCTTCCTTCCTTTCTTTCTCTCTTTCTCTCTTTCTTTTTCTTCCCAATGAAACCTCTCTCTGTCATCCATGCTGGAGTGTTGTGGTGCAATCTCGGCTCACTGCAAGCTCCGCTTTCCGGGTTCACACCATTCTCCTACCTCAGCCTCCCGAGCACCTGGGACTATATGCGACCGCCACCACACCCGGCTGATGTTTTGTAGTTTTAGTAGAGATGGGGTTTCACCGTGTAAGCCAGGCTGGTCTGGATCTCCTGACCTCGTGATACACCCGTGTGGGCATACCAATGTGCTGGGATTACAGGCATGATCTACCGCACCCAGCCTGCTGTAGGTTTTTGTGACTTCCCCCCTCCCTCACTTCCCCCTACTGTCACTATGGTTCCCAACCTCTCCTGACTCTGCTCCCCCATCATCATGCCCCTACACCCCCACCACATCTGGGGACCTCCTTCTGGGGGTGTGCCACCAAAGCACCACCGGGCAGCAGCACCACTAATGCCTAGCTGTTGCCTTGGCAGGAGTCCGGCTCCTGCACGGGAGGGCAGGAGGCTGAACCCCAAAGGTGCAGTCATGGGTTCCCTGCTGTTCGCGGTGCTTTCCCACTCCCTGAACGCCCAGGGAATTCAATCCACTCATCGAGCTCCACTGCAACCTTCCAAACGAGGGGAGGGTTTGGGCAGGGGCAGCGGGTGCCACACATGCCAGCCAAGACCTCTGCTCCAGAACGCAAGGACTGCTTTATCCAGAAGGACATTGCTTCACCAGCCACTAGGAAAACATTCCCTGTGCAGCGAGATTCCCATTGCCACCAACTTCGTGTAAACTCTAGTCCAGAGGACACGCCAGAGACCCAGGCCTCAGGCCCTGTGGACACGCCTGGTGCCATTGCTCCGGCCAATTGGTCGGGTGCACTCTGCAAATCAGGGGGCCAACCGCACTGCACTAAGAGCACACGGTGGTGCCAACAAATTAAGGAGCCTATGAAACCCACCTCCAAAGCAAGCAATTAATCCACCACATAACCCATCTCCGTGCTCTATTGCTCCTCTCACATGGACGTCCTGGCCACCCTGTTCTGGCCCAGCCCAAGCCCCCTCCATCCTATCCCGGTCTGCTCAAAAGGGCCCTGGCTAATGGATCATGGTGCTCCCTCTCCAAGGCTCTATCGCTCTTACTCTCTAACTTCCTCCCCCTCTCTCTTCTGGGTTTGCCCCTGCACCTTGTGCTACTTCTGTCACCTTCCCTCTGTCTCTCTCTTTCCCTGTTCCCTCTCTTTCTCTGACTCTCTGTCTGTCTCTTTAACTCTCCCCATCCCCTGTCTCCATCACTGTGTGTCTCCCTTTCTCGGTTTCAATCTCTCCATCCATCTCTTCCTTGCTCTCCTTCAAGCCGTTTGTGTGTGCGTGCAGGTGTTTGTGTGTGTGTGTGTGTGTATATGTGTGTGTTCACATGGGTTCCCACATGGGAGGGCCCAGTTGTGTCTGTGTATGGGTCTTTGGATTTGCTCCTGGTGGTGGTGCGTGTCTGGGTTTCTCCCAGCCCCTCTCACAGGGGATCAGGCTACCAACTCTAGTTACAGCCTGGGGCAAAGCAGGGTCATCACCCAACCCCCAACCCCCCATGCCCTCTTGCCCACCGGCACGGTCGTGGTAAGGACAAGCGACCATTGTGGGGGTGTTGGGAGAAAAAGGCCATGCAGGGCTGGGCTGACTCTTTGCCCTTGGCCAGCCTTGATGACTCTGGGTGGGTCGGGCAAGAGGGGGCTTCTCAGGAGCTCCTGAGTGGCCAGGAATCCAAAAGAATACCTCCCCGACAGGGCGGAGTACCGGACAGCATCCCATGATTGGGGGCCCTGGGCTCTGACGCCTCTGAGCACTCCTTCTTGGAAGCAGATCTGACGTAGTGGAAGCTTGGAAGCTCGGGAGCCGGGGGACGGCTGCGGGCGAGCATCTCAAGGGTCCTGATCCGAGCCCTGCAGCACTGGCCTGGCAGTGCCGGCTGAAAGCCAGCCGGCAGGGCTGAGCCGGGATCTTGGGGCAGCCAGGCACCTCTGCCAGCATCTACAGCCATACCACCCTGAACGTGCCCAATCTTGTCTGATCTTGGAAGCTTAGCAGGGTCGGGCCCCTTTAGTGCTTGGATGGGAGACCGCCTGGGACCAGGTGCTGTAGCCTTTTTTTGCTTTCTTTCTTGTCTTTCTTTCTTTTTTACCTTCCTTTCTTTCCTTCTCTCTTTCTTCTTTCTTCCTTTCTTTTCTTTCTTTCCCTCTTTCTTTCTTCCTTTCTGTCTTTCTTACTTTCCTTCTTCTTTCTCTCTTCCTTTTCATTCTTTCTCGCTCTTTCTGTCTTTCTTTTTCTTCTTTTTCTTTCTCTCTTTTTCCTTTCTTTTCTTTAATTCTTGCTTTCTTTCTTTTCTTTCTTTCCTCTCTCACTTTCTTTCTTTTCTTTCTCTCTTTCTTTCTTATTTCTTTCTTTCTCCCTTTCTTTCTTTCCTTTTATCTTTCTTTCTTTCTGACTTCTTTCATCCCTTCCTTCTTTCTCTCTTTCTTTTCTTTCTTCTTTCTTTCCTTCTATCTTCCTTTTCTTTCTTTCTCTCCCTCCCTCCTTCCTTCCTTTCCCTCCCTCCCTCCCTCCCTCCCTCCCTCCCTTCCTCCCTTCCTTCCTTCCTTCCTTCCTTCCTTCCTTCCTTCCTTCCTTCCTTCCTTCCTTCCTTCCTTCCTTTCTCTTTCTTTCTTTCTTTCTTTCTTTCTTTCTTTCTTTCTTTCTTTCTTTTTTCTTTCTTTCATTTTTCTTTCTATCTTTCCTTCTTTCTTTCTTTCCTCCTTTCTTTCCTTCTTTCTTCTTTCTTTCTTTACTTTCTTTCTTTTTCTTCCAGGTTGAGTCTCGCTCTACCACCCATGCTGGTGTGCAGTGACGTGATCTTGGCTCACTAAAAACTTGGCCTCGCTGGTGCTCGCCATTCTCCTGTCTCAGCCTCCCAAGCACCTGGGACTACAGGTGCCCCCCACCACACCTGGCTCATGTTTTGTAGTTTTAGTAGAGATGGGGTTTCACCGTATTAGCCAGGTTTGTCTAGATCTCCTGAACTCATGATCCACCCACCTCGGCATCCCAAATTCTTGGGATTATAAGCGTTATTCACCACGAACGGCTCACTGTAGGCTTTTGTGGCTTCTCCCCTCCCTCCCTTCCCCCTACTGTTGCCATGATTCTCAACGTTCCCTGACTCTGCTCTCCCATCATCGCGCCCCTACACCCCTGCCACATCCGTGGACATCCTTCTGGGTTGCGCCACGAAAGCACCACCGAGGAGCAGCATTCCACCACTTATGCCTTGCCGTCACCCTGCCAGGAGCCAGGCTCCAGCCTGGGAGGGCAGGGGGCCAGACCTCAAAGGCACAGGCGCTGGTGTTGGCATTGTGAGAAAAAGGCAAGGCGCCACTGGGCTGCCTGTTCGCCCTTGGCCAGCCCTGATGACTGTGGCTGGGTGGGGCAAGAGGGGGCCTCGCAGGAGCTCCTGAGCAGCCAGGGATCCAAAAGAATACCTCCGTGACAGGGTGGAGTACCAGACGGTGTCCCAGGATCATGGACCCTGGACCCTTACACCTCAGAGTGCTCCCTGTTATGAGCGGGCCTGACGTGGTGGAAGCTCAGGAGCTCGGGAACTGGTGGAAGGCCACCGGCAATAACCTCGTGGGTCCTGATACAAGCCCATCAGGCCTGGGATGGTGATGCCAGTTGGAAGCCAGTGGGCATGGCTGGGCTGGGCTCTTGGGGCAGCCAGGCACCTCTGCTGGTATCTACAGCCATACCACCCTGAATGTGCCCGATCTCGTCTGTTCTTGGAAGCTAAGCAGTGTCCAGCCTGGTTAATACTTGCATGGGAGACCGCCTGGGAATACCAGGTGCTGTAGGTTTTTGGTTTTCTTACTTGTCTTTCTTTCTTTTTTACCTTCCTTTCTTCCCTTCTCTCTCTCTACTTTCTTTTTCTCTTTCTTTCTTTCTTTCTTTCTTTCTTTCTTTCTTTCTTTCTTTCTTTCTTTCTTTCTTTCTCTCTTCTTTCTTTCTTCTGTCTTTCTTTCTTTCTTTTCTCTCTTTTCTTCACTTACTCTCTCTTTCTTTGTGTTTTTCTTTCTTGATTTATTTCCGTCTTTCTTTCTTTTCTTTCTCTCTTTCTTCTTTCTTTCTTCTATCTTTCCTTTTCTTTCTTTTTTTCTTTTTTCTCCTTCTCTCTCTTTTTCTTTCTGTTTTTCTTTCTTTCTTTGTTTCCATCTTTCCTTTTCTTTGCTTCTCTCTTTCTTTCTTCTTTCTTTGCTTCTTTCTTTCTTTTCTCTCTTTCTCTCTCTTTTCTTTCTTTTCTTTCTCTCTTTCTTTCCTTCCTTCTTTCTTTATTTCTTCTTTCATTGTTTTCTTTCTTTTTTCTTTCTGTCTCTTTCTTTCTTAATTCTTTCTTTCTCTCTCTCTCTCTCCTTCCTTCCTTCCTTCCTTCCTTCCTTCCTTCCTTCCTTCCTTCTTTCTTTCTTTCTTTCTTTCTTTCTTTCTTTCTTTCTTTCTTTCTTTCTTTCTTTCTTTCTTTCTTTCTTTCTTTCTTTCTTTCTTTCTTTCTTTCTTTTTTCTTTCTTTCTTTCTTTTCTTCCAGAGGGGGTCTCGCTCTGTCACCCAGGTTGGAGTGCAGTGACGTGATCTCGGGTCACTTCAAGCTCCACCTCCTGGGTAAATACCATTCTCTTGCCTCAGTCTTCCTGGCAGCTGGGAATACATGTGCCTACCACCACGCCCAACTCATATTTTGTAGTTTTAGTGGAGACGGGGTTTCACCATGTAAGCCAGGCTGGTCTGGATCTCCTAACCTCGTGATCCACATGCCTCGGCCTCCCAATGTGATGGGATTACATTTGTGATCCACCCCGCCCGGCCTGCAGTAAACTTTTGTGGCTTCCCCCTTCCCTCGTTTCCTTCTACTATTGCCATGCTTTCCAACCTCCCCTGACTCCACTCCCCCTTTATCGTACCCCTACACCCCCGACGCACCTGGGGAACTCCCTCTGGTGGTGCACCACCAAATTATCATAGGGCGGCAGCATTCCACCACTTCTGCCTAGCCGCCACCCCACCAGGAGACCAGCTCCAGCCTGGGACGACAGGGGGCCAGACCCCAAAGGCGCAGGTCTGGGTGTTTATGTTGGGAGAATAAGTCCATGCACCACTGGACTACCTGTTCACCCTTGGCCAGCCCTGACGGCTATTGCTGTGTGGGGCAAGAGCGGGCCTTGCAGGAGCTCCTGAGCCACCAGAGATCCAAAAGAATACCTCTGCAACAGGACAGAGGACCGGACGGTGTCCTAGGATCATGGGCCCTGGGCCCTGACGCCTGGGAGCACTCCCTGTTCCAAGCGGGCCTGACATGGTGGAAGCTCAGCAGCTCAGGATCGGGGTGAGGCTGAGAGTGAGTGGCCCGGGGGACCCGATCCGAGCCTGGCAGCCCTGGGCTGGCAGTTCCGGCTGGAAGCAGGTGGGCATGCCTGCACCAGGCTCTTGGGGAACCCAGGTGCCTCTGCCCACGTCTACGACCATACAACTCTGAAAGCGTCTGATCTTGGAAACTAAACAGGTGGGTCTGCTTAGTACTTGGATGGGAGACACCATGGGAATACCAGGTGCTGTAGGCTTTTTTGCTTTCTTTCTTGTCTTTCTTTCTTTTCTACCTTCCTTTCTTTTCTTCTCTCTCTCTCTTCTTTCTTTTTCTTTCTTTTCTTTCTTTCTCTGTTTCTTTCCTTCTTTCATTCTTTTCTCTTTCTTTCCTGCTTTCTTTCTTTCTCTATCATTCTTTCTTTCTTTGCTTCCTTCTTTCTTCCTTTTTCTTTCTCTTTCTTTCTTTATTTCTTCCTTCCTTCTTTCCTTTTTGTCTTTCTCTCTTTCTTTCTTTCTCTCTTTCTTTCTTTCTTTCTTTCTTTCTTTCTTTCTTTCTTTCTTTCTTTCTTTCTTTCTTTCTTCTCTCTCTCTCCTTCCTTCCTTCCTTCCTTCCTTCCTTCCTTCCTTCCTTCCTTCCTTCCTTCCTTCCTTCCTTCCTTCCTTCCTTTATTCCTTTCTTTCTTTCTTTCTTTCTTTCTTTCTTTCTTTCTTTCTTTCTTTCTTTCTTTCTTTCTTTCTCTCTCTCTTTCTTCTTTCTTTCTTTCTTTCTTTCTTTCTTTCTTTCTTTCTTTCTTTCTTTCTTTCTTTCTTCTTTCTCTTGACAGTGTGTCACTGTGTCACCCAGGTTGGAGTGCAGTGGCACGACCTCAGCTCACTGCAATCTCTGACTCCTGAGTTCTCACCATTCTCCTGCCTCAGTTTCCCAAGTAGCTGGGACTACAGGCGCTTGCCACCACACCCAGCTTATGTTTTGTAGTTTCAGTAGAGATGGGGTTTCACTGTGTTAGCCACGCTGGTCTGGATCTCCTGACCTTGTGATCCACCCGCCTCGGCCTCCCAAAGTGCTGGAATTATAGGTGTGATCCACCATGCCTGGCCTGCTGTAGGCTTTTGTGGCTTCCCCCCTCCCCCCTTCCCCCTACTGTCACCACGCTTCCCAACTTCCCCTGACTCTGCTCCCCCTTTATTGCCAGCCTACACACCCACCACAGCCTGGGACCTCCTCCTGGGGATCCGTCACCAAACCATCACCAGGCTGCAGGACTCCACCGCTTCGGCTTTGCTGCCACTCTGCTGGGAGCCCCACTCCAGCCCAGGAGGGCAGCGGGCCGGATCCCAAAGGCGCAGGCGTGAGTTCCCTGCTGTTCGCAGTGCCTTCCCACTCCTGGAATGCACAAGTGATTCAATCCACTCATCAGACCCCGCTGCAACATTCCAAACGAGTTAAATGGGTTGGCAGGGGCAGTGGGTGCCACACACACCAGCCAAGACCTCTGCTCCGAAGCGCAGGGCCTACTTTATCTGGGGGAAGGACATTGCTATGTCAGTCACCAGGAGAACAGTCCCTGTGCACACGGATTCCCATTGCCACCAACCTCGTGTAAACTAAAATCCCAAGGACTTGAGGGCCCCGTGGGCATGCCCTATGCCACGGCTCCTGCCTAATGGGTGGGGGCACTTTGGAAATCAAGGGGCCCTCCACACCGTGCCAAGAGCACAGGGAGGTGCCAACAAAGGACAGAGCCCACGAAACCCACGTCCAAAGAAACAATTAATCAAAGAAAAAACCAGTCTCAGTGCTCCATTACTCCTCTCACATAGACGGCCTGGCCACACTGTTCTGGTCCAGAACAAGCACCCTCCGCCCTATCCCGGCCTGCTCAAAAGGGCCCTGGCTAACGGAGCATGATGCTCCCTCTCCAAGGCTCTATTGCTCTCGCTCTCTTTCTCCCTCCCCCTCTCTCTTCCTGGTTTGACCCTGCAACTCGACCTACTTCTGACGCATTCCCTCTGTCTCTGTCTCTTTCTCTGTCCCGCTCTATTTCTCTGCCTCTCTGTCTCTTTCCTTCTCTCTTTCTCTGCCTCTCTGTCTCTTTCCCTCTCCTCCTCCCCTGTCTCTTTCAATGGCTGTCTCTCTCCCTCCCTCAGTTTCAATATCTCCATCCATCTCTTCCTTGTTCTCCTTCAAGCCGGTTCTGTGTGTGTGCATATGTGTGTGTGTGTGTCTGTGTGTGTGCGCATGTGCATTTGTGGGTTCCCACACATGAGCCCTTGGGTGTGTCTCTGTGTGGGGCAGTGGATTTGCTCCTGGTGGTGGTGGGGTGTGTCTGGGTTTCTCTCAGCCCCTCTGGCCGGGTATCAAGATGCCAGCTCAAGTGCCAACCTGGGGCAAAGCAGGGCCATCCCCCATACCCAACCCCCCACACCCTCTTGCCCACTGGCACGGTCCTGGTGAGGACAAGCGACCATCGTGCTGGTATTGTGAGAAAAAGGCCACATGCACCTGGGCTGGTTCTTTGTCCTTGGCCAGCCCTGACGACTCTGGGTGGGTTGGGCAAGAGGGGGCCTCTCAGGAGCTTCTCAGAGGCCAGGAATCCAAAAGAATGCTTCCGCGACAGGGCGGAGTGCCGGACGGTGTCAAAAGATCATGGGCCCTGGGCCCTGATGCCTCTGAGCACTCCCTCTTCCTAGCAGGCCTGACATGGTGGAAGCTCGGCAGCTTGGGAGCCGGGGGAACACCACGGGCAGGCTACTCGGTGGTCCTGATCCGAGCTCTGTGGCACCAGGCTGGCAGTGCCCACTGGAAGCCGGCGGGCATGGCTGGGCTGGGCTCTTGGGGCAACCAGGTGCCTCAGCCGGCGTCTACAGCCATACCATCCTGAACGCGCCTGATCTCATCTGATCTCGGAAGCTTAGCCGAGTTGCGCCTGTTTAGTACTTGGATGGGAGACCACCTGGAAATACTGGGCACTGTAGGCTTTTTTGCTTTCTTTCATTTCTTTCTTTCTTTTCTACCTTCCTTTCTTCCCTTCTGTCTCACTCTCTCTCTTCTATCTTTATTTTCTTCTATTTTCTTTCTCTCTTTTTTCTTTCTTCTTTTTTAATTCTTTCTTTTTTCTTTCTCTCTTTCTTTTCTTTCTTCCTTTCTTCTTTCTTTCCTTCTTTCTTTTCTTCCTTTTGTTTCTTTCTTTTTTTCTTTCTTTTTTCTTCTTTCTTTCTTTCCTTCTTTCTTTCTTTTCTTTCTTTCTCTCTCTTTCTTCTTTCTTTTTTTCTTCTTTGCTTCTGTCTCTTTTTTTTATTTTTTCTTTTTTTTTTTGACAGTGTCTGGCTCTGTCAACCAGGATGGAATGCAGTGGTGGGATCTGTGCTCACTGCAAGCTCCACCTCCAGGCTTCCTACCATTCTCCTGCTTCAACCTCCTGAGTGGTTGAGATTAAAGGCACCCACCCCCATGCCTGGCTAATTTTTTATTTTTAATAGATATCCTCCCACCTCAGCCTCCCAAAGGGCTGGGATTACAGGCTTGAGCCATTATGCCCAGCCATCAGTGTTTTCCATGTCTTCCTACATGACCCACTTTTCCAGCCAGTTCTAGCCTATTGCAAGCATCCTCCACCATATCCCAGACTTCTCAAAAGGGCCTTGTTTAGCAGAGCATGTCTCTCCCTCTTCACACATCTATCGCTCTCGATCTCTAGCTCTCTCACCCTTTTTCTTTTCTTTCTCCTCCACTTCGTTGTCTTTCTGTCATCTTCTCTCTCTCTCTTTATTTCTCTCTCTGTCTCTCACAGTCCCCCTCTGATGTCTTTCTCATCTGTTTCTCTCCCTCCCTCTGTTTCTGTCTCTACATCTCCCTCTCGCTTGCACTCCTTTAAGCTATCTCTGGCTGTAATTTTCTGCTTTATTGTGTTCCCACACACATGCCCCTGTGTGTGTTCTTGTGTGGAGTGCGTTTGCTCATGGTGATGGTGGGATGTGTCTGAGTGTCTCAGCCTCTTTCCCAGAATCAGGCTGGTGGCTTTATTGCCATAGTGGGCAAAGAAGGGCCCCCATGCCCTCTTGCCCAAGGGCCGGTTCTTCATTGTGATAATTGACAGTAGTGAGAGTGTTGTGAGAAAAGGATCCCATGTGGCTGGGCATGCTGTTCGTCCCTGCCCAGCCTTGACAGATCTGGCTGGTTCTGGCAAGAGGGGTTCTTGTAGGAGGGGCTGCAAGTAATGAAAGACAGTATTTCCACTCCAGTGCAGAGAACTGGAAAAAGTCCTGGGACCATGGGTACTGGGCGCTGCTGTGTTGGATCCCACCCAGTTTTGAGTGGTCCTGATAAGCTGGAAGTTTGGGAGCTTGGGAGCCAGGGGAAGGCTGCAGATGAGAAGCTCTGGGATAGCCAATCTGAGTCCCTTGGCACAAGCTTGGCAATGATGCCTGGAATCAGGCAGGCATGGCAGAGCTTGGCTCTTGGGGCAGCCAGATGCTTCTCCCAGTGTCTGACAAACCAATCTGAAAGTGACTGATCTCCTCTGATCTTGGAAGCTAGCAGGGTTCATACTTGGATGGCAGCCCTCGGAATACCATGTTCTGTAGGATTTTCTTTCTTTCTTTCTTTCTTTCTTTCTTTCTTTCTTTCTTTCTTTCTTTCTTTCTTTCTTTCTTTCTTTGGCTTTTCAGCTCCCTCCCTTACCCCTATTGTGGCCGTATTTCCCAACAACTTCATGACTGCTCCTCTTTTTTGCTCACCTGCACCACTCCACAACCTGGGACCTCCTCCTGGGAGTCCGCCCCTGCAGCACCACCAGGCAGAAACATTATATTGCATTTGCCACACCATCGCCCTAACAGGAGCTTGACTTCAACTGGTTGTTTGCCCCAGCCTGTCCTGCCAGATTTGGTGGGTGGGGCAAAGGTTTCCATGCAAGATGGGTGGCAAGGGATCCAAATCTATACCTCCATAGCAAGAATTAGGACAAGAGGACATCCCAGAACTGTGGGCCCTGGTCCCTGGCACCACAGAGCACAACCTGTTCCGAGTGGGCCCGATGTGGTGGAATCTTGGGAGCTCAAGAGCCAGGGGAAGGATGTGGGTGAGCAGTTCAGGGGTCTCTTATTTTAGTCCCACCACCCCAGCCTGGTGGTGACCACTGGAATCAGGCAGACGTGACTGGGCCGCACTCTTGGGGCTCCCAGGCACCTCTGCCAGTGTCTGCGTCCATACCACATTGAACACATCAGATATCGTGTGACCTCAGAACTTAAGCATGGTCGGGCCTGGTCAGTACTTGGATGGGAGACCACCTGGAATACTGGGTGCTCTAGGCTTGTGGGGTTTTTTTTTGTTTCTTCCCTCCCTCCATTCTCCCTATTTTTCTCATGCTTCCCAAATGCTGCCTGAGTTTGATTTCCTTTTACCCCCCCATCCTTGGCCCCATCCAAAACCCCAAACCTCCTTCTGGGAGTCTACCCCTGCATTGCTGAAGGATAGCAGTATCCCAACACTTACGTCTTGACACCGTCCCTCCAGGAGCCATGCTGCAGTTGGAGCAGGCCACAATTGGACCCCAAATTTGCAGACACGTGTTCCTTGCCATCAGAGGTGTCTTCCCACTCCCAGAATGGCCAGGCAAATCAATTTACTCATCGAACTCTGCTGCAGCAGTCTAAGCCATGGGAAAGAGAGGGCAGGGGAAGTAGGTTCCACAGAGGCCAGCTTAGAAGTCTGGTCCACAACACAGAAGCTGCTCATCAGTGGAAAGGACATTGCTTGCCTACCCATGTGGATAACAGTCCATTTGCCCCCAGATTTCCATTGTTGCCATCTTTGTGTAAACTGCAGTCCTGAGCATCCAAGCGAGATCCTGGCATGCTCAGGTACACTGGGTGCTGTAGACATTTTTTTCCTGGCTTTCCCATTCCCTATTCAACCTATTTTCACCAAGTTTCCCACCACCACCTGGGTGACCATGCCACAGACGGGGACCTCCTCCTGGTCATCCGCCCCACCAACACAGGCGGGCAGCAGCATTCCACCACTTCTGCCTCACTGCTACCCCACCAGGAGCCCGGCTCCAGCCTGGACAGGCCAGGGAAATATCCCAAAGGCAGGGCCATATCCAAAAGTCACAGGCACGTGTTCCCTGACATCCAGAGAGTCTTCTTTCTCCCGAAATGCCCAGGCTATCCAATTTATTCATCGGGAGTCACTGCAACAGTCCTAACTGGGAGAAAACACAGTCAGGAGCAGTGGGTTCCAAAGACACCAGATAATATCTCTACTCCAGAATGTAAGGTATATTTATCTGGGGGAAGAACATTTATCCTAGCCAGCAGGAAAACTGTCCCTGTCCACCCAAATTACCACTGCCACCAGTGAGTAAACTCCAGTCCCAAGCACACGAGAGAGACACAGCCCTCAGGCACCACGGGCATGCTCGGAGCCATGGTTCTTGCTAGACGGGTGGGTGAATGCTAAAAACCTCAAGGCCCATGGCACTAACAGCATAGGTTGGAGTCAACCAATGAAGGACCCTACGAAATCTGCCCCCAAAACGACCAACCAATCCAATAAAATCACATCTCAGCACTTTATTTGTCTTTCTGCATGGACCACACGGCCACTGTGTTCTGGCCCAGTCCAACCAGGAGGTCAGAAACACTCTTTTTGTAGAATCTGTGAAGGAACATTTGTGACCCCAGTGAGGCCTATGGGGAAAAAAACGCACAAAAAAACCCAATATTCCCAGATAAAACTAGAAAGAAGCTATCTGTGAAACTTGTTTTTGATGTGTGGATTCAACTCACAGCATTAAACTTTTCTTTTGGTACAGCTGGTTGGAAACACTCTTTTTAGAGATTCTTCAAAAAGACATTTGGGAGCTCCATGGACCTATGGGGAAAAAACAGAATATCCCCATAGAAAAACTGCAAAGAAGCAATCTGTGGAACTGCGTTGTGACATGTGGATTCATCTTACAGAATTAAACCTTTCTTTTGATTTGGCAAGTTGGAAACACTTTTTTGGATAATCTGCTAATTTACATTTGGGAGCAAATTGAGACCTATGGGGTAAACAATATTCCCAGATAAATACTAGAAAAAAAGCTATCTGTGAAACTGCTTTGTGATGTGTTTATTCAGCTGAGAGTTAAATGTTTCTTTTGATTCAGCAGGAAGGAAACACTCTTTTTTGTCAAATATGTGAAGCAACATGTTGGAGACCTTTGTGGCCTATGGGGAAAAACAAAATATCCCCATATAAAAACTAGAAGGAAGTTATCTGTGAAACTACTTTGTGATGTGTGAATTCATCTCACAGAGTTTAACCTTTCTTTTGATTCAGCAGGTTGGAAACACTAT
Organism: Macaca mulatta; assembly: GCF_049350105.2. Taxonomy (NCBI): domain Eukaryota; kingdom Metazoa; phylum Chordata; class Mammalia; order Primates; family Cercopithecidae; genus Macaca; species Macaca mulatta. Next base: position 103,986,572 of record NC_133406.1, on the reverse strand, counting down.
TTTGGACAATTTGTGAAGGGACATTTAGCAGCCCTGTAAGGCCTATGTGGAAAAACCCCACATTTATATCCCCATATAAAAACTGTAAGGAAGCTATGTGTGAAACTACTTTGTGAGGTGTGGATTCATCTCATAGAGTTAAACTTTCCTTTGATTCAGCAGTTTGGAGATCCTATTTTGGAAAATCTGCAAAGGGACTTATTGGAGTCCATTGAGTCCTATGAGAGATAACTGAATATCCCCAGATAAAAAACAGAAATAAGCCATCTGTGAAACTGTTTTGTGTTGTGGAATCAACTCACAGAGTTAAGCCTTTCTTTGGATTCAGCAGTTTGGAAATACTCCTTTTGGAAAAGCTGCAAAGAAATACTTGGGAGGCAATTGGGGCCTAGGGGAACAACAGAATATCCCTAGATAAAAATCAGAAAGAAGCTATCTGTGAATCTGATAGCTTGTGATGTATGGAATCAGCTCTCAGAGTTAAATCTTTCTTTTGATTCAGCAGTTAGACAACACTATTTTTAGAGTCTGTGAAGAAACATTAGGAATCCCATTGATGCCTAAGAGAAAAAAGAGAATATCCCCATAATAAAACAAGAAAGAAGTCATATGTGAGACAGAATTGTGTTGCGTGGATTCAAGTGACAGAGTTAAAACTTTATTTTGATTCAGCAGGTTGGCAACACTCTTTTTGTAGATCTGAGAAGGCTCATTTAGGAGCCCATTTATGCTTATGGGGAAAAAGAAAATATCCCCAGATAAAAACTAGAAAGAAGCTATCAGTGAAACTGTTATTGGTGTATGCATTCATCTCAGATAATTAAGCCTTCCTTTTGATTAAATATTTTGGAAACACTCTTTTGTAGAATCTGAAAAGGGACAATGGGAATCCCTTTGAGGCCTACTGGGAAAAATCAAATATCCCCAGATAAAACTAGAAAGAAGCTATCCATGAAAATAATTTGTGATGTGTGGATTCATCTCACAGAGTTAAGCCTTTCTTTTGATTCAGCACTTTGAAAGCACTCTTTTTGGAGGATCTGCAAAGGGATATTTTGGAGCCCATTGAAGCCTATGGGTAAAACCCAAACATCACCAGATAAAAAGCAGAAAGAAATTATTTGAAACCTTTTTGTGATGTGTGGATTCATCTCCCAGAGTTAAACCTTTCTTTTGACTCAGTAGGTTGGAAACACAATAATCGGTGTATCTGCAACAGTACTTTTGGGAGCCCATTGAGGTATATGTGTAAAAACTGAATATCACCAGATAAAAAATATAAAGAAATTATTTGAAACTGCTTTGTGATGTGTGGATTCATCTAACATAGTTAAATCTTTTCTTTCATTCAGCAGGATGGAAACACTCTTTTGTAGAATCTGCAAAAAGACCTAGGCAAAAAACCGAATATTTCTGGATAAAAACTACAAAGAAGCTACCTGTGAAACCACTTTTTGATGTGTGGATTCATCTCTCAAAGTTAAACCTTTCTCTTGATTCTGCATGTTCAAAACACTCCTTTTGTAGAATATACGATGGAACATTTGGGAATCCATTGAGATTTATGGGTAAAAATTGAATATCCTCAGATAAAAACTAGAAAGAAGCTATGTTTGAAACTGCTTTGTCATGTGCAGATTCATCTTATAGAGTTAAACCATTCTTTTGATTCAGTAGGTTGGAAACACTCTTTTTGGACAATCTACCAAGAGACATTTAGGACCCCTTTGAGGCCTATGTGGAAAAACTGAATATCCCCATACAAAAACTGTAAAAAATCTATCTGTGAACCTGCTTTGTGAGGTGTGGATTCATCTCACAGGGTTAACCCTTTGTTTTGATTCAACAGGGTTGGAAACAGTCTTGTAGAATCTGTGTAAAGGTATTTGCCAGCCCATTGAGGCCTATGGGGAAAACCCGAATATCCCCATATAAAAACTAGAAAGAAGCTATCTATGAAACAGCTTTGCAATGTGTTCATTCATTTCAAAAAGTTAAACCTTAATTTGATTGAGCAGTTCGGAGACACTCTTTTTGGAAAATCTGCAAAAGGACATTTTGGGAGCCCATTGAGTCCTATGGGAAATAACTGAATATGCCCAGATAAAATCTAGGAAGAAGCTATCTGTGAAACTGCTTCGTGATGTGTGTAGTCAACTCAAATGGGTAAATCTTCCTTTTGATTCAGCCAGTTGGAATCACTGTTTTTGGAGAGTCTGTGTAGGGACATTATGGAGCCCATTGAGGCCTATGGAAAAAAAATGAATATCCCCAGGTAAAAGTTGAACAGAACCAACCCGTGAAACTGATTTGTGATATGTAGATTTATCTCACAGTGTTAAACCTTTCTTTTATTCAGTCACTTGGAAACACTGATTTTGGAAAAACTGTGAAAGGATGTTTGGAAGCCCATTGAGACCTATAAAGAAAAAGGAAATATCCCCAGTGAAAACTAGAAAGAATGTATCTGTGACACTGCTTTGTAATCTCTGTATTCATGTCAGAGAGGTAAACCTTTCTTTTGACCCAGCAGTTTTGAAACAATCTTTTTGGAGAGTCTATGAAGGGAAATTTGGGAGTCCATTGAGGCCTATGGGGAAAAAACAAATATCCCCAGATAAAAACTGGAAAAATCTATCTGTGAAACTGCTTTGTAATTTGTGGAGCTATCTCATTGAGTGAAACCTTTCCTTTAAAAGAGTAAATTGGAAACATTCCTTTTGTAGAATCCGTGAAGGGACGTTTTGGAGCCTATTGCAGCCTATGGGGGAAAAACCGAATATCCCCAGATAAAAACTAGAAAGAAGCTGTATGTGAAACTGCTTTGTGATATGTTGGGTTCTTCTCTCTGAGATAAACCTTCTTTTGGTTCAGCAGAATGGAAACACACTTTTTTAGAAGCTACAAAGGGATACTAGGGAGACAATTGGGGCCTATAGGGGAAGAAAAAAGAATATCCCCAGGTAAAAGCTGGACAGAACCAACCTGTGAAACTGCTTCATAATGTGTAGATTTATCTCTCAGCATTAAACCTTTTTTATTATTCAGGCAGTTGGAAACTTTTTTTTTTTTTTTTTTTTAGGAGTATACACATAGGGATATTTGAAAGCCTTTTGAGGTCTATTGAGATAAATGGAATATTCCCAGATAAAAACTAGAAAGCAACTATCAGTGAAACTGCTTTGTGTTGTGTGAATTCATCAAAGTTAAACATATCTTTTGATTCAGCAGTTTAGAAACACTCTTTTTGTATAATCTGTGAAGGGACATTTGGAAGTTTATTGAGGCCTATGGGGAAAAACTGAATATTTCCAGATAAAAGCTAGAAATAAGCTTTCTGTGAAACTGTTCTGTGATGTGTGGATTCATCTCACAGAGTTAAACCTTTCTTTTCATTCAGCACGCTGGAAACACTCTCTTCAAAGAAACTGTGAATGGTCAATTGGGAGACTACTGAGGCCGTTGGGGAAAAACTCTAGATAAAAATTAGAAAAAAGCTATCTGTGACACTGGTTTTTGATGTGTGGATTCATCTCACAGAGTTTAACCATTTTCTTGATTCAACAGTTTGGAAACACTATTTTTGTAGAATCTGTGAAGATATATTTGGGAGTGCTGTGAGGCCTTTGTGGTTAAACAGAAAATCCCCAGATAAAAACTAGAAAAATGTCAACTGTGGAACTTCTTTGTGATGTGTGCATTTCTCTCACAGAGTTAAACATTTCTTTTGATTCAACAGGTTGGAAACACTCTTTTTGTAGAGTCTATGAAAAGACATTTGGGAGCCCAGTGAGGTCTAGGGGAAAAACTTTATATCCCCAGACAAAATCTAGAAGGAAGTAATCTGTCAAACTGTTTTGTGGTGTGTGGATTCACCTCACAGAGTTAAACCTTTCTTTTGATTCAGAAGATTGAAAACCCTTCTTTGGAAAATCTGCCAAGGGACATTTTTGAGCCCATTGATGCCTATGGGGAAAACCCGAATATTCTCAGATAAAAGTTACAAAGAAGCTACCTATGAAACTGCTTTGTGATATGTGGATTCTTCTCTCAGAGTTAAACCTTTCTCTTGATTCAGCAGGTTCAAGACAAACTTTTTGTAGAATATGCAAAGGGACATTTGGGAATCCATGGGGGCCTATGGGTAAAAACTAAATATCCCCAGATAAAAACTCGAAAGAAGCTATATTTGAAACTTCTTTGTCATGTGTGGATTCAGGTCACAGAGCTAAACCATTCTTTTGATTCAGCAGGTTGGAAACACTCTTTCTGGACAATTTGTGAAGGGACATTTAGAGCCCTTTAAGGCCTCTGTGGAAAAACCGAATATCCCCATATAAAAACTGTAAAGAAACAATCTGTGAAACTGCTTTGTTAACTGTGGATTCATGTCACAGAGGTAAACCTTTTTTTTCATTCAGCAGAATGGAAACACTGTTTTTGTAGAATCTGTGTAAAGATATTTGCCAGACCACTGAGGCCTATGTGGAAAAACTTACCATTACCATATAAAAACTAGAAATAAGTCATCTGTGAAACTGCTTTGTGATGTGTGCATTCATCTCACAGAAATAAACCTTCATTTGATTCAACAGTGTGGAGACCATATTTTGGAAAATCTGCAATGGGACATTTGGAAACCCATTGAGGCCTATGGGAAATGACTGAATATTTCCAGATAAAAACTAGAAAGAAACTATCTGTGAAACTGCTTTGTGATGTGCCAATTCATCTCAAAGAATTAACTGTTTCTTTTAATTCATCTGTTTGGAAACAGTCTTTTTGCAGAATTTGCCAAGAGACATTTGGGAGCCCTTTGAGGTCTATGAAACAAAACAAATATCAGGAGATAAAAATCAGAAAGAAGCTATTTATGAAACTTCTTTGTGACGTGTAAATTCATCTGAAAGAGTTAAACATTTCTTTTGATTTAGCTTGTTGGAAACACTCTTTTTGTAGAATCTGCAAAGGGATATTTGGGAGCCCATAGAGGCCTATTGGGAAAAAAAGACTATCCCCACATAAAATCTAGAAAGAAGCGATCTGTGATACTGCCTTGTGATGTGTGGATTCATCTCACAGATTTAAGCATTTCTTATGATTCAGTTGGTTGGAAACACTTTTTTGGGGATTCTGCCAAGGGACATTTGGGAGACCATTGAGGTCTATGTGGAAAACTGACTATCCACAGATATAAGTTAAAAGAAGCTATCTGTGAAAGTGCTTTGTCATGTGTGCATTCATCTCACAGATACAAACCTCTCTTTTGATTCAGCAGGTGAGAAACACTGTTTTTGGAAAATCTGTGAAGGGGCATTTGGGAGCCCCTTTTTTCCAGGGGAATAAAAAAAAAAAGGAATATACCCAGATAAAAACCAGAATGAACCTATCTGTGAAAGTGGTTTGTGATGTGTGGATTCATCTGACAGATCTAAAACATTCTTTTGACTCAGCAGGTTAGAAACACTCTTTTTGTACCATCTGCAAAGGGAAGTTTCAGAGCCCATTGAGGCCTACTGGGAAAAACTGAGTATCTTCAGATAAAAACTAGAAAGAAGCTATCTGTGAAACTGCTTCCTGATGTGTACATTCATCTCATACAGTTAAACCTTTATTTTGGTTCAACAGATTGGAAACCCTCCTTATCTAGAATCTATGAAAGGACCTTTCAAAATCCTTTGAGACCCATGAGGAATAACAGAATATTGCCAGATAAAGACTATGAAGAAACTATCTGAGAAACTGCTTCGTGATACATGGATTCATCCCATGAGGATAAACCTTTATTTTGGATCAGAAGTGTGGTGGTACTCCTTTTCTAGAGTCTGTGAAGGGACAGTTGAAAACCCATTGAGGCCTTTGAGGAAAAACAAAATATCCCCAGATAAAAACTAGAAAGAAGCTATTTGTGTAACTGCTTAGTGATGTGTGGATTCATCTCATCTGGTTAAGCCTTTCTTATGATTTCACAGGTTGGAAACACTGTTTTTGGAGAATCTGCATACGGACATTTGGGAGCCCATTGAGGACTATGGGGAAAAACCAAATATCCCCAGATAAAAACTATAAAGAAGCTACCGTGAAATGGCTTTTAGATATGCATATTCATTTCTCAGAGCTAAATCTTTCCTTTGATTCAGTAGGTTGTAAACAATCTTTTTGAAGAATCTGCTAAGGGACTTTTGGGATCCCACTGAGCCGTAGGGGAAAAAAATTGAATATACCCAGATAAAATCTAGGAAGAAGCTATCTGTGAAATAGTTTTGTGATGTCTGGATAGATTTTCCAGAGTTAAATTTTTTTTTTTTCCTTCAGAAGGTTGGAAACAGTCTTTTTGGAGAATATGTTAAGGGACACATGGGAGCCCATTAAGGCCAATGAGGAAAAATTGAATATCTCCAGATAAAAACTAGACAGAAGCTATCTATGAAACTCCTTTGTGATGCGTGAATTCATCCCACAGAGTTAAAACTTTCCTTTGATTCAGCAGGTTGGAAACACTCTTTTTGTAGAATCTGAGAAGGAACACGGAGCCCATTGAGGTCTATGGGGAAAAACAAAATATCCCCAGATAAAAATCAGGAAGAAGCTATCTGTGAAACCACTTTGTGATATGTGGATTCATTGCACAGAGTTAAAACATTCTTTTGATTCTGCAGGTTGGAAAATGTCTTTTTAGAGCATCTTTGAAAGGACATTTGGCAGCCCTTTGAGACCTATGGGGAAAAATCGAATATCCACGGATAAAAACTAGAAAGAAGAAATCTGTGAAATTGCTTTGTGATGTTTGGATTCATCTCTCAGAGGTAAATATCTCTTTTGATTCAACAGATGAGAAACACTGTTTTTGGAAAATATGCAAGGGACATTTGGGAGCCCATTGAGGGCAATGAAGAAAAGCTGAATATTCCCAGATAAAATTTAGGAAGAATCTATCTGTGAAATTGCTTTGTGATGTGTGCATTCATTTCACAGAGTTAAACCTTTCTTTTGACTCAGCAGTTTGGAAACACTCTTTTTGGAGAATATGCTAAGGGATATTTGGGAGCCCACTGAGACCTAGAGGATAAAACTGACTACATCTAGATAAAAATTAGGAAGGATTGGGTGCAGTGGCTCATGTCTGTAATCCCAGCACTTTGGATGGTTGAGGTGGGCACATCACGAGGTTGGAAGATTGAGACCATCCTGACTAACACAGTGAAACCCCATCTCTAATAAAAATACAAAAAAAATAGCTGAGCGTGGAGATAGGTGCCTGTAATCTCAGATAATTAGGAGGCTGAGGTAGGAAAATGGCATGAACCCAGGAGGCAGAGCTTGTGGTGAGTTGAGATTGTGCCATTGCACTCCAGCCTGGGAGAGAGAGTGAGACTCCATCTCAAAAAATAATAATAATAAAAAATAAAACTAGGAAGAACCTATCTGTGAAACTGCTTTGTGATGTGTGGATTCATCTCAGAGAGATAAAAGTTTCTTTTGATTCAGCAGGTTGGAAACACTTTTTTTTGTAGAATGTGTGAAGGTGCAGTTGGGAGCCCATTTATGCTCATGTGGAAAAACAGAATATCCCCTGATAAAAACTAGAAAGAAGTTATCTCAAAAGTGCTTTGGGATGTGTAGATTAATGTCAAAAAGTGAAACATTTTCTGTGATTTAGCAGTTTGAAAACAGTTTTTTTTTGGAGAATCTGTGAAGGGATATTTGGGAGACCATTGAGGAATATGGAGGAAAACCAAATGTCCCCGGGTAAAAACTAGATAGAGTCTATCTGGGAAACTGCTTTTTGTTATGTGGATTCATCTCACAGAGTTAAACCTTTCTTTTTCTTCAGCAGTTTGGAAACACTGTTTTTGTAGAATGTGCAAAGGATCATTTGGGAGCCCATTGTGGCCCATGGGAAGAAACAGAATATCCCCAGATAAAACTAGAAAGAAGCTATCTGTGAAACTGATTTTTGATTTGTGGATGCATCTCACAGAGGTAAACTTTTCTTTTGATTTAGCAGGTTGGAAACACTCATTTTGGAGAGTCTGTGAAGGGACATTTCAGAGTACATTGAGGACTATAGGGAAAAACCTAATATCTCCAGGTAGAAACTAGAAAGAATCTATCTGAGAAATTGCTTTGTGGTATGTGGATTCATCTCACACTGTTAAATATTTCTTTTTATTCAACATGTTGGAAACACTCTTTGGATAATCCATGAAGAAACATTTCATAGCCCATTGAAACCCAAAGGGAATAAATGAATATCCCCAGGTTTAAATAGAAAGAAGCTATCTGTGAAACTGCTTGGTTAAGTATGGTTCACTCTCTGAGAGTTAAACCTTTGTTTTGATTCAGCAGGTTGGAAACACTCTCTTTGGAGAATTTGCAAAGGGCCGTTTGATAGCCATTAAGGGCAATGGAGAAAAAACTGAGTATCTACTGATAAAAATGAGAAAAAGTCTATCTGTGAAACCGCTTTTTGATGCGTGGATTCATCTCACAGTTAACATTTTCTTTTGTTTCAGGAGGTTGGAAACATTCCGATTGGAAAATCTGTGAAGGGACATTTGGGAGCCCATTAAGGCCTACGGGGGAAAACTGAATATCCAAAGGTAAAACGTATAAAGAAGCTATCTGTGAAACTACATTTGGGATGTGTGGATTCGTCTCACAGAGTTAAACCTTTCTTTTGATTCATCAGGTTGGAAACACTCTTTTTGGAGTACCTTTGAAGGGACATTTTTAAGTTTATTGAAACCCAGGGGAAAAAACAAATATTACCAGATAAAAACTAGAATGAAACTATCTGTGAAACTGCTTTGTAATGTGTAGATTCATCACACAGAGGTAAGCATTTCTTTTGATTCAGTAAGTCAAATACAATCTTTTTGGAGTATCTGTGAAGGGACATTTTTGAGCCCATAGATTCCTATGTGGAAAACCAAATATCCCCAGGTAAAAACTAGAAAGGAGCTACCTGTAAAATTGTTTTGTGATTGTTAGATTCTTCTCACAGAATTTAACCTTACTTTTGATTCAGCAGTTGGAAACACTCCTTTTGGAGAATCTGTGAAGGGACATTTGGGAACCCATTGAGGCCTATGGGGAGAAAGGGAATATCCCCAGGTTAAAAGTGGAAATAAACTATCTTGTAAACTGCTTTGTGTTGTGTGGATTCATCTCACAGTGTTAAAAGTTTCTTTTGATTCAGCAGGTTGGAAGCCCTTTTTTAGAAGAATCAGCAAAGAGAGGTTTGGGAGCCCATTATGGCCATTGGGGGAAAACTGAATATCCCCAGACAATAACTAAAAAGAACTTATTTGTGAAACCTCTTTGAAATGTGTGGACTCATATCTCAGAGTTAAATCTTTGTTTAGATTCAGGAGGATGGAAACACTCTTCATGGAGAATCTGTGAAGGGACATTTTGAAGCCCATTGAAACCCATGGAGACTACTGAATATCCCCAGATAAAAACTGGAAAGCAACTATCTATAAAACTACTTTGTTATGTGTGGTTCATCTCAGAGTGTCAAAAGTTTGTTTTGACTCAGCGGGTTGGAAAAGCTTTTTTTCGGGAATTTGCGAAGGGATATATGATAGCCCATTAAAGTCAATGGGGAAAACCGAATATCCCCAGGTAAAAACTAGAAAGAATTTAACCTTGAAACTTCTTTGTGATGTGTGGATTCATCTCACTGATTTAAACATTCTTTTGATTCTGCAAGTTGAAAACCCTCTTTTTGGGAAATCTGCAAATATACATTTGGAAGCCCATTGAGGCCTATAAGAAAAAATTAAACATAACCAGGAAAATAATTAGAAAGAAGTTATCTGTGATGAAACTGCTTTGTTATGTATGGATTTACCTCGCAGACGTCAACCTTTCTTTTGATTCAGCAGGTTGGACACACTCTTTTTGGAGAATCTGTGAATGGACATTTGGCAGCCATTTAAAGTCTATTGGGAAAAACTGAATATCCTCAGGTAAAAACTAGAAAGAAGCTATCTGTGAAACTGCTTTGTGATGTGTAGATTCATCTCACAGAGGTAATCCTTTCTTTTGATTCAGCAGGTTGGAAACACTCTTTTTGGAGGATATGCATAGGAACATTTGAGAGCACATTGAGGCCAATGGGGAAAAAACAGAATATCCCTAGATAAGAAGAAGAAAGAAAGTACTTGTGAAACTGTTTTGTGATCTGTGGATTCATCTCAAAGAATTAAACCTTTATTTTGATTCACCAGGCTGGAAACACTTGTTTTGGGAATTTTATGAAGGGATATTTAGGAGTTTTTTTGAGGACAATAGGGAAAGACTGAATATCCTCCTATAAAAACTACAAAGAAGCTACACGTGAAACTGCTTTGTGATGTGTGGTTTCATCTCACAGAGATAATTTTTTTTTTGACTCAGCATGTTAGAAACACTCTTTTTGAGGGATCTGTGAAGGAATATTTTGGAGCTCATGGAGACCCAGGGGAAAAAGTAAATATCCTGCGGTAAAAACTAGAAAGAAGCTATCTGTGAAACTTCTTTGTGATTTGTGGATTCATATCACAGACTTGAACTTTTCTTTTTATTTAGCAGATAAGAAAATCTCTTTCTTGAGTATGTGTGAAGGGATATTTGGGAGCCCATTGAGGCCCATGTGGAAAAACCAAATACCCCAGGTGAAAACAAGAAAAAGTGCTGTCTGTGAAACTGCTTTGTGATGTGTAGATTCATCTCACAGAATTAAAAGTTTCTTTTGTTTCAGCAGGTTGGAATAACTCTTTTGTAGAGATTCTGCTAAGGGACATATGGGAGTCGATTGAAGTCTACAGGGAAAATGCAAATATCCCCAGGTAAACACTAGAAGAAAAGTATTTGTGAAACTGCTTTGTGATGTGTGGATTCTTCTCACTGAGATAAACCTCTCTTTTGACTCAGCAGGTTGAAACACTCTTTTTTGAGAATCTGCAAAGGGACGATTGGAAGCCCATTGAGGCCAATGTGAAAAACTGAGTATCACTAGGTAAAAACTAAAAAGAAACTATCTGTAAAACTACTTTGTGGTTGGTTGATTCTTCTTACAGAGCTAAATGTTTTCTTTAATTCAACAGATTGGAAACAATCTTTTTGGAAACTTTGCAAAGGGACATTTTGGAGCCCATTGGGGGCATACAGGGCAAAACCCAATATCCCCAGGTAAAACCTAGTAGAAAGCTTTCTTTGAAATTGCTTTGTGATGTGCGGATTCAACTTACTGAAGTAAATGTTTCTTTTGATTCAACAGGTTGGAAATGCTCTTTTTGGATAATCTGCAAAGGGATTTTTCGGAGCCCATTGAGGCCCATAAGGAGAAATGAAATTTCCACTGGTAAAAATGAGAAAGAATCTATCTGTGTAACTGCTTTGTGATGTGTGGTTTCATCCCACAGAGTTAAAACTTTGTTTTGGTTTAGCATTGGAAACATGCTTTTTGGAGAATCTGTGAAGGGACATTTGACAGCCCTTAAAGCCTATGGTTTGTGATGTGTGCTTTCATCCCACAGAGTTAAAACTTTCTTTTGATTTGGCAGGTTGGAAACATTATTTTTGGAGTATCTGTGAAGAGACATTTTACAGCCCACTACAGTCTATGCAGAAAAACCAAATACCACCAGTAAAAAATTAGAAATAAAGCACCTGTGAAGTTGCTTTGTGATGAGTGGATTCATCTCACAGAGTTAATCCTTTTTCTTCAACTTATCTGGTTGGAAATGTGGAAAAGAGAGTTTTGGGGGCACCAGTTGAGTTGGTCTCCCCTGTGTAAGACACCTATGGGAAGCCATGGGTAGCCTCTGAGAATAATAGTCTCGTTATTGTCTTCAAGTTTTTATGCCCCGAAAGCATAACCATTTGGCAGCATTCCATAGGTTGCTAAGGGAGATAACACTCCCTTGAAGCAAAGGAGTATAATTAAATATCTTGTCTCCTCCTGAAACCTACTCCCATCCATTTCAGTCCCAATAAGTTAAAGATTTTAAGTAGTTTAGACACACGCCTCTCCTCAAGGAAATTCACAGAAACTGCCAGTGCTATACATCTTATCTAATGAATCATGAGATTTCCTTCACCGATTAATTCTTTTTCTCATTCCCTTCTCCCCCTCCCATCTGCCTTAAGAACGAAGAGCTTGTAAACCCAGAAATTGGGTGGAGCCTGAGAACTCTGGCCTGTGAGCAAGCCTATGATGCTCAGGTCCCCTGGACTCACCTTTTAAATTCTTATTCTGTTTCTAAATCTTTTGTCTCTGCCAGATTCTGGGCACCCACGTGGTAATGTGGGGCTGGTTTCCCCAACATCTGGAACCCAATGTGGGTCTCCCCATAATCTCTACAAATAATCCAGTGAAGAAACCCCAGAGTGTGGAAAGTGGAGCACGACTGATGAAGGACATCTGAGTACATTTTCACTTCAGGCTCTATTGGTAAGTAGAGCAATTGGAGAATTCCTGGGTAACCTCAGGTAAATATGGGTCAGATTGAAAGTAAGCTTGCTAATTACTTAAGCCTGGTGTGGTAGTTATTGCACCTCAGCAGGTAATTGTGAGTACTCAAAATCTCACATCTTTGTTCCATCTCATAGAAAATTATTCACCTCCCTTTCCAGAATATGGAACCATGAATGTAAAAGATTGGGACAAGATCAGATCAGACTTAAAATGAGTACAACAAGAGGGCCACGATATTCCCTTCTCCACGTGGTCTGTGTGGTCAGCAATTAAAACTGTACTGGAGTCATTCCACAGTGAGAGGAGGAGGAGGAGTTTCAGGATGACGTAGGAAAGTTTAATATTCAGGAGTCTGATGATCAAGAAAGTGAACCATCACAGTCTAGCTTAAAACAGCGGGAGAAACAGGAAACTATATATTGTAAGCACCAAAGTGGCCACCCCCATCTCAGTCTTATGAATTTTTGGAATGGGAGGCTGAGACATGTCTTGCCACTCCCAATGTTGCATACCCTGCCATTAACTATGGTGAAGGGAAGTTTCAGACTTGACCAACAGCCAATTATGGTGAGGGAATGATCCAGGCTTGTTCCCCTGTTAATTATGGTAGAGGAACAGCCCAAATACAAATTATGGCTTAGGGACAATCCAGGTATCCATTCCCCAGTCATGAGAAATGGGGGATTTGGATGCTTGGCAGTTTCCATTAATTATTTTGCCAGCTGAGGAGTCCAGAGAACCAGCTCAAGCACACTGGGAGCCATTTTCTTTTAAAATATTAAAAAACTTAAAGCAGTCAATTGGACAATATGGGCCAAACTCTTCTTATGTTCATTCCTTATTACAACCTGTGGGGCCGGGCGCGGTGGCTCACACCTGTAATCCCAGCACTTTGGGAGGCCGAGGCGGGCGGATCACAAGGTCAGGAGATCGAGACCACGGTGAAACCCCGTCTCTACTAAAAATACAAAAAAAAAAAAAAATTAGCCAGGTGCAGTTGTGGGCGCCTGTAGTCCCAGCTACTCGGGAGGCTGAGGCAGGAGAATGGCGTGAACCCGGGAGGCGGAGCTTGCAGTGAGCCGAGATCGTGCCACTGCACTCCAGCCTGGGCGACAGAGCGAGACTCCGTCTCAAAACAAACAAACAAACAAACAACCTGTGGCTTATAACTGGTGCTTAATACCTACGGATTGTGAGTCATTAACCCGACCCACCCTGCCCCCACTCACTTTCTCCAATTTAAATCCTTTTGGACAGATGAAGCAACAAATCAGGCATACAGAAATGATCAAGCCCAACCTCCCATTAATATTACATCTGATCAATTGCTTGGAATTGGACAGGCATGGGGTACTCTAAACCATCAGACGCTAATGGGTGATGAGGCTGTTGATCAGCTCAGAACTATATGCCTAAGAACCTGGGGAAAAAAAATTCACGACCCTGGTACACTTATTCTTCTTTTAACTCAGTTCAACAGGTTCCAAGGAAGCCTTATTCAGATTTTATCGCCCATTTGCAAGACATGACTCAAAAGGCCATTTTGGATTATCATGCCAGGAAAGTGATCATTCAGCTGCTTGCTTGTGAAAATGCCAATACAGAATGTCAGGTAGCAATTAGACTTATTAAGGGAGAGGCAGAACAAAATTGCACTTATTGGGTATACATTCCCACCACTGAATTGGCCTGTTACATAGTTAGACTACCTGGTGGAGGTTTATGTTAATGACAGTGTCTGGATGCCTGGACCAACAGATAACTGAAGTCCTACTCATCTAGAGGGGGAAGGAATGTTAATGAATGTTTCTATTGGTTATCACTTTCCTCCCATCTGCCTGAGGCCAGCAGCAGGATGTTTAAATTATGACTAACAAAGTTGGATGTTTTATGTCCCTACACATAATCGATCAAAAGCCTCCTTTCTTGCAATCATTGGAAGAACAGTTCAATCTTTGGACACTATTAAATGCTTAGAGCATGGCTATGCTATGACACATTGCCAGATTAATAAATTTAAACCTGATAAGAAGCCCTGCCTTAGGCAGGCTACTAAACGGTCTTGAAAGCTAGAGGTGCTAACCTGGGAAGATTGAAATGTAAACTGCTGCAGTACTGCAAAATAATTCTGATGGAATTGTCATTGATTGGGCCCCTAGGGGATGCTTTGCAGTAAATTGTGCTGGACAGCACAAAGATTGTAGAGAGACTCTTTTGCAAACGATTACCCAGATAATGTAACAAAATTATACAGAAGAATTAAAACAAATTACCCCAGTAAGTGGGAAGAGAATAGTATGGTTTCTACAAACCCAAAAATGGTTGATCCAATTATAAGTCTGGAATATCCAGAATTACGGAAATTAATGATTGTTCAAACATCAATTCGGATTTGGGAAGGAGAATATAAAACAGAAACCCATAGTAAAAACTTCAATTTGTTGTAGCTAGGACCTCTAATCAGACGGTCCCATTGCAGAGTTGTGTTAGGCCTCCTTTTAAGTTGGCAGTGGAAAAAATTAATATCCTACCTAACTCTCGAACCATATCATACCTCAACTGTCATCTGTTTACCTGCATTAATTCTACCTTTAATAAAGATAATAACATTTTACTCATTCAGACCAGAGAAGGAGTCTGGATACCTGTTTCTCTCAATAGACCTTGGACGGCCTTCTCCTCCATACATATTATCACTGAAGTACTAAAAAGAATATTTAATAGATCAGAGAGACTCATATTTACTTTAATAGTTGTGATCATGGACCTTAGAGCCATCACAGCTACTGCTGCTGCTGGTGGTGTTGCTTTGCACTCTTCTATTCAAACTGAGGGCTTTGTGGATAGCTGGCAGAAAAATTCTTCTAAGCTTTGGAATTCCCAAAGCCAAATAGACGAAAAATTGACAAATAAAATTAATGATCACCTTCAACAGTAATTTGGATGAGAGATTAGGTTGTGAGCTTAGAGCATAGAATTCAAATGCAATGTGGTTGGAATATTTCTGAGTTTTGTATTACTCCTAGCTCTTATAATGCCACTGAGCACCATTGGGAGATGAATGGATATCACCTAAAGGAAAAGAAGGTAATTTAGCACTATATATTCCTAAACTGAAAAAACAAGTTTTTGTGGCTTTTCAGGCTCATCTCACCCTGTTGCATGGAGCTATATTGTTGCTGGAGCCACTGATGGCGTTTCTAATACCAATCCTTTAAAGTGGATTAAAACCACAGGTGTATCAACAATTGCAAATTTTATTTTGGTTTTTGTCTGTTTATGCTGTTTGTTTCTAGTCTACAGATGAGGACAGTGCCTTGGAAGAGAAGCCAGACACCGTGAATAAGCCATGATACCAATGGTGGTTATTATTCCAAAAAATATTAATAAAGACAAAAAAGGGGGACATGTGGGAAAGAGAGTTTCTGGGGTGCCAGATGAGTTGGTCTGCCCCATGTGAGACACCCATGGGATGCCATGGGTAGCCTCTGAGAAGAAGTCTCCTTACCACCTTCATGTCTTTATGTCCTGAGAGCACAACCACTCAGTGGCAATCCACAGGTTGCTCAGGGAGATAACACTCCCTTCAAGCCATAAAGTATAGTCAAACATCTTGGCTCCTCCTGAAATCCACTCCCACCTGTTTCAGTACTAAGCTAAGACCTCAAGTAGTTTAGGCGTATGCTTTTGCTCAAGGAGATTCACAGAAACTGCCACTGCTATACATCTTATTGAATGACTCACGAATTCTTCTTCACTGATTAATCCTTTTCCTCATCCCTTTCTCTCCCTCCCTTCTGCCCTAAGAACATAGACCTTGTAAATCAATGAATTGGGCGGAGCCTGAGAGTTCTGGGTTGTGAGCCAGCTTCTGAGGCTCCAGTCCACTGGACCCACCTTTGAAATCCTTATTCTGTCTCTTTCTAACTCTTTTGTCACTGCCATACTCTGGGTACCTGCTGTGTAGTGTGGGGTTGGTTTCACCAACAGGAAACACTTTTTATCTGGAGAATCTACAAAGGGACATTTGGGAGACAATTGCAGGGTATGGGGGAAAACTGAATATCCCAAGATGAAAACTAGAAAGAAGCTACCTGTGAAACAGTTTTGTGAGATCTGGATTCATCTTGCAGATTTAATCCATTCTTTTCATTCAACAGAATGTAACACATTTTGGAGAATCCATGATGGATCATTTTGGAGTCTTGAGGCCTAGGGGAGAAACAGAATCTCCCCAGATAAAAGTTGGAAAGAAGCTGTATGTGAAACTTCTTTCTAATGTGTGGATTCATCTCACAGAGTTAAACTTTTCTTATGATACAGCAGATTAAAAACACACTTGTGAGATTATCTGCAAAGGAATATTTGGGATCCCATTGAGGCCTATGGAGAAAAATCAAATATTCCCAGGTAAAAACTAGAAATAAGCTATATGTAAAACTGCTTTGTGATGTGTGGACTCCTCTCACAGAGTTACAACTTTCTTATGATTCAGCAGGTTGGAAACACTCTTTTTGGAGAATCTGTGAAGGGACATCCATGAGCCCATCAGAGGGACATGTGTGAGCCCATTGAGGCCAGTATGAAAAATGGAATTTCCCAAGGTAAAAACTACGAAGAAGCTATCTGTAAAATAGCTTTCTGGTTTGTGGATTCGTCTCACAGAGATAAACATGTCTGTGTTTCAGCAGGTTGGTAACACTGTGTTTGGAGTATCTGCAAAGGGACATTTTGAAGCACATTGAAATCTGTGGGAAAAACCTTATATCCACAGGTAAAAATTAAAAAGACGCTATCAGTGGAACTGCTTTGTGAAGTGTTGATTCATCTCAAATAATTAAATGTTTCTTTTGATTCAGCAAGTTGGAAGTACTCTTCTTTGGGGATCTGCAAACAGATATTAGGGAGCCCACTGAAGCTCCTAAGGAAAAACTGACTATTTCCAGGTAAACAGTAGAAAGAAGCTATCTGTGAAACTGCTTTGTGATATGTGGATTCATCTCACAATGTTAAATGTTTCTTTTGATTTAGCAGGTTGGAATCATTCTTTATGTAGAATGTGCAATGGGATATTGGGGAGCCCATTTATGCCCTTTGGGACAAACTGAATATCCCCAGATAAAAACCAGAAAGAAGCTCTGTGAAGCTGCTTTGTGGTGTGTATATTCATCTCAAAGTGTTAAACCACTCTTTGTTTCAGCAGGTTTGGACAATCCTTTTTGGAGAATCTGTGAAGGGATATTTTGGAGCCCATTGAAGCCTAACGAGAAAAATCCAATATTCTGAGGTAAAAACTAGAAAGAAGCTATCTGTGGAACTGCTTTGTGGTGTGTGGATTCTATATCTTCAGGTAACTACTTGAATGATGCTATATGAGAAACTGTTTTGTGATGTGTGTATTAATGTCACAGAGTTAAAACTTTTTTTTTTGATTCACCAGTTTGGATAAACTCTTTTTGGAGATTCTGAGAAGGAACATTTGGGCGTCCATTGAGGGCCTAGGGGAAAAACAGAATATCTCCAGGTAAAAACTAGAAAGAAGCTATCTGTAAAACTGCTTTGTGATGTGTGGATTCATCTCACAGAGTGAAGCCTTTCTGTTGATTCATGAGATTAGAAACGCTCTTTTGAGAGAATGTGTAAAGGGACATTTATGAGCCCATTGAGGACTATGGGAAAAAACAGAATGTCCCAAGGTAAAAACTAGAAAGAAGCTATCTGGGAAACTGCTTTGTGATGTGTGGATTCATATCTGACAATTAAACATTTCTTTTGATTCAGCAGGTTCAAAACACTGTTTTTTGAGACTCTGGGAAGGGACATTTGGGAGCCCATTGTAGCCTGAAAGGAAAAACTGAATATCCCCAGGTAAAAACTAGAAAGAAACTCTCTGAGAAACTGCTTTGTGATGTGTGGATTCATCTCACATATTTAAACCTTTCTTTTAATTCAGCAGATTGGAAACACACTTTTTGGAGAATCTCTGAATGGACTTTGGTAGCCCATTGAGGTCTATAAGGTAAAGAAAGTCGAATATTCCTAGATAATAATTAGAAAGAAGCTATCTGTTAAATTGCTTTGTGATGTGTAGATTCATCTCACAGAATTATACCTTTCCTTTGATTCAACAGGTTGCAAACACACTTTTTCAAGAATCTGTGTAGGGACATTGGGAGCCCATTGAAGCCAGTAAAGAAAAACTGAATATCCCCAGATAAAAACTAGAAAGAAACTATCTGTGAAAATGCTTTGTGATGGTTAGATTCATCTTACAGAGTTAAAACTTTCTTTTGATTCAGCAGGTTTGGACACACTCTTTTTGGAGAATCTGTGATGCTGCATTTGGGAGCCCATTTAGGCCTCTGAAGAAAAACTGAATATTTCCAGATAAAAACTAGAAAGATGTTATCAGTCAAACTGCTTTTGATGTGCAAATTCATCTCACAGAGTTAAAACTTTCCTTTCAATCAACACTTTGAAAAAACTTTTTGGAGAATCTTAGACAGACACCTTGGAGCCCATTGTTGCCCATGCATAAAAACAGAATATCCAAAACGTTAAAACTAGAAATCAGATATCTGATGAACTGTTTTTTCGATGTGTGGATTTATCCCTTTCTTTTGATTCAGCACATTGGAAACTCTCCTTTAGGAGAATATGCGAAGGGATATTAGAGAGAGATTTGTGGCCCATCAAGATAAACCAAATATTTTCAGATAAAAACTATAAGGAAGCTATCTGTGAAACTGCTTTGTGGTGTGTGGATTCATCCCACAGAGCTAAACCTGTCTTTCGATTCAGAAGATTGGAAACACTCTTTTTGGAGAATCTGTGAAGTGACATTTTGGAGCCCTTTTAGGCTTATGGAGAGAAACAGAATATCTTCAGGGAAAAGCTAGAATGATGCCATATGAAAAACTGTTTTGTGATGTGTGGATTAATCTCATAGAGATAGACTTTTCTTTTGAAAAAACTCTTTTTGAAAAATCTCTTTTTGGAGATTCTGCAAAGGGACATTTGGGCACCCATTGAGGACCAAGGGGAAAAACAGAATATTCCCAGGTAAAAACTAGAAACTAGAAAGAAGCTTTCTGTGAAACTGCTTTGTGATGTGTGGATTCATCTCACATACTAAACCTTTCTTTTAATTCAACAGGTTGGAAACACTCTTTTTGGAGAATCTGTGAGTGAACATTTGGAAGCCTATTGAGGTCCAAGGGGAAAAACAAAATATTCCCAGGTAAAATCTAGAAAGAATCTGTCTGTGAAACTGTTTTGTGATGTGTGAATTCATCTCAGAGAGTTACAACTTTCTTTTGATTCAGAATGTTGGAAACACTGTGTTTGAAGAACTGCAAAGGGAAATTTGGGAGCCCTTTGAGGCTTATGGGGAAAAAACCACATATTCCAAGATATAAACAAAAAAAGAAGCTATCTGTGAAACTCCTTTGTGATTTGTGGATTAATCTCATATACATAAAACTTTATTTTGATTTAGCAGGTTGGAAACACTCCTTTTGGAGAATGTGCAAAAAGATATGTGGGTACCCATTGAGTCCTATAAGGAAAAATAGAACACTCCAGACAAAAACCAGAAAGAAACTATTTGTGAAACTGCTTTTTAGCTTGTGAATTGATCTCACAGAGTTGAACTTTTCTTTTGATCTTGCACGTTGAAAACTATCTCTTTGTAGAGTCTGTGAAGGGACATATGGAAGCCCATTCAGGCCTATTCGAAAAAACAAATATCCCCAGATAAAATACTAGAAAGAAGACATCTGTGAAGTGGTCTTGTGATGTATGGATTCGTCTAATCCTGCTAAACCTTTCTTTTGAATCAGCAGGTTGGAAAAACTTTCTTGGGAGAATCTGTGAAGGGACATTTTTGAGTCCAGTGGGGCCTATGGGAGAACCTGAATATCTCCAGAGAAAAACTAGAAAGTATCTGTCTGTGGAATGGCTTTGAGATGTGTAGATTCATCTTGCAGGGTTAAAACTTTGTATTGAAGCAGAAGGTTGGACACACTATTTTTGGAGAATCTGCAAAGGGACATTTGGGATCCCTTTGAGACATATAAAAATAAACAGAATATCTATAGATAAAAACCAGAAAGAAGCTATCTGTGAAACTGCTTTGTGATGTGTGTGTTCATCTGACAGCGTTAAACCTTTGGTTTCATTCAGCAGATTGTAAACACTCTTTTTGTGGAATCTGTGAAGCCACATATGGGAGCCCTTTTTGGCCTACAGTGAAAAACAAAATATCCCAAAATAAAAACTAGAAAGAAGCTAGCTGTGAAACTGATTTGTGATGTATGGATTCATCTCACAGAGTTTAACCTTTCTGTTGGTTCAGCAGGTTGGAAAAACTCTTATTGAAGAACTGGCAAAGGGACATTTAGAAGCCCATTGAGGCCTGTGGGGAAAAAATCTCATATCCCCAGACAAAAAGAAGAAAGAAACTATCTGTGAAATTGCTTTGTGTTGTGTGGATTCATATCACAGGATTAAACCTTTGTTTTCATTCAGCAGGTTAGAAAAACTATTTTTGGAGAGTCAGTGATGAGACACTCAGGAGACTACTGAGGCCTATGGTGAAAAACCCAATATCCCCAGGTAAAAACTAGAAAGAAGCTATCTGTGAAACTCCTTTGTGATGTGTGGATTCATCTCACAGAGTTAAACCTTTTCTTGATTCAGCATATTGAAAACAATTTTTTTGGAGAAACTGAGAAGGGACATTTGGGAGCCCTTTGAGTCCTATGGGGAAAAACCGAATATCCCTAGGTGAAAACTAGAAAGAAGCTATCTGTGAAGTTGCTTTGTGATGTGTGGATTAGTCTCACAGAGTTAAACCTTTCTTTTGGCTCAGCAGGTTGGAAACATTCTTTTTGTAGTATCCACAAAGGAGCAACTGAAAGCCCATTTAGGCCTATTGGGAAAAAACGAATATCCTCACATTAAACCTAGAAAGAAGCTATATGTGAAACTGCTTTTTACCGTGTGGATTCATCTCAGAGTGTCAAAACTTTCTTTTGATTCAACAGGTCAGATATACGCTTTTTGGAGAATCTGCAAAGGGACATTTTGGAGCCCATTTAGGCATATTATGAAAACAATATTCCCAGATAAAAACTAGAAGGAAACTATCTGTGAAAGTGCTTCGTGATTTCAGGATTCATCTCACAGAGTTAAAACTTTCTTTTGATTCAGCAGCTTGGAAACACTGTTTTTTGAGAATCTGTGAAGGGATATTTTAAAGCTAATTGAGGCCTATGGGGAAAAGGAGAGTATCCCCAGATAAAAACTAGAAAGAAGCTATCTGTGAAACTGCTTTGTTATATGTGGATTCATCTCACAGAGTTAAAAGTTTCTTTTGATTCTGCAAGTTGGAAACACTCTTTTAAAAATATCTGTGAAGTGACATTTGTGAGTCCTTTGAGGCCTGTGAGGAAAATCTGGATATCCCCAGATACGAACTTGAAAGAAACTATCTGTGAAACCGTTTTGTGATATCTGGATTTATGTCACGGAATTAAAATTTTATTTTGATACAGTGGGTCAGAAACTTTTTTTTTGAGAGTCTGTGATGGGACATTTGGGAGTCCTTTGAGGCCTATGGTGGAAAACCAAATATCCCCAGATGAAAACTAGAAATAAGCTATTTATGAAACTGCTTTGTGACTTGCGGATTCATTTCACAGATTAAAACTTTCTTTTGATTCAGTAGGTTGAAAACACTCTTTTTGGAGAATCAGCGAAGGAACATTTGTGAGCCCATTGAGGCCTATTGGGAAAAACAGAATATCTCTAGATAGAAACTAGAAAGAAGCTATCTGTGAAACTACTTTGTGATGTATGGATTCAATTCACAGAGTTAAAAGTTCCTTTTGATTCAGCAGGCTGGAAACAGTAGACATTTGGTAGCCAATTGAGGTCTAAGAAGAAAAACCGAATTTCCCAGATAACCTAAAAAGAATCAATATGTGAAACTTCTTTTTCGTGTGTGGATTCATCTCACAGACTTAAACCTTTATTTTCATTCAACAGATTGTAAATATTCCTTTTATGAAATCTGCAGAGGCACACACAGGAGCCCATTGAGCCCTGTGGTGAAAAACAAAATACCCCAGAAAAAACTAGGAAGAAGTTATCTGTGAAACTGGTTTGTGATGTGTGGATTCCTCTCACAGAGTTAAATCTTTCTTTTGATACACAGGTTGGACAAAGTCTTATTGGAGAATTGACGAAGGGACATTTCACAGCCAATTGATGCCTATGGGGAAAAAACAAATATCCCCAGATGAAAAGAAGAAAGAAACTATCTGTGAAACTGCTTTATGATGGGTGGATTCATCTCATAGGTTTAAACATTTCCTTTGATTCAGCAGGCTGGAAGCACTCTTTGTGGAAAATCTGCAACAGGACATTTGGGAGCCATCTGCAGCTTATGGGAAAAAAATAACCACAGGAAAAAACTCAAAAGAAGCTATCTGTGAAACTACTTTGTGATGTAGGGATTCACCTCACAAAGTTAAATTTTTTGTTTGATTCAACAGGTTGGAAACATGCTTTTTGGAGAATGTGAAAGAAGATATTTGCTAGCTCATTGAAGCCTCTGGGAAAAAACAAATACCCCAAGATAAAAACTAGAAAGAAGTTATCTGTGAAACTGCTTTGTGTTGTGCAGATTCATCTCACAGTTAAACCGTTCTTTTCATCCAGCAGGTTGAAAACACCCTTTTTGAAGAATCTGTGAAGGAACATTTGGGAGCCTATTGAGGCCAAAGGAAAAAAGAATATCCCCAGGTGAAAACTAGAAAGAAGTTATATGAAAGACTGCTTTGTGATGTGTGGATTCATCTCACAGAGGTAAAAGGTTGTTTTCATTCAGAAGGTTGGAAACACACTTTTGGGAGAATCTGTGATTTGACATTTTGGAACCCATTTAGGCCTAGGTGGAAAAATGGAATATCCCCAGATAAAAACTAGAAAAAAGCTGTCTATGAAACAGGTTAGTGAAGTGTGCATTCATCTCACAGAATTAAAACTTTCCCTTAATTCAACTGGTTGAAGAAACTCTTTTTGGAGAATCTATGAAGCGATATTTGTAAGTCCATAGAGGCCTATGGAGAAAAACAGCATATCTCAAGATAAAACCTAGAAAGAAGCAATCTTTGAACTGATTTTGTGATGTGTAGATTCATCTAACAGAGGTAAAACTTTCTTTTGATTCAGCAGGTAAGAAATACTCATTTAGAAGAAACTGTGAAGAGACAATTGGTAGCCCACTGAGGCCTATAGGGAAAACAAGAAAATCCCCAGATAAAAACTAAAAAGAAGCTTTCATTGAAACTACTTTGTGATTTGTTGATTCATCTAATAGATTTAAACCTTTCTTTTGATTCATCAGGTTGGAAATACTCTCTTTGGAGAAGCTGCAAAGGGACATTTGGGAGCCCATTGAACTCTTGAGAAAAACTGACTATACCTGGATACAAGCTAGAAAGAAGCTATCGGTGAAACTTCTTTGTGATATATGAATTAATCTCACAGAGGTAAAGCTTACTTATGATTCATGAGTTTGGAAACACTTATTTTGAGGAATCAGTGAATGGGCATTTGGGAACCAATTGAGGCCATTGGGAAAAATGAACATATCCACAGATAAAAGCTAGAAAGAAGCTATCTGTGAAACTGCTTTTTGATGTGTGGATTCATGTCACAGAAATAAACCTTTATTTTGATTCAGCAGTTTGGAAACACTCTTTTTGAAGAATATCTGAAAGGACATTTTGGAGCCCATTGTGGCCTAAGGAGAAAAACTGATTATCCCCAGATGAAAACTAGAGATGAGTTATCTTTGAAACTGATTTCTGATATGCAGATTCAAGTCACAGAGTTAAATTTTTCTTTTCTTTTTTTTTTTTTTTTAATTTATTTATTATTATTATACTTTAAGTTGTAGGGTACATGTGCATAACGTGCAGGTTTGTTACATATGTATACTTGTGCCTTGTTGCTGTGCTGCACCCATCAACTCATCATTTACATCAGGTATAACTCCCAATGCAATCCCTCCCCCCTCCCCCCTCGCCCTTCCCCCCTCCCCCCTCCCCATGATAGGCCCCGGTGTGTGATGTTCCCCTTCCTGAGTCCGAGTGATCTCATTGTTCAGTTCCCACCTATGAGTGAGAACATGCGGTGTTTGGTTTTCTGTTCTTGTGATAGTTTGCTAAGAATGATGGTTTCCAGCTGCATCCATGTCCCTACAAAGGACACAAACTCATCCTTTTTGATGGCTGCATAGTATTCCATGGTGTATATGTGCCACATTTTCTTAATCCAATCTGTCACTGATGGACATTTGGGTTGATTCCAAGTCTTTGCTATTGTGAATAGTGCCGCAATAAACATACGTGTGCATGTGTCTTTATAGCAGCATAATTTATAATCCTTTGGGTATATACCCAGTAATGGGATGGCTGGGTCATATGGTACATCTAGTTCTAGATCCTTGAGGAATCGCCATACTGTTTTCCATAATGGTTGAACTAGTTTACAATCCCACCAACAGTGTAAAAGTGTTCCTATTTCTCCACATCCTCTCCAGCACCTGTTGTTTCCTGACTTTTGAATGATCGCCATTCTAACTGGTGTGAGATGGTATCTCATTGTGGTTTTGATTTGCATTTCTCTGATGGCCAGTGATGATGAGCATTTTTTCATGTGTCTGTTGGCTGTATGAATGTCTTCTTTTGAGAAATGTCTGTTCATATCCTTTGCCCACTTTTGGATGGGGTTGTTTGTTTTTTTCTTGTAAATTTGTTTGAGTTCTTTGTAGGTTCTGGATATTACCCCTTTGTCAGATGAGTAGATTGCAAAAATTTTCTCCCATTCTGTAGGTTGCCTGTTCACTCTGATGGTAGTTTCTTTTGCTGTGCAGAAGCTCTTTAGTTTAATGAGATCCCATTTGTCAATTTTGGCTTTTGCTGCCGTTGCTTTTGGTGTTTTAGACATGAAGTCTTTGCCCATGCCTATGTCCTGAATGGTACTACCTAGGTTTTCCTCTAGGATTTTTATGGTGTTAGGTCTAACATTTAAGTCTCTAATCCATCTTGAATTAATTTTCGTATAAGGAGTAAGGAAAGGATCCAGTTTCAGCTTTCTACTTACGGCTAGCCAATTTTCCCAGCACCATTTATTAAATAGGGAATCCTTTCCCCATTTCTTGTTTCTCTCAGGTTTGTCAAAGATCAGATGGCTGTAGATGTGTGGTATTATTTCTGAGGACTCTGTTCTGTTCCATTGGTCTATATCTCTGTTTTGGTACCAGTACCATGCTGTTTTGGTTACTGTAGCTTTGTAGTATAGTTTGAAGTCAGGTAGCGTGATGCCTCCAGCTTTGTTCTTTTGACTTAGGATTGTCTTGGAGATGCGGGCTCTTTTTTGGTTCCATATGAACTTTAAAGCAGTTTTTTCCAATTCCGTGAAGAAACTCGTTGGTAGCTTGATGGGGATGGCATTGAATCTATAAATAACCTTGGGCAGTATAGCCATTTTCACGATATTGATTCTTCCTATCCATGAGCATGGTATGTTCTTCCATTTGTTTGTGTCCTCTTTGATTTCACTGAGCAGTGGTTTGTAGTTCTCCTTGAAGAGGTCCTTTACATCCCTTGTAAGTTGGATTCCTAGGTATTTTATTCTCTTTGAAGCAATTGTGAATGGAAGTTCATTCCTGATTTGGCTCTCTGTTTGTCTGTTACTGGTGTATAAGAATGCTTGTGATTTTTGCACATTAATTTTGTATCCTGAGACTTTGCTGAAATTGCTTATCAGCTTAAGGAGATTTTGGGCTGAGACAATGGGGTTTTCTAAATATACAATCATGTCATCTGCAAACAGGGACAATTTGACTTCTTCTTTTCCTAACTGAATACCCTTGATTTCTTTCTCTTGCCTAATTGCCCTAGCCAGAACTTCCAACACTATGTTGAATAGGAGTGGTGAGAGAGGGCATCCCTGTCTTGTGCCAGTTTTCAAAGGGAATTTTTCCAGTTTTTGCCCATTCAGTATGATATTGGCTGTGGGTTTGTCATAGATAGCTCTTATTATTTTGAGGTACGTTCCATCAATACCGAATTTATTGAGCGTTTTTAGCATGAAGGGCTGTTGAATTTTGTCAAAAGCCTTTTCTGCATCTATTGAGATAATCATGTGGTTCTTGTCTTTGGTTCTGTTTATATGCTGGATTATGTTTATTGATTTGCGAATGTTGAACCAGCCTTGCATCCCAGGGATGAAGCCCACTTGATCATGGTGGATAAGCTTTTTGATGTGTTGCTGAACCCGGTTTGCCAGTATTTTATTGAGGTTTTTTGCATCGATGTTCATCAGGGATATTGGTCTAAAATTCTCTTTTTTTGTTGTGTCTCTGCCAGGCTTTGGTATCAGAATGATGTTGGCCTCATAAAATGAGTTAGGGAGGATTCCCTCTTTTTCTATTGATTGGAATAGTTTCAGAAGGAATGGTACCAACTCCTCCTTGTACCTCTGGTAGAATTCAGCTGTGAATCCATCTGGTCCTGGACTTTTTTTGGTTGGTAGGCTATTAATTATTGCCTCAATTTCAGAGCCTACTATTGGTCTATTCAGGGATTCAACTTCTTCCTGGTTTAGTCTTGGAAGAGTGTAAGTGTCCAGGAAATTATCCATTTCTTCTAGATTTTCCAGTTTATTTGCGTAGAGGTGTTTATAGTATTCTCTGATGATAGTTTGTATTTCTGTGGGGTCGGTGGTGATATCCCCTTTATCATTTTTAATTGCGTAGATTTGATTCTTCTCTCTTTTCTTCTTTATTAGTCTGGCTAGTGGTCTGTCAATTTTGTTGATCTTTTCAAAAAACCAACTCCTAGATTCATTGATTTTTTGGAGAGTTTTTTGTGTCTCTATCTCCTTCAGTTCTGCTCTGATCTTAGTTATTTCTTGCCTTCTGCTAGCTTTCGAATGTGTTTGCTCTTGTTTCTCTAGCTCTTTTAATTGTGATGTTAGAGTGTCAATTTTAGATCTTTCCTGCTTTCTCTTGTGGGCATTTAGTGCTATAAATTTCCCTCTACACACTGCTTTAAATGTGTCCCAGAGATTCTGGTATGTTGTATCTTTGTTCTCATTGGTGTCAAAGAACATCTTTATTTCTGCCTTCATTTCGTTATGTACCCAGTAGTCATTCAGGAGCAGGTTGTTCAGTTTCCATGTAGTTGAGCGGTTTTGATTGAGTTTCTTAGTCCTGAGTTCTAGTTTGATTGCACTGTGGTCTGAGAGACAGTTTGTTATAATTTCTGTTCTTGTACATTTGCTGAGGAGTGCTTTACTTCCAATTACATGGTCAATTTTGGAGTAAGTACGATGTGGTGCTGAGAAGAATGTATATTCTGTTGATTTGGGGTGGAGAGTTCTGTAGATGTCTATTAGGTCTGCTTGCTGCAGAGATGAGTTCAATTCCTGGATATCCTTGTTAACTTTCTGTCTCGTTGATCTGTCTAATGTTGACAGTGGAGTGTTGAAGTCTCCCATTATTATTGTATGGGAGTCTAAGTCTCTTTGTAAGTCTCTAAGGACTTGCTTTATGAATCTGGGTGCTCCTGTATTCGGTGCATATATATTTAGGATAGTTAGCTCTTCCTGTTGAATTGATCCCTTTACCATTATGTAATGGCCTTCTTTGTCTCTTTTGATCTTTGATGGTTTAAAGTCTGTTTTATCAGAGACTAGTATAGCAACCCCCGCTTTTTTTTGTTCTCCATTTGCTTGGTAAATCTTCCTCCATCCCTTTATTTTGAGCCTATGTATGTCTCTGCGTGTGAGATGGGTCTCCTGAATACAGCAGACTGATGGGTCTTGACTCTTTATCCAGTTTGCCAGTCTGTGTCTTTTAATGGGAGCATTTAGTCCATTTACATTTAAGGTTAAGATTGTTATGTGTGAACTTGATCCTGCCATTATGATATTAACTGGTTATTTTGCTCGTTAGTTGATGCAGTTTCTTCCTAGCCTCGATGGTCTTTACATTTTGGCATGTTTTCGCAATGGCTGGTACCGGTTGTTCCTTTCCATGTTGAGTGCTTCCTTCAGGATCTCTTGTAAGGCAGGCCTAGTGGTGACAAAATCTCTAAGCATTTGCTTATCTGTAAAGGATTTTATTTCTCCTTCACTTATGAAACTTAGTTTGGCTGGATATGAAATTCTGGGTTTAAAATTCTTTTCTTTAAGAATGTTGAATATTGGCCCCCACTCTCTTCTGGCTTGGAGAGTTTCTGCCGAGAGATCTGCTGTTAGTCTGATGGGCTTCCCTTTGTGGGTAACCCGACCTTTCTCTCTGGCTGCTCTTAAGATTTTTTCCTTCATTTCAACTTTGATGATTCTGGCAATTATGTGTCTTGGAGTTGCTCTTCTCGAGGAGTATCTTTGTGGCGTTCTCTGTATTTCCTGGATTTGAATGTTGGCCTGCCCTACTAGGTTGGGGAAGTTCTCCTGGATGATATCCTGAAGAGTGTTTTCCAACTTGGTTCCATTTTCCCCCTCACTTTCAGGCACCCCAATCAGACGTAGATTTGGTCTTTTTACATAATCCCATACTTCTTGCAGGCTTTGTTCATTTATTTTTCTTCTTTTTTCTTTTGGTTTCTCTTCTCGCTTCATTTCATTCATTTGATCCTCAATCGCTGATACTCTTTCTTCCAGTTGATCGAGTCGGTTACTGAAGCTTGTGCATTTGTCACGTATTTCTCGTGTCATGGTTTTCATCTCTTTCATTTCGTTTAGGACCTTCTCTGCATTAATTACTCTAGCCATCAATTCTTCCACTTTTTTTTCAAGATTTTTAGTTTCTTTGCGCTGGGTACGTAATTCCTCCTTTAGCTCTGAGAAATTTGATGGACTGAAGCCTTCTTCTCTCATCTCGTCAAAGTCATTCTCCGTCCAGCTTTGATCCGTTGCTGGCGATGAGCTGCGCTCCTTTGCCGGGGGAGATGCGCTCTTATTTTTTGAATTTCCAGCTTTTCTGCCCTGCTTTTTCCCCATCTTTGTGGTTTTATCTGCCTCTGGTCTTTGATGATGGTGATGTACTGATGGGGTTTTGGTGTAGGTGTCCTTCCTGTTTGATAGTTTTCCTTCTAACAGTCAGGACCCTCAGCTGTAGGTCTGTTGGAGATTGCTTGAGGTCCACTCCAGACCCTGTTTGCCTGGGTATCAGCAGCAGAGGCTGCAGAAGATAGAATATTTCTGAACAGCGAGTGTACCTGTCTGATTCTTGCTTTGGAAGCTTCCTCTCAGGGGTGTACTCCACCCTGTGAGGTGTGGGGTATCAGAGTGCCCCTAGTGGGGGATGTCTCCCAGTTAGGCTGCTCAGGGGTCAGGGACCCACTTGAGCAGGGAGTCTGTCCCTTCTCAGATCTCAACCTCCGTGTTGGGAGATCCACTGCTCTCTTCAAAGCTGTCAGACAGAGTCGTTTGCGTCTGCAGAGTTTTCTGCTGCTTTTGTTGTTGTATAGTTGTGCCCTGTCCCCAGAGGTGGAGTCTACAGAGACAGGCAGGTTTCCTTGAGCTGCTGTGAGCTCCACCCAGTTCAAGCTTCCCAGCGGCTATGTTTACCTACTTAAGCCTCGGCAATGGCGGGCGCCCCTCCCCCAGCCTCGCTGCTGCCTTGCCGGTAGATCACAGACTGCTGTGCTAGCAATGAGGGAGGCTCTGTGGGTGTGGGACCCTCCCGGCCAGGCGTGGGATATGATCTCCTGGTGTGCCTGTTTGCTTAAAGCGCAGTATTGGGGTGGGAGTTACCCGATTTTCCAGGTGTTGTGTGTCTCAGTTCCCCTGGCTAGGAAAAGGGATTCCCTTCCCCCTTGCGCTTCCCAGGTGAGGCAATGCCTCGCCCTGCTTCAGCTCTCGCTGGTCGGGCTGCAGCAGCTGACCAGCACCGATCCTTCGGCACTCCCCAGTGAGATGAACCCAGTACCTCAGTTGAAAATGCAGAAATCACCGGTCTTCTGTGTCGCTCGCGCTGGGAGTTGGAGACTGGAGCTGTTCCTATTCGGCCATCTTGCTCCGCCCTCCCTAAATTTTTCTTTTCATTCAGCAGTTTGGAAACACTCTTTTAGTAGAATGTGCGAAGGAACATTTGGGAACTCATTGGGCCTATGGGAGAAAACAGAATATCCCCCGATAAAAACTAAAAAGAAGCAATCTCTGAAACTGCTCTGTGATATCTGAATTTATCTCAAAGAGTTTAACATTTCTTTTGATTCAGAGAGTTGGAAACACTGTTTTCAAAGAAAATTTGAAGGGACATTTGGGAGCCCACTGAGGCCTGGAGGAAAAACTGAATATCCCCAGATAAGGTCTAGAAATAAGCTAACTGTAAAATTACTTTCTGATGTATGCATTAATCTCACTTACTTAAAACTTTTTTTTGATTCAGTAGGTTGAAAACACTCATTTTGTAGGATCTGCAAATAAATATTTGGGAGCCCATTGAGGCCTATATAGGAAAACCAAATATTCCTAGATAAATATCAGGGTGTTAATTCAGCGTCATTTCACATAGGTTCTTTTCTATTTCCCTAAGTGTCAGCCTGTCTGAGAAATAAAGGGAAATAATTCAAAAGAGAGAAATTTTGAAGCTAGGTATCCGGGGCAGACATCACATGTTGGCAGATTCTCTTCTGCCCCACAAGCTGCAAAACCAGCAAGTTTTTATTAGTGATTTTCAAAGGGAAGGGAGTGTACCAATAGGGTGTGGGTCACAGAGATCACATGCTTCACAAGGTAATAAAATATTACAAAGCAAATGGAGGCAGGGCAAGATCACAGGACCGGGGCAAAACTAAAATTGCTAATGAAGTTTCAGGCATGCATTGTCATTGATAACATCTTATCAGGAGACAGAGTTTGAGAGCAGAAAACCAGTCTGATTAAAATTTACTAGGTGAGAATTTCCTCATCCTAATATGCCTAAGAGTGCTACAGGAGACCAGGGCTTATTTCATCCCTTGTCTGCAACCATAAAAGACAGACATTCCCAGAATGACATTTTAGAGACCTGCCCCTGGGAATGTGTTCCTTTTTCAGGGCTGTTCCTTGCTGAGAAAAAGATTTCAGTTATATTTCTCCTATTTGCTTCTGAAAGAAGAGAAATGTGGCTCTGTTCTGCCCGGATCTCAAGAAGCCAGATCTAATGGTTATCTCCCTTGTTCCCTGAACATCACTGTTATCCTGCTCTTTTTTCAAGGTGCCTAGATTTCATATTGCTTAAACGCAAATGTTTTATGAACAATTTGTGCAGCTAATGCCATCATCACAGGGTCCTGAGGTGGCATACATTCTCAGTTTACAAAGATGAACGGATTAAGACATTAAAGACAGGCATAGGAAATCATGAGAGTGTTGATTGGGGAAGTGATAAATGTCCATGCAATCTTCACAGTTCATGTTCAGAGATTGCAGTAAAGACAGGCACAAGAAATTATAAAAATATTAATTTGGGGAACTAATAAATGTCCATAAAATCTTCACAATTTATGTTCTTCTGCCATGGCTTCAGCTGGTCCCTCCGTTTGGTGTCTCTAACTTCCCACAACAGATAAAGACTAGAAAGATGCTATCTGTGAAACTGCTTTGGGATATGTGGATTCATCTCAAGAGTTAGAACTTTCTTTTGATTAAGCAAGTTGGAAACACTCTTTATGTAGAATCTGTGAAGGGACATTTGGGAGCCCATTGATGCCTAAGGTAAAAAACCAAATATACCTAGATAAAAAATAGAAGAAAGATATCTGTGAAATGCCCTTGTGATGTGTGGATTCATCTCACAGAGTTAAACCTTTCTTTTAACTCAGCAGATTGGAAACACTCTTTTCAGAGAATATGCAAAGGGACTGTTGGGAACCCATTGAGGTCTATGGGGAAAAACCAAATACCCCAGATAAAAACTAGAAATAAGCTATCTGTGCAACTCCATTCTAATCTGTTGATTCATCTCACTCAGTAAAACCCCCCCTCTTTTTTTTGATTCAGCAAGTTGGAAAGGCTCATTTTTTATGATCTGCAGAGAAATATTCAGGAGCCCTTTGAGACTTACAGGGAAAAACTGAAAATTTCCAGATAAAAACTAGAAAAAAACTATCTGTGAAACTGCTTAGAGCTGTGTGAATTCATCTCACAGAGTTAAACTTTCTTTTGATACAACAGGATGGCAACACTCTTTTGGGAGGCTCTGTCAATGAACAATTGGGAGCCCATTGCAGCCTATGGGAAAAAAAAATCCAATATCATCAGATAAGAACTAGAAAAAAGCTATCTGTGAAATGGCTTTGTGATACATGGATTTATCTCACAGAGTTAAACTTTTCTGTTGATTCAGTGGGTTGGAAACACTCAACTTGGAGAATCTGCAAAGCAACATTTTGGAGCCCATTGAGGCCCAGGGAAAATACTGAATATCCCCAGATGAAAACTAGAAAGAAGCTATCTGTGAAACTGCTTTGCGATGTGTGGATCTATGATAAAAATGAAACATCCCCAGAAAAAAATAGAAAAAAAAGATATCTGTGAAACTGCTTTGTGATGTATGGATTCATCACAAAGAGTTAAACCATTGTTTTGATTCATCACGTTGGAAAAACTCTATATGATGAAATTACTAATGGACAGTTAGGAGCCCATTGAGGTCTACAGGAAAAACCGAATATCCCCAGATAAAAACTAGAAAGACGCTATCTGTGAAATTGTTTCAGGATGTGTGCATTAATCTCAAAAGTTTCTTTTTATTTAGCAGTTTAAAAACAGTCTTTTTGTAGAATCAACGAAGGGATATTTAGGAGCCTATAGAAACCTATGGGGAAAAACTGACTATACTCAGATAGAAACTAGAATCTGTCTGTGAAACTGTTTGCAATTTTTTTGTTCATATTCCAGATTTAAACCTTTCTTTTGCTTCAGCACATTGGAAAAACTCTTCTTGGAGGAATTGTGAAGAGACATTTGGGAGCCCACTGAGGCCTATGGGAAAAACCAACTATCCCCTGATAAAAACTATAAAGAATCTATCTGTGAAAATGCTTTATGATGTGTGAATTCATTTCACAGAGTTAAAAATTTCTTTTCATTCAGGAGGTTGGAAACACTCTTTTTGGAGAATCTTAAAAGGGACATATCAAGCCCATTGAGGCTCTTGGGGGAAAAGTGAATATTCTCAGACAAAAACCAGAAGAAAGCTATCTCTTAAACCACTTTGTGATGGGAGCAATCATCTCACAGGGTTAATCTTTTTGTTTGATTCAGCTGGTTGATAACTCTCTTTTTGTAGAATGTGCAAAGGGCCATTTAGGAACTTATGGAGACCTATGGAAAACAACAGAATATCCCTATATAAAAGCTAGAAAGAGGCAATCTATGAAACTTATTTGTGATGTGTGGATTCATTTCACATAGTTAAACAGGTCTTTTGATTCAGGAGGTTAGAAACACTATTTTTGTATAATCTGTGAAGGTATATTTAGGAGCCCATTGAGTCCTATGGTGGAAAACAGAATGTCCCCATATAATAATTAGAAAGAATCTATCTGTTAAACAGCTTTGTGATGTGTGGATTTATCTCACAGAGTTAAAACTTTCTTTTGCTGCACAGGGTTGAAAATACTCTTTTTGTAGGATCTTCAATGAGAAATTTGAAAGCCAACTGGGGCCTGGGGGGAAAAACTGAATATCCCTGGATAAAAACCAGAAAGAAGCTCTCTATGAAACTGGTTACTGATGTGTGGATTCATCTCACAGAGTTAAAACTTTTCTTTAATTCAGGAGATTGGAGACACTCTTTTTGAAGAATCTGCAAAAGCATATTTGAAAGGCCATTGTGGCCTATGGGGAAAAACGGAATATCCCCAGATAAAAAATAGAAAGAAGTTATCTATGAAACTGCTTTGTGATATGTAAATTCATCTCACAAGTTTAAAGCTTTTTTTGATTTAGCTGTTTGGAAAAACTCTTTTGGAGTATCTGCAAGGGGATATTTGGGAGCCCATTGAGGCCTATCGGGAAAAAATCAAATACCCCCAGATAAAAAGTAGAAAGAAGCTATCTAGGAAACTGCTTTGTGATGTGTGTATTCATCTCATGGGGTTAAAACTTTCTTTTGATTCAACAGGTTGGAAACACTCTTTTTTGGAGAATCTGTGAAGGGAAATCTAGAAGCCCATTGAGGCCTCTGGGAGCAATCAGATATCCCCAGATAAAAACTATAAAGAAGCTGTGAAACTGCTTTGTGATGTGTGGATTCATCTCATAGAGTTAAATCTTTCTTTTGATTTAGAGGTTGGAAGCACTTTCTTTGGAGAATTTCCAAAGAGACTTTTAAGAGATCATTGTGGCCTATGGGGAAATACTGAATATCTCCAGATAAAAACTCGAAAGAAGCTATCTGCAAACCTGATTTGTGATGTGTGGATTCATCTTGCAGAGCTAAACCTTTCTTTTGATTCCACAAATTGGAAACACTCTTTTTGTAGAATGTGTGAAGGAACATTTGTGAGCTCATTGAACCCTATGGGATAAAAACAAAAACCTTAGATCAAAACTAGAAAGAAGTTATCTGTGAAACTGCTTTGTGATGTGTGGATTCACCTCACAGAGTTAAGCATTTATTTTTGACCAGCAAGTTGGAAACACTCTTTTTGGAGAATCTGTGAAGGCATACTTGGGAGCCCATTGATGTCTATCAAAAAGCCAAATATCCCCACATAAATGCTAGAAAGAAGCTACCTGTGAGACTGCTTTGTGATGTCTGTATTCATCTCAGAGAGTTTCAAAATGTTTCTTTTGATTCAGCAGTTAGGAAACACTTTTTTTTGGAGAATCTGCAAAGGGACGTTTGGGAGACCATTGAGGCCTAGGGGAAAAAGTGAATATGCCATGATAAAAACTAGAAAGAAGCTATCTGTGAAACAACTTTGAGTTGTGTGTATTCATCTCAAAGGGAGAAACCTTTCTTTTGATTCAGCAGGTAGGAAATATTCATTTTCTAAAATCAGTGAAAAGCCATTTGGGAGCCCATTGTGGCCTATCAGGAATAATAGAGTATTCCCAGATTAAAACTATAAAGAAGCTATCTGTGAAACTGCTTTCTGATATATGGATTCATCTCATAGAATTAAACATTTCTTTTGATTCAGCAGATTAGAAACAACTCATATTTTGGAGAATCTGTTAAGGGACATTTGAGAGCCCACTGAGGCCTATGAGGAAAACCAAGTATTCCCAGATAAAATCTAGAAAGAAGCTATCTGTGAAACTTCTTTGTAGTGTGTGGATTCATCTCAGAAAGTTAAATATTTCTTATGACTCAGCAGGTTTGGCAACACTTATTTGTAGACTCTATGAAGGGAGTTTTGGGAGCCCATTGATGTGTGTTGGGAAAAACACAGTATCCCAAGATTAAAAATTAGAAAGGAGCTATCTCTCTAACTGTTTTTCAAAGTGTGGATTCATCTCACAGAGTTAAGTCTTTCTGTTCATTCAGCATGTTTGAAACATTCTAAGTGTTGAATCTGTGAAGGGACATTTGGGAGCCCATATAGGACTATGGGGAAATGCAGAATACCCCAGATATAAACTAGAAAGAATCTATCTGTGATACTCCCTTATGATGTGTGGATTCATCTCACAGAGTTAAACTTTTCTTATGATTCAGTTGGTTAATAACACTGTTTTTGGAGGAGCTATGAAGGGACATTTGGGAGCCCCTTGAGGCCTGTGGAGAAAAATTGAGTATCCTCTGATAAAAACTCGAAAGAAACTATGTTTGAAACTGCTTTGTAATGTGTGGATTGAACTCAGAGAGTTCAAACTTTCTTCTGATTCAGCAGGTTGGTGACACTGTTTTTTGGAGAATATGCAAAGTGACATTTTGGAGCCCATTGAGGCCTATGGAGGAAAACGAAATATCCCCAGATAAAAATTAAAAATAAGCTGTCTGTGAAATTGCTTGCTAATGTATAGATTCATGTCACAGAGTTAAATCTGCTTTTTTTTTTTTTGATTCAGCAGGTTGGAAACATTCTTTTTGTATGATCTGTGAAGGGACATTTGGGAGCCCATTTAGGACTAGGTGGAAAAAGATAATATCCTTAATTAAAATTAAAAAGAAGCTATCTGTGAAACTGATTTGTGATGTGTGGATTCACCTCACAGAGTTAAAACTTTCTTTTCATTCAGTAGGTTGGAAACACTTTTTAAAGAATCTGTGAAGGAACATTTGGGAGCCAATTGAGGACTATTGGGAAAAAACAAATATCCTCAAATAAAAACCAGAAAGAAGATTTCTGTGAAACTGCTGTTTGATCTGTGGATTCATCTCACAGAGTTAAAAGTTTCTTTTGATTCTGCAGGTTGGAAAGACTCTTTTTGAAGAATCTAGGAAGGCACATTTGAGAGCTCATTGAGGCCTATGGGGAAAAACCAAATATCTCCAGATAACTAGAAAGAAGCTATCTGTTAAACTGCTATGTGATCTGTGGATTCATCTCACACAGGTAAACCCTTGTTTTGATTCAGCAGGATGGAAACATTGTTTTTGAGAATCTGTGAAGTGACATTTTGGAGTCCTTTTAGGCCTGTGGGGAAAAACTTAATATCTCCAGATAAAAACTAGAAAGAATCTATCTATGAAAGTGCTTTGTGTGTGGATTCATCTCACAGACTTAACACTTTCTTTTGAATAAACATGTTGGAAACACTCTTTTTGTCAAACCTGTTGAAAGACATTTGGGAATCCATGGAGGCCGATGGGGAAATACCTGTTATTCCGTGATAAAAACTAGAAAGAAGCTATCTGTGAAACTATTTTGTGATTTCTGGATTCATCTCATAGGGTTAAACCTTTCTTTTGATTCAGCAGGTTGGAAACACTCTTTTTGTAGTATCTGTGAATAGACATTTATGGGCCTATTCAGGCCTAAGGGGATAAACTGAACATCCCCAGGGGAAAAAAAAAAAAAAAAAAACTAGAAAGAAGCTATCTGTGAAACTGCTTTGTGATGTGTGGATTCATCTCAGAGAGTTAATCTCTTTTT
The DNA here is from genome assembly GCF_049350105.2 of Macaca mulatta. Taxonomy (NCBI): domain Eukaryota; kingdom Metazoa; phylum Chordata; class Mammalia; order Primates; family Cercopithecidae; genus Macaca; species Macaca mulatta. The sequence continues at coordinate 103,948,982 of NC_133406.1, read as the reverse complement.
TTCAATTCAGCTTGTTGGAAACTCTCTTGTAGAATCTGCAAAGGGGAATTTGGGAGTCCATTGAGGCCTAAAGGGAAATACTGAATATGCAAATATCCCCCAATAGAACTACAAAGAAGCTATCTGTGAAACTCCTGTTTATGTGTGGATTCATCTCACAGAATTAAACCATTCTTTTGATTGAGCAGGTAGGAAAAATTATTTTGGTAGAATCTGTGAAAGGACATTTGGGAACCCATTGAGTCTTTTGTGGAAAAACTGAATATTCCCAAATAGAAATTAGAAAGCAGCTATCAGTGAAACTGGTTTGTGATATGTGTATTTATGTCACAGAGTCAAAACTTTCTGTTGATTCAGCAGGTTGGAAACACTCTTTTTGGACAATCTGTTAAGGGGCATTTGTGATCCTTTTGAGGCCTATTGAGAAAAACTGAATATCCCCATATAAAACTACAAACAAGCTATCTGTGAAACTGGTTTGTGATATTTGGATTTATGTCAAAGAGTTAAAACTTTCTCTTGATTCAACAGGTTGGAAACACTCTTTTTTGACAATCTGCGAATGGACATGTGTGATCCCATTGAGGCTTATGGGGAAAAACTGAATATCCCGATATAAAAACTGGAAAAAGCTGTCTGTGAAACTGCTTTGTGATGTGTGGATTCACCTAACATAGTTAAACCTTTCTTTTGATTCAGCAGGTTGGAAACACTCTTCCTGGAGAATCTGTGAAAGGAATATTTGGAGCCCATTGAGACCTATGGGGCAAAACAGAATATCTCCAGAAAAAAACTAGAAAGAAGCCATAGGTGACACTGTTTTGTGATATGTGGATTCATCTCACAGAGTTGAAACTTTCTCCTAATTCAGCAGGTTGAAAACACTCTTCTTGGAGAATCTGTGATTGGACATTTGACATCACATTGAGTCTTATGAGGAAAAACTGAATATCCTCACATAAAAACTAGAAAGATGCTATCTGTGAAGCTATCTTGTGATGTGCATATTCATCTATTAGAGTTAAACTTTTCTATTATTTCAAAAGTTTGGAAACACTCTTTCTGTATAATCTGCAAAGGGTAATTTGGGAACCCTTTGAGGACTATGGGAAAAAAAATATCACCAGAAAAAGACTTGAAGGAAGCTATCTTTGAAACTATTTTTTGATGTGTGGATTCATCTTAGAGAGTTACCCTTTCTATTGATTCAGTAGATTGTAAACGGTCTTTGTGTGGAATTTGCAAAGGGACATATGGGAGCCCATTGAGGCCTATGGTGAAAAACCAAATATCCCCAGATAAAAACAAGAAAGAAATCATCCATGAAACTTATTTCCTATGTGTGGATTCATCTCAAAGGATTAAATATTCCTTTTGAGTCAGCAGGTTGGAAACACTCTTTTTGAATAATCTGGGATGGGACATTTGGGAGACCATTGGGCCCTATGGGGAAAAATTGAATATCCCCAGATGAAAACTAGAAAGAAGCTATTTGTGAAACTGTTTTTTGATTTGTAGGTTCATTGTATAGAGTTAAACCTTACTTTTGATTCTGCGAGTTGGAAACACTCTTCTTATAGATTCTGCAAAGGAGCATTTGAAAACCCATTTGAGCCTATGGGAAAAAAAATATCTCCAGATTAATCCTAGAAAGAAGCTATCTATGAAACTGCTTTGGGATGTGTGTATTCGACTCAGAGAGTTAAAACTTTCTGTCTATTGAGCAGGTTGGAAACACTCTTTTAGGAGAATCTGCTAAGGTGCATTTGGAGGCCATTGAGGCATACGAAAAAAAAAGATATCCCCAGATCAAAATGACAAAGCGGGTGTCTGTGGAGCTATGTTGTGATGTGTGAATTTGACTCCCAGAGTTAAGCCTTTCTGGTTTGAAACACTCTTTTTGGAGAATATTATATAAGACATTTGGGAGCCCATATAAGGAAAAACAGAATATCCACAGATAAAATCAAGAAGGAAGCTAGCTGTGAAAGTCCTTTGTGATTTGTGGATTCATCTTACAGAATTATACCTTTCTTTGGATTCAGTAAGTTGGAAACAGTCTTTTTGGAGAATCTGTGTGGGGTCATTTTAAAGCTTATTGAGACCTATGGAGAAAAACCTACATCCCAAGATAAAAAGTAGAGAGAAGCTATCTGCGAATTTACTTTCATATTTGTGGATTTAATTCACAGAGTTACTCTTTGCTTTTGAATCAGCAGGTTGGATATACTCTTTTTTCAGACTCTGCGAAAAGGCATTTGGGATCTCATTGTGGCCTGTGGAGAAAAACCGAATATCCCCAGATAAAAACTAAAAAGAATCTATCTGTGAAACTTCTTTGTGATGTGTGGATTCAGCTCACAGAGATAAACCTTTCTTTTTATTCAGCAGGTTGGAAACACTTTGTTAGGCGGATAAGCAAAAGGGACATAGGGAACCCATTGAGTCCTATGGTGAAAAACTGAATATCTCCAGATAAAATCTGCCAAGAAACTATCTGTGAAACTGCATTGTGATATGTGGATTCAGCTCACACATTTAAACCTTTATTTTGATTCAGCAGGTTGGAAACAATCTTTTTGTAGAATCTGTGAAGGGACATTTGGGGGCCAATTAAGGCTTATGGGAAAAAACAGATTATCTGCAGATAAAAACTAGAAAGAAACTATCTGTGAAAATGCTTTGTGATGTGTGGATTCATCTCACATGGTTAAACCTTCCTTTTCATTAAGCATTTTAGAAACATTCTTTTTGAAGTATATGCGAAGGGATATTTGAGAGCCCATTGACGCCCATGCAATAAAATTGAATATCCCCAGATAAAAAATGGAAAGAAGCTATCGGTGAAACTGCTTTGTGATGGGTGGGTTCATTTCACAAAGTTAAACTTTCTTTTGATTCACAAGGTTGGAAGTACACCATTTGGAGTATCTGTGAAGGGAGATATGGGAGTCAATTTAGGCCTAATGGGAAAAGCCAAATATCCGCAAATAAAAACTAGAAAGAAGCTATTTGTGAGACTGTTTTGTGATGTGGGGACTCATCTTACAGAGATAAACCTTTCCTTCATTTAAGCAAATTTGAAACACTCTTTTTGTATAATCTGCTAAGGGAATTTTCGGGGCCCATTGGGTCCTATAAGAAAAAACCATATATCCCAGATAAAAACTACAAAAAAAGTTATCTATGAAACTGCTTTGTGATGTTTGTATTCACCTCACAAAGTTAAACTTTTCTTTTGATTCATCAGGCTGGAAACTGTCTTTTAGGAGAATCCGTGAGGGGAAAACTCCATGACGGACAGATCCGCGAAAGGACATTCGGGAACACATCAGGCCTATGGTGAAAAAGGAAATATCTTGAGATAAAAACTGGAAAGAAGTTTTCAGAGAAACTGCTTTGTGATGTGTGCATTCCACTCAGGGAGTTATACCTCTTTTCTCATAAGGCAGTGTTTGAACACTGTTCCTGTAAAACCGAGAAGGTGTTATTTTGAAGCACATTGAAGGCTATGACAAAAAGTGAAATATCTTCAAATAAAACCCAGAAAGAAGCATTCCAAGAAACTGCTCTCTGTTTTGTACATTCATTTTGTGGAGTTAAAGCTTACTCTACATGGTCCAGTTTGGAAACTCTGTCTTTGAGGAATCTGCGAAGGGATATTAAATGCCACCTGGAGGCCTGTGGTGAGCAAGGAAACGTGTTCTGATGAAAACTGGAGAGAAGCTTTCTGAGCAACTGCTTTGTGACATGTGTATTCATCTCATACAGTTAAACTGTTCTTTGAATTGAGCAGTTTGAAATCACTGTTTTTGTGGAATCTGAGTAAGGATATTTGGGAACGCTCTTTAGAATATGGAGAAAGAAATATCCTCAGATAGAAACCTTAAGGAAGCTTTCTGTGAAACTGCTATGTGTCGTGTGAATTCCTCTCGCTGAGTTAAGATTCTCTTTTCATTGAGCAGTTTTCTAACACTGTTTATGTTTAGCGTGCGAAGGGATATTCAGGAACGCTTTGAGGCTTACGGTGGAAAAGTAAGTATGTTCAGATAGAAACTGGAAGTGAAGCTTTCCAAGGAACTGCTTTGTGACGTGTGCATTCCACTGACAGTGTTATACCTCTTTTCTCAAACAGCATTGGTGAAACCCTTTTGGAGAAAACGGTACAAAGTGATATTCAGGAGGACATTGACACCAATGGTGAAAAGAGAAATAGCTTCAAACAAAAGCTGTAAAGAAGCTTTCTGTGAAACTGCTCTGTGATATGTGTATTCATCTCACATATATAAAGCTTTCTTTACATTACACAGCTTGGAAACTCTGTCATGGACGGATCCACAAAGGAAAATTCAGGAGCACATTCAAGACTAGGGTGAAAAACGAAATATCTTCAGATAAAAACTGGAAAGAAGCTCTCTGTGAATTTTCTTCTTGCTATGTTTATTCATCACACAATGATAAAGCTTTCTTTACATTACACAGCTTGCAAACTCCGTCATGGATGGATCAGCAAAAGGATATTGAGGATCACATCCAGGCCTATGGTTAAAAAGGAAATATTGCCAGATAAAAACTGGAGAGAAGCTTTCTGAGAAACTACTTTGTGATGTGTGCATTCCACTCAGGGAGTTGTACCTTATTTCTCATAAGGCAGTGTTTGAACACAGTTCCTGTAAAATCGAAAAAGGGATATTTCAGAGCACATTGAAGACTATGCCAAAAAGTGAAATATCCTCAAGTAAAACCCAGAAAGAAACATTTCAAGAAATTGCTCTCTGATATGTGAATTCATTTCACCGAGTTAAAGCTTACTTTACATTTCCCAGTTTGGAAACTCTGTCTTTGAGGAATCTGCGAAGGGACATGAAGTGGCAACCGGAGGCCTGTGGTGACTAAGGAAATGTCTTCCATTGAAAACTGGAGAGAAGCTTTCTGAGCAACTCCTTTGTGATGTGTGTATTAATCTCATAGAATTAAATCATTCTTTGGATTGAGCAGTTTGAAATCACTGTTTCTGTGGAACCTCAGAAAGGACACTTGGAAACGCTCCCTAAAATATCCTGAAAAAGAATTACCCTCAGACAGAAACCAGAAGGAAGCTTTCTGTGAAACTTCCCTGTGTCGCTTGAATTCCACTTGCACATTAAGCTTCTCTTTTCATTGAGCAGTATTATAACACTGTTTTTGTTTAGTCTGCGAAAGGATATTCGGGACTGCTTTGAGGTTTATGGTAAAAACGGAAATATCTTCAGATAGAAGTTGGAGAGTTGCTTTCTGAACAGCTGCTTTGTGACGTGTGCATTCCACTCACAGTGTTACACCTTTCATTTCATAGAGGATTGGGGAATTCCTTTTTGAGAAAAAGCTACCAAAGGACATTCGGGAGGATATGGACGGCTATGGTGAAAAAGGAAATATCCTCAGACAAAAACTGGAAAGAAGATTTCTGTGAAACTGCTTTGTGATAGATATGTTTATTCAACTCACATAGATAAAACTTCCTTTATATTATGCAATTTGGAAACTCCGTCACGGACGGATCTGTGAAGTGACATTTAGGAGCACTTTCAGACCTACGGTGAAAAAGGAGATATCTTCAGATAAAAACTGGACAGAAGTTTTCTGAGAAACTGCTTTGTGACGTGTGCATTCCACTTAGGGAGTTATACCTCTTTCTCATAAGGCAATGTTTGAAAACTTTTCATGTAAAACCGAGAAAGTGATATTTTGGAGTGCATTGAAGACTATGGCAAAAAACGAAACATCCTCAAATAAAACCAGAAAGAAGCGTTCCAAGAAACTGCTCACTGATATGTGTATTCATTTCACAGAGTTAAAGCTTACTCTACATTGCCTAGTTTGGAAACTCTGTCTTTGAGGAATCTGCGAAGGGATATTAAGTGGGGCCCGGAGGCCTGTGGTGAGCAGGGAAATGTCTTCCAATGAAAATTGGAGAGAAGCTTTCTGAGTAACTGCTTTGTGATGTGTGTATTCATCTCATAGAGTTAAATCATTCTTTGGGTTGAGCAGTTTGAAATCACTGTTTCTGTGGAATCAAAGGAAGGACTTTTGGGAACAGTCATTAGAATATGGAGAAATTCTCAGATAAAAACCAGAGGAATCTTTCCATGAAACTGCTATATGTTGAGTGAATTCAACTCGCAAAGTGAAGCTTCTCTTTGCATTGAACAGTATTCTAACACTCTTTGTTTGGTCTGTGAAAGGATATTTGGGAACGCTTTGGGGCTTTTGGTGAAAATGGAAATACCTTCAGATAGAAACTGGATAGAAGCTTTCCAAGGAGTTGCTTTGTGACGTGTGCATTCCATGCACAGAGTTATACCTTTTTTTTCATAGAGGATTGGGGAATCCCTCTTGGAGAAAAAGCTACCAACGGACATTCGGGAGTATATGGACGGCTATGGAGAAAAAGGAAATATCCTCAGACAATAACTGGAAAGAAAATTATTGTGATACTGCTTTGTAAAGATATGTTTATTCATCTCACATAGGTAAAACTTACTTTATATTACACAGTTGCAAAACTCCAATATGAACGGATTCATGAAGGGACATTCGGGAGCACCTTCAGGCCTACGGTGTAAAAGTAAATATGTTCAGATAAAAACTGGAGACAAGCTTTCTGAGAAACTGCTTTTTGATGTGTGCATTCCCCTCAGGGAGTTTTATCTCTTTTCTCATAAGGCAGTGTTTTAATACTGTTTCTGTAAAACTGAAAAAAGTGATATTTTGGATTTCATTGAAGACTGTGACGAAAAATCAAATATCTTCAGAAAAAACCCAGAAACAAGTGTTCCGAGAAACTGCTCTCTCATTTGTGCATTCTTTTCACAGAGTTAAAGGTTTCTCTATGTTGCCCGGTGTGGAAACTCTGTCTTTGAGGTATCTGCGAAGGGATATTAAGTGGCGCCCGGAGGCCTGTGGTGACCAAGGAAATCTCTTTCGTTGAAAACTGGAAGGAAGCTTTCTGAGCAACCTCTTTGGGATGTGTGTATTCATCTCACAGAGTTAAATTATTCCTTGTATAGAGCTGTTTGAAATCACTGTTTCTGTGGAACCTGAGAAAGGATATTTCAGGACGCTCTTAAAAATACATTGAAAAATAAATACCCTCAGACAAAAACCAGAAGGAAGCTTTCTGTGAAACTACTCTGTGTTGTGTGAATTTCACACACACAATTAAACTTCTTTTTTCTTTGAGCAGTATTCTAACACTGTGTTTAGTCTGTGAAGGGATATTCGGGAGCGCTTTGAGACTTACTGTGAAAAAGAAAATATGTTCAGATAGAAACTGGAGAGAAACTTTCCGAGGAACTTCTTTATGACATGTGCATTCCACTCACAGTGTTTTACATGTCTTCTCATACAGCATCGGGGAAACACTGTTAGAGAAAAAGGTACCCAGGGATATCTGGGAGCATATTGAAGCCTAAGGTGAAAGGGAAATAGCCTCAGACAAAAACTGAAAAGAAGCTTTCTGTGAAACTGCTCTGTGATATGTGTATTCATCTCACATAGATAAAGCTTTCTTTGCATTATGCAGCTTGGAAACTCTGTCATGGACGGATCCGCGAAGGGACATTCAGGAGCACATTCAGGACTATAGTGAAAAAGGAAACACTTTCTGATGAAAACTGGAGAGAAGCATTCTGTGAATCTGCTTTTTGCTACGTTTATTCATCTCACATAGATAAAGCTTTCTTTACGTTAGGCAGCTCAGAAACTCCGTCATGGATGGATCCGCAAAGGGACATTCGGGAGCATATTCAGGAATACGGCGAAAAAGGAATTATCTTCAGATAAAAACCTGAGAGAAGCTTTCTGAGAAATTGCTTTGTGATGTCTGCATTCCACTCAGGGAGTTATACCTCTTTTCTCATAAGACAGTGTTTGAACAATGTTCCTGTAAAACCGAAAAAGTGATATTTCAGAATGCACTGACGACTATGGCGAAAAGTGTAATATCCTCAAATAAAACCCAGATAAAAGTGTTCCAAGAAACTGTTCTCTGATATGTGAATTCATTTCAGAGAGTAAAAGTTTACTCTACATTGCCCAGTTTGGAAACTCTGTTTTTGACTAATCTGCGAAGGGATATTAAGAGGCGCCCGGAGGCCTGTGGTGAGCAAGGAAATGTCTTCCGATGAAAACTGGAGAGAAGCTTTCTATGCAACTGCTTTGTGATGTGTGTATTTATCTCATAGAGTTAAATCATTCCTTGGACTGAGCAGCTTGAAATCAGTGTTTCTGTGGAACCTGAGAAAGGACATTTGGGAACATTCTTGAGTATATACTGATAAAGGAATACCCTCAGATAAAAACCAGAAGGAAGCATTCTGTGAAACTGCTCTGTGTCATGTGAATTTCTCTCACTCAGTTAAGCTTCTCTTTTCATTGAGCAGTATTTTAACACTGTTTTTGTTTTGTCTGCCAAGGGATATTCGGGAGCACTTTGAGGCTTATGGTGAAAACGGAAATATCTTTAGATAGAAATGGTGGAGAAGCTTTCTGAGGAGCTGCTTTGTGATGTGTGCATTCCACTCACCGAGTTATACCTTTCTTCTCATAGAGAATCGGGGTAACCCATTTGGAGAAAAATCTAACAAGGGACATTCGGGAGCATATGGACGATTATGTTGAGAAAGGAAATATCCTCAGACAAAAACTGGAAAGAAGATTTCTGTGAAACTGCTCCGTGATATGTGTATTCATCTCACAGAGATAAAGCATTCTGTACATTACGCAGCTTGGAAAATCTGTCATGGACGGATCCGCAAAGGGACATTCAGGAGCATTTTCAGAACTATGGTGATTAAGGAAATATCTCAGATAAATCTGGAAAGAAACTTTCGGTGAATCTTTTTGCTATGTTTTTTCATCTCACATAGATAAGGCTTTCTTTACGTTACGTAGATTGAAAACTTCGTCATTGATGGATACACGGAAGGACTTTCGGGGGCACATTCAGGCCTATGGTGAAAAAGGAAATATCTTCAGATAAAAACTGGGGAGAAGCTTTTTGAGAAACTGCTTTGTGATGTGAACCTCCAACCAGTGAGTTATACCTCTTTCCTCATAAGGCAGTGTTTGAACACTGTTCCTGTAAAACCGAAGAAGTGATATTACAGAGCGCATTGAAGAATATGGCAAAAAGGGAAATATCCTCGAATAAAACCCAGAAAGAAGCGTTCCAAGAAACTGCTCTCTGATATATGCATTCATTTCACAGAGTTAAAGCTGATTCTACGTTGCCCAGTTTAGAAACTCTGTCTTTGAGGAATCTGCGAAGGGATATTAAGTGGCGCCCAGAGGCCTGTGGTGAGCAAGGAAATGTCTTCTGATGAAAATGGGAGAGAAGGTTTCTGAGCAACTGCTTTGTGATGTGTGTATTCACCCCATAGAGTTAAACCATTCTTTGGATTGAGCAATTTGAAATCACTGTTTCTGTGGAACCTAGGAAAGGACATTTGGGAATGCTCTTTAGAATATGCTGAAAAAGATATACACTCAGATAAAAACCAGAGGGAAGCTTTCTGTG